>NW_018742720.1:2717781-3320004 GCF_001683475.1 Chenopodium quinoa | reverse complement strand
GACCTTAACAAGCCCTTCCGTTTTGAAGGCGCTCATTTTAAAAGGTGAAAACAGAAAATGCAGTTTTTTTGACTGTTAAAAAGTGCATTCTGTATTGACTGTCCCTAGGCCTGTTATTCCTGATAATGCTGAACAAGATGATCTAGTGTATTGGAATTCTGAAATTGAAACTTGGAATGAAACCGATTTCATGTGCAAAAACTATATTCTTAATGGTCTGTCTGATAACCTGTATGACTATTATAATCTGGAAAACACCGCTAAGGATTTGTGGGATGCCCTGCAAAAGAAATATGACACCGAAGAAGCCGGTGCCAAAAAGTATGCTGTTAGCAGGTACCTGAAATTCCAGATGACTGATGATAAGTCCGTGGAAGTGCAGTCCCACGAACTTCAGAAAATTGCCCATGAGATAATTTCCGAAGGTATGGCTCTTGATGAACAATTTCAGATTGCTGTTATAATTGACAAGTTGCCTCCTTCTTGGAAAGATTTCAAAAAACAGTCTCAGGCACAAGACTAAGGAATTTTCCTTAGAGAGTTTGATTACTCGGCTCCGTATAGAGGAAGAATCCAGAAAACAGGACCAGAAAGAAGAAGTCTTACAGCTCTCTGCAAACAATGCTCCTAAGCGTTCTGCTGCAGTTCTCAAGCCCGCTGGTAAGAACTTCAAGCCTCAGAACCGGAAGAATAACTTCAACAAAAATAAACAGAATGTTCAAAAGAACGATGGAAAGCAACAAATTCAACCCCTAAGAATGGTACTGGTCAATTCCTATGTTATAGATGTGGAAAACCAGGCCATATGGCACGAAAGTGCAGGAACATGCCTAACCCTGTACCACAGGCTAGCATGATAGAAGAGCCACTTGTGGCTATGATTACTGAGATCAACCTTATTGGTGGATCAGAAGGGTGGTGGTAGACACTGGCGCTACACGCCATGTCTGCTATGATCGTCGGATGTTTAAAACTTATTCTGAAAAACACCGATGATAAGAAAGTGTTGTTGGGTGATTCCCATTCCACTAATGTTGCTGGTATTGGTAATGTTGAGTTGAAGTTTACTTCTGGCAGGACTCTCATTCTGAAGGATGTACTGCACACTCCGGAAATGAGAAAGAACTTAGTTTATGGTTTTCTTCTTAATAAAGCTGGTTTTACACAAACCATAGGTTCTGATTTATTTACTTTAACTAAGAATGGAATGTTTGTAGGGAAAGGTTATGCTACTGATGGCATGTTTAAACTGAATGTTGAGATTAATAAAATTTCTGATTCTGCTTATATGTTGTCTTCTTCTGTTAATATTTGGCATGCTAGACTCTGTCATGTGAACAAAAGACTCATAAAAAAATATGAGCAATTTAGGCCTTATCCCTAATGTTTCCCTCAATGACTTTGATAAATGTGATTTTTGTAGTCAGGCTAAGATTACAAAAACACCTCATAAGTCTGTTGTTAGAAACTCAGAACCGTTAGATTTAATTCATTCTGATATTTGTGAATATAATGGAACGTTGACCAGAAATGGACAACGATATTTCATCACCTTTATTGATGATTGTTCTGATTATACTCGTGTTTATTTGATGAAAAATAAGAGTGATGCTTTTGATATGTTTAAGTTGTTGTGACAGAGTTTGAGAATCAGTTCAACAAGCAAATAAAAAGGTTGCGTAGTGATCGTGGAACTGAGTATGATACTGATGCTTTTGTAGAGTTTTATAACTCACATGGTATCATACATGAAAGGTCAGCTCCTTATTCTCCAGAAATGAATGGTAAGGCTGAAAGGAAAAATAGAACCTTTACTGAGTTAGTAGTTGCTATTTCCTTAAATTCTGGTGCTGCTGATCATTGGTGGGGAGAAATTCTTCTCACTGTTTGTTATGTCTTGAACCGTATTCCAAAGACTAAGAGTAAGATTTCTCCTTATGAATTACTTCGTAACAAACAACCTAACATTTCTTATTTCAGAACTTGGGGTTGTCTGGCATATGTTAGGATTCCTGATCCTAAAAGAGTTAAGTTAGCTAGTAGAGCTTATGAATGTGTATTCATTGGCTATGCTGTTAATAGTAAAGCATATAGATTCTTTGATTTAAGTGCACGAGTAATTATTGAATCTAATGATGTTGATTTTTATGAGGACAAGTTTCCTTTTAAATCTAGAAATAGTGGGGGTTCGTCCTCCTCTTTTATTCCTGCAGTCAGGTCTAACTCACAGGATTTAGATGCTGAACCCGAATTAAGAAGGAGCAAGCGGGCTAGAGTGGCAAAAAGACTTTGGCCCGGACTTTGAAGTTCTCAATGTAGAGGAGGATCCTTCTACCCTCCAAGAAGCCTTAGCCTCAGTTGATTCAGATTTATGGCAAGAAGCCGTGAATGATGAAATGGACTCACTTGAGTCTAATCGAACTTGGCATCTGACTGAGTTGCCACCAGGATGCAGAACAATTGGCTGCAAATGGGTCCTAAAAAAGAAAGCTAAAAGTTGATGGGACCGTTGATAAGTATAAAGCTCGTTTGGTAGCTAAAGGCTACAGACAAAGGGAGAATGTTGATTTCTTTGATACTTATTCACCTGTTACTAGAATAACTTCTATTAGAGTGCTAATGTCTCTTGCTTCTGTTTTTAATCTTGTAGTACATCAGATGGATGTAAAGACAGCATTCTTGAATGGTGAATTGGAAGAAGAAATCTACATGGATCAACCAGAGGGCTTTGTCATCCCAGGAAAAGAACATCTGGTATGTAAGTTAGATAAGTCTCTTTATGGTCTCAAACAAGCACCTAAACAATGGCATGAAAAATTTGATAACTTAGTCATTTCACATGGTTTTAAGATAAATGGTAGTGACAAGTGCATATATGTAAAATTTGAGAATGACATTTGCACTATAATTTGTCTGTATGTGGATGACTTGTTAATTTTTGGCTCGAATATTCACGCTGTGAATAATGTGAAGCTATTGTTAAATGTTGAGTTTGATATGAAAGATCTAGGAGAGGTGAATGTAATCCTTGGTATTAAGATTACTAGGACAGTAAATGGAGTTTCTTTGGATCAGTCTCATTACATTGAGAAAATCCTAAAGAAATATGGTTACTTTTGACTGTAAACCTGTTAGTACACCTTATGATCCCAGTGTAAAGTTATTTAAGAACACTGGTGAAGCCGTAAGGCAATCTGATTATGCGAGCGTCATTGGCAGCCTTCGGTATGCCACTGATTGCACTAGACCCGACATTGCCTATGTCGTGGGATTATTAGGCAGGTTTACTAGTTGTCCTGGTAATGAGCATTGGCATGCTATTGAAAGGGTCATGAGATACCTTAAGAGGACCATGAACCTAGGATTACATTATGAGAGGTTTCCAGCTGTACTAGAAGGCTATAGTGATGCCGACTGGAACACCTTATCAGACGACTCTAAGGCTACTAGTGGATATATTTTCTCTATAGCCGGTGGAGCTGTATCTTGGAAGTCTAAGAAACAGACTATTTTAGCTCAGTCCACCATGGAGTCAGAGATGATAGCACTAGCTACAGCTAGTGAAGAAGCAGGTTGGTTGAGAGACCTGCTAGGTGAGATTCCCTTGTGGGAAAAAACCATTACCTGCTGTCTTGATCCATTGTGATAGTACCGCGGCTATTGCAAAAGTTCAGAACCGTTACTACAACGGTAAGAGACGACAAATACGTCGTAAGCACAGCACTGTAAGAGAATATCTTTCTATTGGAGCTGTGAGAGTGGATCATGTACGCACGGAGAATAATTTGGCTGATCCTTTGACGAAAGGATTAGCTAGAGAGAAAGTCCATAATTCGTCTAAGAAAATGGGACTATTGCCGTTGAAATGAGTTACACATAATGGTAACCCAACCTATAGACTGGAGATCCCAAGAAATAGGTTCAATGGGTAATAACAAGTTATGGAGTGATATGAGTTGATTATGTTTAAATAAACATAAAATTCCTGAAGCGATCAAGGATGAGTTAATAGGAACTCTTAATGAAGTTTATACTCCATTTAGAGTGGAGTACCTAGCTACAGGAGTACTCTTGATAGATTCACCTATGTGAATGTGGAAGTGAGGCCGCTTCCTATGAAATGTGTGGCAGCATTTCTAGAGCATTCACTATACTGGGATAGACGTGCATGGCCGTAATAGCACGGGTCTTTAACAACACCAAGAATAGGTCGTGTGAGGTACGTTGTCAGAGATAGGGTTCAAAACTTCGAGTTACCCTTGTTAAATCTGAATCGTATTGACTATGCAGAAGTTCAAGTTGAAAAACACTTCTGTGTATGCACAATCTATATGTGTAAGGATTCTGCTCGAAAATGTTTTCAAAAAATTCAAGTGGGGGATTGTTGGAACAAGTGTGTTTTGGTGTAAATTTTGTGGAAAACAAAAAGTCCCACATTGGTGGGAAATAGAAGTTTGTCCTCCCTTATATTGGAGAATGTGGAGTATTTGGGTGTGGCCCTTGGGCTACCCACATTTTGTGGAGAGGGAGGACTTACCTACCAAGCCCACTTATCACACACGCGCGCCGAACCGAACCGAGCCGGGCCGGGCTGGGCTGGGTTGGGTTGGGTCGGGTCGGGTTTATTAATTAAACTTAATTTTTGCTCAGTTTTTGAACAAGGCTTAATTACGTAATTAGTGCCTTGATTTTTGCTAAACGGTTTTGACTGGTTATCTCTCTAACGTTTATTTCCAGATTAATTAAACTTTGGCCGTTTTACTAGCTGTTTTGACTGGGTAAATTAACGTTTTAATTGACCGTTTTTGGCGTTAATCACGCTGGTGTTGGAACGGTTTTTGCTACCGTTATACCATTGTTTTGCCTATAAAACATCATGTTATGTTCACTATTTTTGTATAACAAAAAATCACAGAATTTTTTCTAATCCCTTTTGTCTCTTACAAAATATTCGAGCAGTGTTCTTTATATTTTCTGGTGGTTAGTTGTCCACTGGTTCTGTGCAAATCCACTGGTATTTTCCTTGCTTAGACAGACTGTTTTATCCTGGGGAACATCCGGTTGTTGTACGAGCTGCTTGCACAAATTAAAGGGCAGTACCGTGAATGTTCTAAAGAGAGCGACATAGTCCGCGACTCAGTCTAATTCCCGGTAACTTTGTTCTGTTTTTTATTGTTTACAGCAGTTCGGTTTTTAACAATTTTAGAACAATCATTTCTGCCTTTATAATCATCATGTCTACCGAGGAAATTACTATGTCCAATGACCTTAACAAGCCCTTCCGTTTTGAAGGCGCTCATTTTAAAAGGTGGAAACAGAAAATGCAGTTTTTCTTGACTGTTAAAAAAGTGCATTCTGTATTGACTGTCCCTAGGCCTGTTATTCCTGATAATGCTGAACAAGATGATCTAGTGTATTGGAATTCTGAAATTGAAACTTGGAATGAAACCGATTTCATGTGCAAAAACTATATTCTTAATGGTCTGTCTGATAACCTGTATGACTATTATAATCTGGAAAACACCGCTAAGGATTTGTGGGATGCCCTGCAAAAGAAATATGACACCGAAGAAGCCGGTGCCAAAAAGTATGCTGTTAGCAGGTACCTGAAATTCCAGATGACTGATGATAAGTCCGTGGAAGTGCAGTCCCACGAACTTCAGAAAATTGCCCATGAGATAATTTCCGAAGGTATGGCTCTTGATGAACAATTTCAGATTGCTGTTATAATTGACAAGTTGCCTCCTTCTTGGAAAGATTTCAAAAACAGTCTCAGGCACAAGACTAAGGAATTTTCCTTAGAGAGTTTGATTACTCGGCTCCGTATAGAGGAAGAATCCAGAAAACAGGACCAGAAAGAAGAAGTCTTACAGCTCTCTGCAAACAATGCTCCTAAGCGTTCTGCTGCAGTTCTCAAGCCCGCTGGTAAGAACTTCAAGCCTCAGAACCGGAAGAATAACTTCAACAAAAATAAACAGAATGTTCAAAAGAACGATGGAAAGCAACAAATTCAACCCCCTAAGAATGGTACTGGTCAATTCCTATGTTATAGATGTGGAAAACCAGGCCATATGGCACGAAAGTGCAGGAACATGCCTAACCCTGTACCACAGGCTAGCATGATAGAAGAGCCACTTGTGGCTATGATTACTGAGATCAACCTTATTGGTGGATCAGAAGGGTGGTGGGTAGACACTGGCGCTACACGCCATGTCTGCTATGATCGTCGGATGTTTAAAACTTATTCTGAAAACACCGATGATAAGAAAGTGTTGTTGGGTGATTCCCATTCCACTAATGTTGCTGGTATTGGTAATGTTGAGTTGAAGTTTACTTCTGGCAGGACTCTCATTCTGAAGGATGTACTGCACACTCCGGAAATGAGAAAGAACTTAGTTTATGGTTTTCTTCTTAATAAAGCTGGTTTTACACAAACCATAGGTTCTGATTTATTTACTTTAACTAAGAATGGAATGTTTGTAGGGAAAGGTTATGCTACTGATGGCATGTTTAAACTGAATGTTGAGATTAATAAAATTTCTGATTCTGCTTATATGTTGTCTTCTTCTGTTAATATTTGGCATGCTAGACTCTGTCATGTGAACAAAAGACTCATAAAAAATATGAGCAATTTAGGCCTTATCCCTAATGTTTCCCTCAATGACTTTGATAAATGTGATTTTTGTAGTCAGGCTAAGATTACAAAAACACCTCATAAGTCTGTTGTTAGAAACTCAGAACCGTTAGATTTAATTCATTCTGATATTTGTGAATATAATGGAACGTTGACCAGAAATGGACAACGATATTTCATCACCTTTATTGATGATTGTTCTGATTATACTCGTGTTTATTTGATGAAAAAATAAGAGTGATGCTTTTGATATGTTTAAGTTGTTTGTGACAGAGTTTGAGAATCAGTTCAACAAGCAAATAAAAAGGTTGCGTAGTGATCGTGGAACTGAGTATGATACTGATGCTTTTGTAGAGTTTTATAACTCACATGGTATCATACATGAAAGGTCAGCTCCTTATTCTCCAGAAATGAATGGTAAGGCTGAAAGGAAAAATAGAACCTTTACTGAGTTAGTAGTTGCTATTTCCTTAAATTCTGGTGCTGCTGATCATTGGTGGGGAGAAATTCTTCTCACTGTTTGTTATGTCTTGAACCGTATTCCAAAGACTAAGAGTAAGATTTCTCCTTATGAATTACTTCGTAACAAACAACCTAACATTTCTTATTTCAGAACTTGGGGTTGTCTGGCATATGTTAGGATTCCTGATCCTAAAAGAGTTAAGTTAGCTAGTAGAGCTTATGAATGTGTATTCATTGGCTATGCTGTTAATAGTAAAGCATATAGATTCTTTGATTTAAGTGCACGAGTAATTATTGAATCTAATGATGTTGATTTTTATGAGGACAAGTTTCCTTTTAAATCTAGAAATAGTGGGGGTTCGTCCTCCTCTTTTATTCCTGCAGTCAGGTCTAACTCACAGGATTTAGATGCTGAACCCGAATTAAGAAGGAGCAAGCGGGCTAGAGTGGCAAAAGACTTTGGCCCGGACTTTGAAGTTCTCAATGTAGAGGAGGATCCTTCTACCCTCCAAGAAGCCTTAGCCTCAGTTGATTCAGATTTATGGCAAGAAGCCGTGAATGATGAAATGGACTCACTTGAGTCTAATCGAACTTGGCATCTGACTGAGTTGCCACCAGGATGCAGAACAATTGGCTGCAAATGGGTCCTAAAAAGAAAGCTAAAAGTTGATGGGACCGTTGATAAGTATAAAGCTCGTTTGGTAGCTAAAGGCTACAGACAAAGGGAGAATGTTGATTTCTTTGATACTTATTCACCTGTTACTAGAATAACTTCTATTAGAGTGCTAATGTCTCTTGCTTCTGTTTTTAATCTTGTAGTACATCAGATGGATGTAAAGACAGCATTCTTGAATGGTGAATTGGAAGAAGAAATCTACATGGATCAACCAGAGGGCTTTGTCATCCCAGGAAAAGAACATCTGGTATGTAAGTTAGATAAGTCTCTTTATGGTCTCAAACAAGCACCTAAACAATGGCATGAAAAATTTGATAACTTAGTCATTTCACATGGTTTTAAGATAAATGGTAGTGACAAGTGCATATATGTAAAATTTGAGAATGACATTTGCACTATAATTTGTCTGTATGTGGATGACTTGTTAATTTTTGGCTCGAATATTCACGCTGTGAATAATGTGAAGCTATTGTTAAATGCTGAGTTTGATATGAAAGATCTAGGAGAGGTGAATGTAATCCTTGGTATTAAGATTACTAGGACAGTAAATGGAGTTTCTTTGGATCAGTCTCATTACATTGAGAAAATCCTAAAGAAATATGGTTACTTTGACTGTAAACCTGTTAGTACACCTTATGATCCCAGTGTAAAGTTATTTAAGAACACTGGTGAAGCCGTAAGGCAATCTGATTATGCGAGCGTCATTGGCAGCCTTCGGTATGCCACTGATTGCACTAGACCCGACATTGCCTATGTCGTGGGATTATTAGGCAGGTTTACTAGTTGTCCTGGTAATGAGCATTGGCATGCTATTGAAAGGGTCATGAGATACCTTAAGAGGACCATGAACCTAGGATTACATTATGAGAGGTTTCCAGCTGTACTAGAAGGCTATAGTGATGCCGACTGGAACACCTTATCAGACGACTCTAAGGCTACTAGTGGATATATTTTCTCTATAGCCGGTGGAGCTGTATCTTGGAAGTCTAAGAAACAGACTATTTTAGCTCAGTCCACCATGGAGTCAGAGATGATAGCACTAGCTACAGCTAGTGAAGAAGCAGGTTGGTTGAGAGACCTGCTAGGTGAGATTCCCTTGTGGGAAAAACCATTACCTGCTGTCTTGATCCATTGTGATAGTACCGCGGCTATTGCAAAAGTTCAGAACCGTTACTACAACGGTAAGAGACGACAAATACGTCGTAAGCACAGCACTGTAAGAGAATATCTTTCTATTGGAGCTGTGAGAGTGGATCATGTACGCACGGAGAATAATTTGGCTGATCCTTTGACGAAAGGATTAGCTAGAGAGAAAGTCCATAATTCGTCTAAGAAAATGGGACTATTGCCGTTGAAATGAGTTACACATAATGGTAACCCAACCTATAGACTGGAGATCCCAAGAAATAGGTTCAATGGGTAATAACAAGTTATGGAGTGATATGAGTTGATTATGTTTAAATAAACATAAAATTCCTGAAGCGATCAAGGATGAGTTAATAGGAACTCTTAATGAAGTTTATACTCCATTTAGAGTGGAGTACCTAGCTACAGGAGTACTCTTGATAGATTCACCTATGTGAATGTGGAAGTGAGGCCGCTTCCTATGAAATGTGTGGCAGCATTTCTAGAGCATTCACTATACTGGGATAGACGTGCATGGCCGTAATAGCACGGGTCTTTAACAACACCAAGAATAGGTCGTGTGAGGTACGTTGTCAGAGATAGGGTTCAAAACTTCGAGTTACCCTTGTTAAATCTGAATCGTATTGACTATGCAGAAGTTCAAGTTGAAAAACACTTCTGTGTATGCACAATCTATATGTGTAAGGATTCTGCTCGAAAATATTTTCAAAAAATTCAAGTGGGGGATTGTTGGAACAAGTGTGTTTTGGTGTAAATTTTGTGGAAAACAAAAAGTCCCACATTGGTGGGAAATAGAAGTTTGTCCTCCCTTATATTGGAGAATGTGGAGTATTTGGGTGTGGCCCTTGGGCTACCCACATTTTGTGGAGAGGGAGGACTTACCTACCAAGCCCACTTATCACACACGCGCGCCGAACCGAACCGAGCCGGGCCGGGCTGGGCTGGGTTGGGTTGGGTCGGGTCGGGTTTATTAATTAAACTTAATTTTTGCTCAGTTTTTGAACAAGGCTTAATTACGTAATTAGTGCCTTGATTTTTGCTAAACGGTTTTGACTGGTTATCTCTCTAACGTTTATTTCCAGATTAATTAAACTTTGGCCGTTTTACTAGCTGTTTTGACTGGGTAAATTAACGTTTTAATTGACCGTTTTTGGCGTTAATCACGCTGGTGTTGGAACGGTTTTTGCTACCGTTATACCATTGTTTTGCCTATAAAACATCATGTTATGTTCACTGTTTTTGTATAACAAAAAATCACAGAATTTTTCTAATCCCTTTTGTCTCTTACAAAATATTCGAGCAGTGTTCTTTATATTTTTTGGTGGTTAGTTGTCCACTGGTTCTGTGCAAATCCACTGGTATTTTCCTTGCTTAGACAGACTGTTTTATCCTGGGGAACATCCGGTTGTTGTACGAGCTGCTTGCACAAATTAAAGGACAGTACCGTGAATGTTCTAAAGAGAGCGACATAGTCCGCGACTCAGTCTAATTCCCGGTAACTTTGTTCTGTTTTTATTGTTTACAGCAGTTCGGTTTTTAACAATTTCACAAAAGGGTTAGCATGATTGAAAGCTTAACAACTAACCTCTATTAACTTAAATTTTAGTGGCAAATTCTGTTCGGTACATTTTTTAGACTAAAGTAGAACAAACAAAATATAATTGATTTCTATAGTGAACAAATCAGAATATATCTCAGAACCCAAGACTCCAGGACCTTATATGTACTAATTATTGATGAATGAATTGAAGTTAAGATCACATTGGAGCTTGGTCAGATTGGCAACTGTAACATTCTGGACAGCCTAATAAACAACCTGGACTGTGCATCAAATTGAGAAAGGTGAGGTTTTGCAATGTTCAGAGAGCAGGTTCAGGTACTATAAGTCTCTAGATAGTAAAATTCACAAAGATTGATCAAAATTGGACTCAAATAAATGGCTTGAATTTTTGGATTGCCCTTCATAGCTGCTAGTGTAGTGAATGTGGCCATTGGAAAGTAATAAGAGAGATGATCAATGATAAACTAAGGGGATGACAGCCTAATCACACGAACACCTCCTAAGACACCCAAAAAATGGCCTCGTTAGCTTTCGAGGGTGTCAGCAAAACACCCTAAAAAACGCTCTAAAACTCACACCCGTTATCTGATGTCATGCATCAACTCATATTAACAAGTGCAAATGTCCATGTCAATCACTAAGCAGCAACAGAAATACAGAGCTATTTGTAAATCATAACCATTAAAATCATCTTAACCCATAATCATATTAAATTACAAAAATAAGACAACCCAGAATATATTACATCTAAAAATCAAATCCAACATCAAATTAACCAGTTATAAATGCCAAATTCACTTCAGAGATTAAAAGGGTAACGATGACTTACATGAAATTCAGAATACAACAACGATTTCGCCGGCATCAAACCCAACTAGCCAACCATAAATCCAAAGAAAGCAGTGTGAGTAGAGAGAAAAGCAACTAGTTAATTACGAATTGAAATAGATACTCTATACTCTTAATTAACTCTCACCTAAGTAGAAAGAAAGAAGGTGAGTAAGTAGAGTAACCGATTGGGGGATATGATGATTTTAAGATGATGACTGTGTTGTATAATAAGATCAACCACTGAAAAGTGGAGTAACTGCTTATTCATGATCAAAAAAATTTGGAGCCAAAAATAATTTACAATTTCGCGGGTTTGGAGAAGAATATGGAGTTGAGGCGTTGAGGAAGAGTTGAGGCGTTGAGGAAATGAGGGTGGAGTGACCTGTTGAGGATGATGGGGTTTGGTTTTTTTTTTTTTTAATTTATTTATTTTTTAACTTATTTTCTATTTGGAGAACTAAATGTGGACTACTAGCTAATGGTTCTTCTTTTTGGAATAAACTAGGGGATCTTACTTAGGGCGGGCAAATCCTGACCCGACACGAAAACCCGACCCGATTTGACCCAAATTTCATATTTCGTAATAATATTAAGTTTTACACTATTTTTAATAGTTTCTAAGCATAATCCGAAATCGACCCGAAATCTGACCCGAACCCGACCTGCTGACCCGAATTCTTACTTGGGTGGGATTACAAATATCTTAAGGAAACAAAGTTGTAATCTATTATTGGATTATGACGAAGAAATTATTGGATTAAAAAAAAATTAATTAAAATGGGTATTGGTAGCAACTTGCTAGTTTCCGGATGGTAATCTAATAATAATAATAATAATAATAATAATAATAATAATAATAATAATAAATCAAACTATTTATTTTAATTGTTTCAAAAAAAAAAAATATTTATTTTAACGAATAAAAAATAGGTGTACAATAAATTTTGTATATCCGTATTGATATTGTCCTAAATGATTACTAGTTAGGGTCTGTTCTCATACGATTATTTCCAGTTCAGTTCAGCTCTAATAAGTTCAATTTAGCTCCTAATTTCATTCTCTTATAAAATATTCATTTAAGTTTAGTTCAATTCAGCTCTAATAAGTTCAGTTCAGTCATGAGAACAAACCCTAACTTTTTTTTTTAAAAAATGGGTGTACAATATTACTCCTAATATATACACACAAACGTTTTTTTTTTAAAAAAACCGGGTGTACAATAATTATTGTACATCCATTATAAAGATAGCCTAAAGTGATCAGAAGTTACCCCTATAATGAATAAAAGTTACCACAATATGTATAAAAGTAACCCAATAAAGAAAAGGTTTGTAAGTAAAAGCAACTATAATATACTTATATAACTTATTTCATTGGCTATTTACATTAAAAATTGGCAAAAAGTTACCCTACTAAACTATTTTACGTGTTCTAAATCATGATTAATTTTATCTAAGCTTATGTGAGATTATTTTTTGTAAAATAAATGGAATAAAGGTGAACATAATAGAGTCTTGTTTGTAATAATATTTGACTTTATACAAATGTAATATTGAATCGAAATCAGCAAAAATGTAATCAAGGAGACCAAAGTCAACTGATACGAAATAGACCCACTCAAACTCGTTTAAACCTAAGCTTATACTCCAATTTGACCATTAACTAATACAAAATTGATGGCTTTTTCCAAATTTGACATGGACCCGATAATTATTGTCTCGACTCAAAATTGATCAGATCCAAACCGAGGTGGTTCAAAAGGGTAACCTTGACCATTATAACAATCTTTTTAACACAATTGTGAAATTCAAGTTACTATATAGAGTAAAAAGAAACAAGGTTACGTAGTGAGTTTTACCATTAAGTTTTATACAAATGTGAAATTCAATCAAATTCAATCAAATATGTTACTCATTAGTAATAATTAAGTCTTGTTTAAAAATAATAATAATAATAATTAAGTCTAAAATCTAAGGGTTTGTTTTGATTGGCTGAACTGAGCTGAACCGAACTGAACTAAACTTATTGAAGCTGAACTGAACTGAACCAAACTGAATATTTTATGAGAGAAGGAAATTAAGAACTGAACTGAATTGAACTGAATGGAACTTATTAGAACTGAACTGAACTAAAAATAATGAAGAGAACAGGTCCTAAGTTTATTATGAGCTAGTATGTAATAATTTTGTTAAAAAATGAGTATGTGATAATGATATAGATTCATTCATATTATTATTATTATTATTATTATTATTATTATTATTATTATTATTATTATTAATCATTGAAGAAAAAAATCACAAAGTTAACTAACCCCCAACTAATTCGTTAGAGACTTAGTTCTTCCTTCAAAGTAGAACAAACAGAACCATATTCAACTAATTCTTCCCACAAAATAAAAAACCCCAACTAATTTTTCCCACAAAATCGAACAAACAAAACCAAATTGCCCCTATGTTATTCCAACTCTCATAATTTCGCTCACCTATTCCTAATAGATTAACCCCAAAATAGCATCAAATTTGATTTTGATTTCGATTAAATTAATACTCCGTATCAACTTTTAATTTGTTGGTGTAGATTGAAGAGAGTAAAGAATCAAATATAGATAGTTTGTTGCCATCTTCTAATAATATCTTGGTGCAACCTGAAAATAGCAGCGGGTAGATCGAGGAAGAAACAAAGACAAGTAAGTCCGGCAATTCGACTAAACTTGCTAATTTCTGTTCGTTATTTGGTATTTCGTTAACTTGATTATCTAGAGTAACTTGTACTGGGTTTGCAGATTTCATACATTGTTGTAGCATATTGAATTGTAATATGAGTTAAATTTGTGTTCTTATGATAATACATGCATATTTCTTATCTAATCTCTCCATGCTCAACATTGTATGTAATTTAGGCATAAGAGCCGCTATGAGCATCCTGCAAATTTTAGTTAGCAAACTTTGAGTAGCTGAGCTATATTCTTGCCTGATGGGCTCATAAAATTCTGCAATTTACAGTTCTAAGGCAGTCTGATGCTGTAGGAAATATTGCTTGAGTAACTACCTTGAACCTGTCTACCCCCGAGCTGCAATGTGCTTGATGATACACGCTATAAAGAAGCTCCACAAGGCACTTTTTGAAGGTCTAGCAACATTTTTCAAACCTTATGGTCTGAAATTGATCTTGCTTTCCTATCCTCACAATGCTGACCAGACGATTGAGTAGCTTCAATTACTAGACCGCTTGAAAGTTTTATGGCGGGTTCTCTGCGATCTCATTGTATTCATAATGACTCGTCATAGAACTTGTATCATCTAAACTTATGCTTAGGAGGATTCTCAAGAAACTCATGACTAGCTGAAGGTAAGAAGTGCCTACTTATGCCCTGTTGCTACCTATTTAGATGAATTCAAATTACAATAATTCAGAGTTCAGAATCTTACAGGTTTAAAATCGTACTGTTTTCTTTATTTTGTATTTTTTTAACTCCAAAGTTGGGATTTGCTTACAGTTTAGATGAATTTAAATTACAGTAATTCTTCATTACTTAACCTTTAAACTAGATATGCATGCTCTTCACTCCCTTTTTAGACATATAACTCACTATGTTGCTTCAGGTCTCAACTAAAGACACCGATATGGCAAACATGCTATTGAACTGTGTGCCCGTCTATGCAATGATACCGGTAAGCCTGCATTAATCAGCATTCAGCACGAGTATTTCCTTAATTAAGTCACATAACAAATTCAATGACTAATTTATTTACTTGTTTTGTGGCCTGCATACATTAATCAGCAATTCAGTAAGCCTGCATTAAACAACAATTCAGTAAGCCTGCATTAATCAGCATTCAGCACAAGCATTTCCTTAATTAAGTCACATAAAAAATTATTGTAAGGGCCTATTTTCTGTAGTTATGCTTCTTGTATCTTGCTACTTGACCATATATTTACAGTGGATGTTTTACATTGAGGCTTTCTTCATCTGTTGTAGGCATATGAGAAATTTGAAGTTTAGGAAATACGGCTCCTTAATCAAGGCCATTTACAGATTCACTACGGCCAAAATTATGGTAAGTCTTTTATATGTAAATTGTTTGTTCTATTATCTTTTTACTTGTTAAAACATTCTGAAACTGAAAAGGGCTACCCTGTTCTGTGTAATGATAAGTAGATAAGCAAAAATAATTTTTTAGCTCCTACAGGGGGCGGTTGACGAGTTGAGGTTAAAACATGTAATCAAAGAATCCTTACGACTACATCCTCCGGTTCCTCTTTTAGCTCCTAGAGGATCCATGGATAGATGCCAAATTTATCCGTATGACATACCAGCAAAAACACATGTCATTATTAATGTATGGGCTATTGGGAGGGATCCTGAGTATTGGCTTGAGCCTGAGAAGTTTTATCCCAAAAGGTTTGAAGATTCATTGATTGATTACAAGGGAAGCAACTACGAGTTGCTTCCCTTTGGCGCGGGTAGGAGAGGGTGCCCGGGCATGGCATTAGGTGTAGCTATGTGTGGAATAGTGTAATTCTCCTTGAGGAGGCATTCTCATTAATTCAATATATATAGGATTTACAACCTAAGATATGAGATAACCTAAATTACACAAAATATATCTTTATAGAATATTAACAAGATAATATTAACATATTATCTAACACACCCCCATAGTCGAAGCGGGAGAAGGTCGAACGCTAAGACTGTTTCTGAAATCTAAGAACAGTTGGCGAGGGAGCCCTTTTGTGAAAATATCGGCGTACAGATACGAAGATGGAACATGTAAGACCTTGATCTCACCAAGAGCGACCTTGTCGCGTACAAAATGAATGTCCATCTCGATGTGTTTGGTACGCTGGTGTTGTACCGGATTAGAAGACAGGTAAACCGCAGAGATATTATCATAGTAGACCAAGGAAGCTCGTCTGATAGGGCAATGTAACTCAAGAAGAAGATTTCGAAGCCAACATAATTCAGATACGACATTAGCGACACCTCTATATTCTGCTTCAGCACTAGACTTTGACAATGTAGCCTATCGTTTTGCAGACCATGAGACAAGATTATCACCCAAATAAACACAATACCCAGAAGTGGATCGCCGGGTGTCCGGGCACTCGCCCAAATCGGCATCTGTGTATGAAATAAGTCTCGTTAGTGCAGAACGATACAAATGTAGACCATGATCAAAAGTGCCTTTGATATATCTAATAATACGCTTAAGAGCGTTAAAGTGAGGTTCCCAGAGAGCATTCATAAACAAACAGATCTGCTGAACAGCATAAGCAATGTCTGGTCGAGTGAAAGTAAGGTACTGAAGCGCACCTGCAAGACTCCTGTAGAGAGAGGAATCCTTCACTGGCTCACCATCGTGAACCCCAAGTTTCGACTTAGTGTCGACGGGAGTGACAACAGGTTTGCAACTATCCATTTTTGCCCTGTGAATAATTTCCTCTGCATACTTACTCTGACAAAGGATCATGGAGTCCTTTGTACGTGTGACATAAATACCCAAAAAATAACTCAATTTCCCCAGATGAGTCATGGAGAATTCAGACTTAAGGAGAGCAATAATATCAGTCTTGAGTTTTTCAGATGAAGCTGTAAGAACAATTGTAGACACCCATTTGTGTCTCCCCAAAACCAAACCCGGTGATGAGTACCTTTCACGTCGAATCATAATCGAATGAAACGAAAGTGTGGAAAGGTCTAGTGTTGCGGAAAGTTTTTATTTCTTTTCTCTTCTTCCTGATTTTGAAAACTTTATTTTAAGAAAACAGCTAATCCAGTTTGGTTGGTCCATGATATGGGTCCAATAGTGGTGTAGTTGGATGGGGCTTGCAAAGACCTTTCCAACGATATATTATAAGCCCGATTCCGATGAATATTGAGGAATTTATGGCCAATTTACTAAATTAGGCCCGGTTTGAGCTTTATTTACGGCCCTATGATCTAGGGGAGGGCCTAATATAATTTATCATTCCTAATGTAATTAGGAATGGTTTTAGTCTTCTAGAACATTCTAGAAGGTCTTATCATTCTTAATTCAATTAGGACTCTTCAGTGTTTTAATCAGATCAAATAGCATTTTCGATTGAAATTATATTATTTTATCTTCCAGTACGGGAAATTTATCAGATTTTCGAAAACGCGTTAAAAGTCAATTTCATTCGATAAATTATCTTTTTTGGATGTTTTTCTCTATAAATATCGTATCAAAAACTCCGTTTTGGAGGACGGATCGACATCTATCGTTCACCAATTCTCTTTATTCTTAAGTTTTAATAAACTCCGTTTTCAATCATCAACTTTCTTCATTCACAAATTCTCATCAACGATTAGTTTTAATTAGCATTCATTAATTCTCTTCATTCATCAAGCTTTCATTGATTAACATTCATTCTCTTCTTTCTCTTCTTTCTTGCTTTTTAATACAAAATTCCGCATTCGCAAGATCTAGAAACACTTAGCCATATTCGAAGTTGCCTTCGCCCTAGACGTGAAAGGTTTTAATTTCTGAGGGTTTGGTCCCAAATCTCTCTTTCAATTATTTAATTTAATTGTTTTGATTATTATTTTCCTTGAAGTTACTAACGTGTGTATTTTGTTATTAGAAAGAGGTACGAGGCATCCAAGTAAGTACTTTAATGGTTTAATTGATATTATGATATAGAAATCATGCTTAGATTGTTATTTTAATTCCTAGTATCATGTCTAGGGTATCTTTAATATCAAGTATGATTAAAAGTATGATGCTTCCTATATTCTCCCTAATATTTATGATTGTTTATGGTTAATTGTGATTATAATTTCAAGTGATCACCAATAATAGTTTATTTGTGCATTAAATTCAACCAACATAGATTAAACAGGTTTAGGGTTTAACGTATTGATTGTATGTTAGTCAGAAAGCGCACATGAATACGAGCAGAATAAAGTAGAGGCCTATTATTAGGGCAGGTTCAATCTCTTTTAGGTTGGATTTGTACCATCATCCCCGAACCCTTATTTGGTTCATGACCTTATGGAGTTGACGATCTCTTGGATCGTTAAGGGGAATAACCTTCACCTCGTGAACGGTTTACAAGTTCCTTAAAAACTTGTTGGCGACTCTTTTGCTCTATCTTCTTCCCTTTTGGACGCCACCGTACTTTAGTGTATGATCACAGTGGGGTTTAAGCTAGTGGGATTTTAAAGGCTTGAAATTATTCCCTACAAGTTATTTAATTTAATTGCTTTGATTTATTATTTTCCTTGAAGTTACTAACGTGTGTATTTTGTTATTAGAAAGAGGTACGAGGCATCCAAGTAAGTACTTTAGTGGTTTAATTGATATTATGATGTAGAGATCATGTTTACATTGTTATTATGATTCCTAGTATCATGTCTAGGGTATTTTTAATATTAAATATGATTAAAAGTATGATGCTTCTTATGTTCTTCCTAATATTTATGATTGTTAGTATCCTGTTAGGGCTAAAGATTTGATTTTTATTGCTTAGTGACATGCTAGGGTTTGTTATTAATCTTGTTAGTATCATGCATAGGATCTTGCTATGCTTTAACATGATTATAATAATTTATGATTGATGATGATTATTATTAATTATGATGATTATTATTATGTTGCTTGACACATTATTTTATTTGTTATTGCTTGATCACATCTTTTATTGCATGTTTAAAGGGAATTGGTACTTGCAATCACGCTTAATAAGATATTAATAATCTTGTTAGGTTAATTATGATTATAAATTCAAGTGATCGCCAATAATAGTTTATTTGTGCATTAAATTCAACCAACATAAATTAAACAGGTTTAGGGTAAATCTATTGATTGCATGTTAGTCAGAAAGCGCACATGAATACGAGCAGAATAAAGTAGAGGTTTATTATTAGGGCAGGTTCAATCTCTTTTAGGTTGGATTTGTACCATCATCCCCGAACCCATATTTTGGTTCATGACCTTATGGAGTTGACGATCTCTTGGATCGTTAAGGGGTGTAACCTTCATCCTCGTGAACGGTTTACAAGTTCCTTAAAAACTTGTTGGCGACTCTTTTGCTCTATCTTCTTCCCTTTTGGACGCCACCGTACTTTAGTGTATGATCACAGTGGGGTTCAAGCTAGTGGGATTTTTAAAGGCTTGAAACTATTCCCTACAATTTTTGGCGACTCCACTGGGGAGGATTTCTATTTTAATTCCTGAATTTGTTTCGGCAATGATTTAGAATGAGTGGATGAGACTCGAAAAGTTCTAAGTATTTCATGTGCGTAATTTTGATTAACATTGTGTCATATGCATAAAAAGGTTCTCATTGGAAAGACCATCCGTAATGAGTCAAAAACATAGGATTTTACACGTAGGAAATTTGAGAAATGTCTTTCACAACTAGGACTGAAATAACACCGCGCGAAACTGGATGATTTTATCGAGCACCGAAAGCTGCTGAGGCATGTGGGAAGTAGCGTCAAGGGCCAAAGCTTGGCGCCAAGTTTTTAGCCGTAGCGCCAGACGCCAATATTGGCGTCAGGCGCTACAGTTAAAAGTTGGCGCCAGTCTCTGTTTGCTGGCGCCAATTTCCCCCAATACCGAGCCAGAAATATGCGTTCTAATTTCGACCGGTTTTTCGTATTGTTTGCTCGATCCTACTTCCTGATTGAATTTTTTCTCACTTTTCTGAAACCCATATGTGTTCTACATATGGACATAACCCTCTGGGAATTCATGCTCTATCTACCCGATTGAACGCTCCTGGCAATAAAAGGTACATCTGAGAGGTTGAATTCACCAAACCATGGAAGCGAGTTTTTTCTAAAAAACTCGCGGTGTTCTATCCACACGCGTTAACCCTTCACGGTTAGGCTTCTACGCGGTGCATCTGGACAATTAACCATGGACCCTGTTTGACTAAACCATATCCCGAACTTTAGAGAACTAGAGCCAAGGTTATATTTCGAACTCATTGCATCATGTTGTGCCTACTTGACTAATTGTGCATTATTTGTTGTGCATATATATCCTATGCTCCTCTTAACCGTTTGTTGATTTGTGTTGAGATTATAATTAATGACTTAAAGAACTTTGCCTAATTAATTAATTAATTTGAGTCAATAAAGTTTTTTTCTTCTTTTAATCGGAATTGACCTAGTACGACTTTAGGCATACCCCAGTTGACTAATAATATCGAAAACAGTCCCAGACCGAGGCTTTAATATTGGTGCCAAAATCTGAGCTGTAGCGCCACTGTATGGTGTGTAGCGCCAGACATTTACTAAAAAGTCTGGCGCCAATCACCATATTGTGACGCCAGTTCTGTCGCTTGGCCGACAGTTCGGATTATTTGTCGAGTCATCACCTAATGTCTATTTAGTCAATTTTCTGTTTAACTCGACTAACTTTGCTGATTATAATGCCTAATTAAATTAATATTCGAGTTTAGGCACTAAGTCCCATTGTCTTACACAAGAGTCCAAGCATGTCACTTACACTCAATACACACACCAATACACATGTTTTGACCATGATTAAGAGAGTCTTGTGTGCGCGCATCATTTTTCGTCATTATTTTAGGGGGGTAAGTCGGATATTAATCCTCCAATAAATAATAATACTTGAGTTCCCTAAAAACATATACATTATTGCTCCCTAAAAATATGCAGCATACCTTTTTTTTTTTTTACTTTTTTAATAAAAACCATAAAGTCAAATTGATTCGAGTCAAGTAATTAAAACGCAAATTGGCTTAATTTACAGCGCGTGGTCAAGAAAAGAAGGACGATTAATCAAAGATAACCTCTTCGTACAAGTCCAACTTTTCGACAAACCTATAGCCCGCAAGAGGAAAGCAAGAGTCATAACGGCAACTCAGGAAGAAGTTAACGATCTCAAGAACCAACTGGCTACTGTAACTGAGACACTGAAGCTTCTCGCACTTAAGATCGAGGATCCCGTGAAGCAACAACAAATGGACCTCATGCAAGAAAGCCTAAGCAAGTTGTCCAGCGACTACAAGTTTCAAGAACTCACATCCCAAGGGGGCTCGGTGGATAAAGATCTTCTTCCGCAGAAGTTCAGTGCCAACGACATCCCAAACTTTAGGGCAATCGACAACCCATACTTCCATCTAAGAGCGTTTGAAACAATAATGAGTATCAAGGGTATCGATAAGAAAGTCTTCCCTTCTCTGTTCTCGCTATCTCTCGAGACCATTTGCCAACAATGGTTCTTTTCTCTTGAAAAAGAAAAGACCTCTACCTGGAAATCCATAGCAAACGCTTTCGTTGATAGGTACAAGTGCAACATTCAAGTCGAAACTGACCATAGAGAACTTGAAATCCTTAAACAGAAGGAAAATGAAGGCTTCACATCTTTCTTTAACAAGTGGAGAGAAACCTCAGTTAAGATGATTGAGGTACCAAGTGAAAAAGAGTCCGTGAGACTGTTCATTAAAAACCTCCAAGAAAAATATTCAAAACATCTTAAATATCAAAATAACCTTCATACCTTTAAGGTTGTTTATGATATTGGGATTAATATTGAAGATGACTTGGCTAAATCCAAAGCTGCCAACAATAACTCCAACAGTGGCTGGAAAGGAAAGAAGAACGACAATCCTTCTTCTTCCAAAACCGCCCACTCAAATAATGTTAGCGCCTTTAACCTAGGAGAAGTCCTCGCCATGAACAATCAAGGACAAAAGAAGCTGTTTAGGAGAAACTTCACTCCTATTGGCATGAGTTATGACACCGCGTTTGATCGACTAAATGCAAAAGGTCTTATAACTCCCATTGGACCATTTGGAGATCCACCAGTTGAGAAAAGGTCGCCTAATTGGAACCCCAATGCACATTGCAAATATTATCAAGGTAGGGGCCATTCTACTGAAAGCTGTTGGAAGCTTAAGGAAGCTATTCAAGACCTAATTGACAGTAACAAGCTGCCATTGCCCCCTGCCAGTAAGTAGCCAAGTATTGACAATGCACCTCTAGCTCATACTTTGGCTATCTCCGATGAAGAAAGCGAAGTTGACCCCTCATCTCTCATTAAGCCTGTCAAAGCAACCAATGTAGAAGAGGAAGAAGAAGAGATCTTTTTCGATGTCAAAGATAATCTTCCAGAACCAGCAAACGAGGTAGACATACGAGTGCTCACACTGTTTATGAGGGAGACATCGCAACTGTTACGTGAAACTCTCAAAATTATGAATGAACTTCACAAGAAATATGATGAAGAACCTAAGAGAGAATTCACACCAGTAAAAACGACTTATGAGGCAAAATACTTTCCCTTACAAGACACCGAAAGACCCAAGAAGAGCAATAAAGTTTATACTCCAATTGGGATCTCGTATGCACAAATGTTTGAAATGCTCTCCGAGAGTGGCAAGGTCAAACCTCTCGAACCGAGACCATTTGAATCATTAAAGAGGACAGATAGATATTACTGTCAATACCATCAGTCAGGAGGACACACCCTAGAAAACTGCTTCAAGTTCAAGGATTTGGTGCAGAAAATGATTGATAGAAAGGAATTAGTCCAAGTTCAACAAGAAGAGGACATAAATGTTAACGGAGTATGGGACAGTGATGAAGAAGATGTCTATCTAAAAGACATAGTAGGACCTTCACCTTCTGTATCATACACCACGGACGACATTTGGGCTGAAGAAGATTCATCAATAGACGTCCTCACAAGATTCGGGAGAATGCAACCTCCCGTTTCAACACAACCTATGCCTACTGTACAACAAGTTCCCATAACTATCATCAAAGACAATGACATCGTTAAACAATTCAAGAAGACAAAAGTTGAGATGAACGTATGGAAGCTTCTGGCAACATCTCGAGAACATAGGTTAGCAGTGATGAATGCCTTGAATAAAATCGGGATAGATTCTGACACCACTCCTGAGGGACTAGCTAACTTCCTCACGAGTGACCTTCCTAGTCCGATTAATCTAATCACCTTCTCTGATAAAGATTTACCCCCCGGAAGGTGACAAACACTACAAGGCATTAAACCTCACGGTAGTCTGCAAAAGGATGAATGTTCCCATGACTCTTGTAGACAATGGATCGGCTATTAATGCCTGTCCACTTAGGACTGCAAGGATGCTTGGCATAAGGGATGAGGATTTAACTCCGTCCACACAAGGAATAAGAGCTTACGATAATACTCGACGTCAAGCTCTTGGCAAAATAACCCTAAATGTGACGGCAGGAGCAATAGAACATGCTACTACTTTTCAAGTGGTAGACATCAAAGCCTCATTCAATCTGTTGTTAGGACGCCCTTGGCTCCATGATCTAAAGGTCGTCCCTTAATCTCTCCACCAACAAGTGAAAGCCATAGTTGGAGGAATCCCCATCACTATTGATGCTTCGCCGATGAGGATCAAATCAATAGAGAATCCAATCATCAACGTGGAGCACGACGAAGATGATGAAGACCTATGGGGCTTTAGCGAAGAAGTCTCCTTAATCCAAGAGGATGAAAGGACATCTCTTTCCCACGACCCCCATTCCAACATGATTATCAACACTATGCTGAAGAAACAAGGACACTTCCCTGGGATAACCTTAGGAAAGAAGAAGGGGATAGCAAAATCGATAGAGTCACCTGGCCTCCCTAAACTAGATACTTTCGGACTTGGTTTCGAACCGACTCGGAAAGATCTCAAGCGAGCCCAGGTTAAATTGAAAGCACGTAGGGACGCTCGCATTTAAAAGAAAGCAATTCCAATGGATCAGTACCCTCTTACGCTTAATGGTCAGTTTATAAAAGAAGGAGAGGACTATCCATGCCATGAATTTCCCGAACCATTTGCTGTAAATGGCATACGACTACCAGGATTCGAGATTTTCTTGGATTGCTACTTCACTGACGAAATCCCAACTCCCGTCCATAAGGAGAAATCACCCCCATGCTTTGACTTTAACGTCATGGGATTACTGTTTGGGCGAGAAAAGAATGAGTCAGTTTATGAGGAAGACAACTCTTCACTCATTCAAACGGTCCTACAAAGTGAAAACTTCGACCCCTCAAATTTAATTACTCCAGCCGAAGGATCGCTGCAAGGGTGGCGCAAGACTATCAAGGTGACTACTCCGAGTGGAAGGAAGATATCAATCACGACAGGGCAAGGGCCGATGTTTGAAGAATCGTCAGAGTCAGAGTCAGAGTCAGAGTCAGAGTCTTTCCTTGTAGAATCTTCTAGGTCTTTAGCTATAATGCCTCCCCTTCCTATTTCTTCTCCTAGGATAGTTAGTGATCCAGTCCCTGAGGACATATCACTCTTTGATGTAATGATCTCAGAGTATAATAATATCGCTCATTCTTCTTACTTCTCGTGTTCTTCCCTAACCCAAGATGAAGAACATTGCTTAGCTAACGATGAAAAAGATAAAGAAATTATTAAAGAAATGGAAACACTTGAAAAGAAAACACCGATAATTGAAGAGACTGAAACAGTTGACATCTCAAATGATTCAACTCATAAAAGAGAAGTTAAAATCGGACTAACATTGAATAAACAAGAAAGAACCGATTTAATTAACTTGCTTAAAGAATTTATCGATGTATTTGCTTGGTCATATGAAGATATGCCAGGCATTAGCAGAGAAATAGCTCAACACACTATACCACTAATTCCAGGAATGAAACCTGTAAAACAAAAGTTGCGTCGAATGAAACCCGACGTAGCACTTAAAATAAAAGAAGAAGTTCAAAAACAAATAACTGCAGGTTTCATCAAGGTATCTAAATACCCCGAATGGGTCGTCAACGTCGTCCCAGTTCCAAAGAAAGACGGAAGGGTAAGGATGTGTGTCGACTATCGAGATCTAAATAAGGCAAGTCCAAAGGACGACTTCCCTTTGCCACACATCGATATTCTGGTAGACAACACGACAAATCACGCGCTTCTCTCATTCATGGACGGATACGCAGGGTACAATCAGATTCTCATGACGGAAGAAGACATGGAGAAAACAACCTTCATCACACCGTGGGGCACTTACTACTACACGGTAATGCCATTTGGGTTGAAAAACGCAGGTGCTACTTACCAACGTGCAGCAACTGCCTTACTCCATGACATGATGCACAAAGAAGTTGAAGTATATGTCGACGACATGATTGTGAAATCAAAGGACCGTCCAGGCCATCAAGTAGCCTTAAGGAAATTTTTCGAAAGGTTAAGAAAATACAATATGAGGTTGAATCCATCAAAATGTGCTTTTGGAGTCACCTCAGGCAAGCTCTTGGGGTACGTCATAAGCTCTAGAGGAATAGAGATAGATCTAACCAAGATTAAAGCAATCATGTCGATGCCACCGCCCAAGACCGAGAAACAGATTCGAGGATTCATTGGCCGGTTGCAATACATAAGTAGGTTCATATCAAAACTGACAACAATATGTGAACCAATCTTCAAAAAGCTCAAGAAGAACGTACCAGTAGTATGGGATGATGAGTGTCAAAAAGCCTTTGACCGGATCAAAGCCTATCTCGCAAATCCTCCCGTATTAGCGCCAGCACTTCCCGGAATACCTCTTAGGTTATATTTGACGGTTACCAAAGAGACAATGGGAGCCATGCTAGCACAAGAGGTAGAAAACAAAGAGAATGCAATCTATTACTTAAGTAAGAAGATGCTCGAATACGAAACACGCTATACACCACTCGAGAAATTGTGCCTCGCTTTGGTGTGGGCCACAACTAAGTTGAGACATTACATGTTGGTGCATACCGTTTTCGTGGTATCTTGATTGGATCCACTCAAATACTTGTTCGAGAAATCAACGCTCAATGGACGTATTTCAAGATGGATAGTCAACTTAGCCCAGTTCGATGTGCGGTTTATGCCACAAAAAGCCATTAAAGGATCTGTGGTGTCAGACTTTCTGGCAGATTTTCCAATAGAAGACTCAACACCAATACAGGATAATGAATTTCCAGATGAAGATTTGATGGTCACCGAAGATGATACTTGGACCTTGTATTTCGATGGAGCCTCAAACCAAAAGGGATGTGGTGTCGGAGTGCTACTAGTATCACCTAAGGAAGAACACGTCCCAATCTCAATAAAGCTTGATTTCGACGTTACCAACAATGCTGCTGAATATGAAGCATGTGTGGTAGGCCTTGAAACAACTCTGGCATTGGGAGTAAAAAAGTTAAGGATATTCAGAGATTCCTCTCTAATTATCAATCAAATATCTAAAAGGTGGAAAGTAAGGAGCGAAAGCCTAGCCCCTTACCAAACTTATCTGGAAACTCTTACCGATCAGTTAGAGAAGGTGGAATACACATATCTACCTGGAGAAGAAAATCAATTTGCTGATGCCTTGGCAAGATTAGCCTCAATGGTTAGGATTCCCACGGATGTCAAGCAAATGCCTCTAACTATTGAAAAAAGGCACAAACCAGCATATATACAGGCTATAGAAGACGACGACCCAGTCCAAGACGAAGATGAAGAACAAGAAGAAGAACCATGGTACACAGACATTCTCAACTATGTCACCAATGGAGAATACCCTCGTCATGCTGACAAAAGAGCGAAACGAGCCTTGAGACTTTTGGCTTCTCAATATGTACTCATAGACAACGAGCTACATAAAAGGGTACCTAAAGGTCGAGCTCTCCTATGTGTAGGGAAGGTGGATGCACAGAGAATAATGAGAATGGTCCACGAAGGAATCTGTGGAACTCATATAAATGGCAAAATGTTAGTCCAGAAAATAATGCGAGAAGGGTATTATTGGACTACCATGAATAGGGACTGCCATCAATATGTGAAAAGATGCCCTAAGTGTCAAATTTATGCCAATTTACAACACGTTCCTCCATCTTTGCTCTACACCTACACATCACCATGGCCATTCTCTACATGGGGAATCGACATAATCGGCAAAATCACTCCTCCAGGGACAGGAGGCCACGAATTTATTCTAGTAGCAATTGATTACTTTACAAAGTGGGTTGAAGCGCAATCATATGCTAAACTTATTGCAAAACATGTAGCGCTCTTTATCGAGAGAAATATCATTTGTCGATATGGGGTCCCACATGAAATGATAAGCGACAATGGAACTCACTTTCAAGCCGAATGTGAAGAATTGCTACATAAATATGGTATCCAACATCATCATTCGTCCCCTTATAGACCTCAAGCAAACGGAGCAGTCGAGGCAGCTAATAAGAATTTAAAGACTATCATCGAGAAAATGACAGAAAATTATAAGGATTGGCCTGACAAGCTTCACTTTGCATTGTGGGGTTATCGCACGTCAATCCGTACGTCAACAGGAAATACACCATTTTCTTTGGTATATGGAATGGATGCCGTACCACCTGTCGAACTAGAAATACCATCTCTACGTATTGCGCTAGAGAGTAAACTCGATGAAGTCGAATGGACTAGGGCACGATATGAAGAATTGATCCTACTCGACGAAAAACGACTAGAATCTCTACATCACACTCAGTGCTATCAAACTCGTATGACTAGACATTTTAATAAGAAGGTCAAGACAAGAAATATCAAAGTAGGAGATTTGGTATTAAAAGCGTTAAGGAAAAATGTTTTAGATCCAAGGGGAAAGTTTAGACCTAATTGGTTTGGCCCCTACATGGTCAAAACAATCCTGTCAGGTGGTGCAGCAAAATTAACTGATATGGATGGCAATGAATTCTTAAACATGACCAATCTTGACCAACTTAAAAAATACTACCCATAATTACTTGAGTAGGACACTCAAAAGAGCTACGTTTGGCCTAATTCCTTAGGAGAGGATACGTAGGAAACCCATCATGGGTGCGGCCACTTTATTATTCGACATCTCCGCATTCCAGAATCAACTAGAAATCAACAAAAAGTCGGAAAAGCTACTGGCGTCGCTGAACAGATCCTGGCGCCAGCAACAGGTCGTTAGCGCCAGACGATGGTATTGGCGCCTGGCGCTAGACCTCAATAGCAAGCGCCAATCTGCAATAACTGGCGCCAGCTCGGCAATAAAATCTGGGAGAATTTCGGTGTTTTTCGGAAAATTTTCGACTTCCGTATTCAAAGAATTTCTGGAAAACTAATTTTTTTTTTCGGTTTTTCATTGCTTTAATAAAATAAATTTAAAGTAACAATTTAATTGAAAGCTGATATTTCATTAATGAAATAAAATTACATTGTTAATGGAATTCAAATAAGGCTGAAATAAATTAACTTTAAATAAAAATTAAGAATCTAATAAATCTAAAGCTAAGCAATGTTCTAGTCTTTCTTCTCCTTCTTTGCTCTTTTCCAATTCTTTTCTGTCTCCTCCTCTTCATCCATTACTTTAGCTAGTAGGCATCCTTTAGAGGACCTACATTCAATTTTAGAATAGATTGTGTCTCCCTCAGCTAGCACCCCATGCTTCTTTTCTACCCAAACCTTTTTGTCTGTAGCTTTCCTTTTTCCCTTGTCTTTGGTAGTATTCTTTTTCTTAGGCATTGTAGGTGTTTTGAACTCAATTCTTGCACCTAAGCGTTCCTTGGCCGGTGTCACCCTGTCACCTAGACGATTCTTCACATCGGTTCTACCCTGATCAATTGAAGACTTCTTCAGCAACCACTTCTTTACATCATTAGGTAAAGAAGGGGGAACCTTTTGGGTAATCACTTCCCATAAAGGTCTAGCGCTCCAGTAAGTGTCAAATTTATCTACTTCTTGAGATATGGGATACTCATAGAGAGGACGAAGATCCCCGGAAGGAATATTTTGGAGCAAGCCATATTGTCTCTTTACTCTGCAGGGATAATAATATGTCACGCGAGACAAGCTTGGGAGACGGCAGAAAGGTTGCTTGTTAACACCAACCATCCTTTTTATTTTCCACCATGGGACGACCCACTTGATAGCAAAATCACGTGATTCAAAGACTTTTCTCCACCCATGGCGCCCAATTTTGGGAATGCGTTTCTTCCTTCTCACAAAGCAAGTGGGCGTATAATTTTCAATGTCGTCCGGAGGGCTAATTAATCCTAGCCTCTCCATTAACCACATCTGTAAAAAAATTGCAATGCAAATAAATTAATATTACAATACAAAAATATATTTTTTGATTTCTGTAATTAAAAATATTATTTTTCTACCTGTAATAAAATTGGAGAGCCACGAAGAGATGCTTTTGGGTCCCTTTTCAATTCATCTAGACTAAGCATAGTCTCTCCAATTATCAACGATATTGGATTTCTCCCTGATTCAATTTGTTCTAGCACAGTGGTTATAATTGATTGTCCCTCATTAATTTTACCACTACTAAGACAATATTGATTAAGCATACAGAATAAGAACGCCCTTCTTCTATATATGTGAAAAGATTCAGAAAGCGGTTTATCGAATTGTAGTAGCGTGCGAATTCTTTCAAGTTCACTACATTGCCATCTACTATCTTTGATAAATCCCTTTCCCTCAAGTTAAAAAAGCGCTCAAAATCCTTATAGTAATATGCATCTACTCTAGGGAGTACTACCAGGTCTATTGCAGGGAAGCCTAAAATAGCACCAAATTCCTCTGGCAAAGGGCTAATTTCATCATACCCTATTCTAAAACAATGTGTCTCAATGTTCCAATATTCCAAAGCGGTATGTATGAAGTCTATGTCTAGATCTACCCCTTTAATGCCATAAATTCCCCCCAAGTGAAATAAATCCAATTTTTTTCTTTCTCTAGCATTAAGAGATCGATACCATTCATGAGAATATTGGGTGAAGGTTTTAGTGGCTAAAGACATGATGATTATTATTTTTTTCTAAAGAGAAGAATATTTTTCGATGAAATTATGAGAAGAATCGGCTGAGCAGGGGGCTATTTATGCACAAATTGCGAGGAATTTCAATCTGACTGGAATACGGAGTCAGCGTCAATTGGCGTCACACACCCGAAATTGGCGTCACCCATCAGCTTTTGGCGCCACGCGCCACAGGCTGGCGCCAAATCAGCAGAGAGGCCGCGCGTGCTCAGTTGCGTTTTGATATTAAACTGGAGTCGGTTTAATGAATTTATGGCCCCGTTTTATTATTTCTAAATATTTTTCTATCCTTTTTTTTAATTAATTAAATATAACAATTATTTTTAGTTAATTTTATTTTTATTTCTTTTTTGAATTATATTAATTTTCAAATATCAGCTTTTTTTCTCCGTTTTATTTTTTCCTTTTTATTTTCTTTTTGGGGGAGAGAGTCGGATAATACCCTCCATCAATAATAAAAATGACGGAATTTTTTGCGCAAAATTGTTATCACACTTGCACACACTAACATACACTAACATAATAATAAATAATAATGAATTTACAATAACATAACATAAAGTACAAAAGGCAAAGTTCTATAAAAAGTCAAAATAAAATACATATACAGAAGCAAACTACGGCGCTGGAGGACGTAGGCCCATCATGCCATAAAATTGCGCCGTCCGAGGAGTCACCTCTCCACCAGCTCCGGCCTCAGCACCAGCTCCAGCCTCCGTAGGAGGAGGGAAACTCAAAACAGGACCGCTCCAGCCAAAGTCAACCTGAGGCTGAGACCGCGAGGGCTGCTGCGATGACGAGCCAACCTCGTACATCCCACCACCTCTGAAAGCCGAGGTAGCCTCTCCTACCGGTGCAGCAGGAGCACCCTCAGAAGAAGACCCTGAGCCTTCAGCAACATCGGCTCGAGCAGCCTCAGAACGACCACCTCTACCTCCTAACGAAGTGCGACGACGTCTCGAGCTAGACCTCGCCGGATCTCTGCGCCTCTCAGGCCTCGTGCGGGTGTGAGAAGCGATCGGCTGACCCTGCAAAAAGAATTAAATCAGAAACAAGGTAAAAAAAACTGAAGCATAATGCAAAAATAATAAGTAAAGAAAAGTTACCTCTCGGACAGCGTCGTCTCGACGACAGGTAGCCACGTTCCTCATCCGAACGAGTTGGCTCCGGAAGGCATCTATGCACCGTGCCATAGCCGAAACCACCTCGCGTGAGAATTGTCAAAGAAAGTAAGTTAGTAAAAATGCATGATAACTGAATACAAGATTCTGAATTAAAACTAGACTTACCCTGGTCTGGTGACGAGGAATCGACCGCTCCACGAAGCGCTCGCCCTTAGGAGCCGGAGAAATCATCTCCTCGATCGGCCCGTACATCCCCTGGTAGTGGATGGACATACGGGGCGGCACAAACTCAGTAGGACCATCCTGATACGACGAAAAGAAATCAGTAAGGTATTACTTGGGGGCTACTCAGCGAAAAACAAAAAGTTAAGGATCTTACCCTCACATCCTCGGCCGGTACCGGGGCTGGAGCCAACAAAGGAAGTAGCTCCTCAGCATAACTCCGCCCAAGGATCACATGGGACCGCCAGAGGGAACCAGACTCCTCAGCCATGCTCGACAACTCTCTCTCGTCGAACATGTGACGTGGTGGAGGAGCAGGAACAACAAAAACATCAGAAGAGTGTTGTCTAACAACTCTCTCTCCTAAGTATACAACCGCTCCGTAGGTCCCCAGAAAGTAGTGGCGCTCAGCAGAGTACTGTGCGGCTAATCCAGGGACTGTCCAACCACCCCATGGTCGGTATACTACCTCAGGTCCCTATAAAAATACCAATCGGGTAAGAACATGTCTAAAACGTCGCAGAGGAGCAAGATAAACACTAAAAGTCGTACCGAGATGATCCGACTCCGGACACGTGCAGTAGACAGGTCCACATGGTGGCCGCCCCAAGAGGCGCTCATCGGATACCTCCTCGGCATTGGTCTCGCCGGCGCAATGGAAGGAAAGTACTCGTAGAACCAGATCTACAAGAAATTAAACGCGTGAGTAAATGCTAACTAACATATAGGGCTAAACTTTATAGGGAATAATGTTTACCTCTACGACTTTCCAGAAAGAAGACAAAGCAACATTCGTCCTAAAGGACCGATGGCGACACGAGTCCCTCAGCGCGTGAACGAAGTCAGTATAGGCCAAGCTGGCCCAGTCATAAGTCCCGATCCGCTGGAGATCGCGAACAGCAGGGAGGTAGTAAAACAATGCCCTACTACCCCTGTCAAGGGAGAGTGTCCCTGACAACAACATCAGCACGAAGATGCGCACCCGCTGCTCTCGGGTGGTCGCATCGTCATCAAGAGCCGCTGCCAGCGTCGAGCGGCGAATCCCTCTAGCGCTGAACTGAGTCGTCTCGACCTCAGCTCGGGCCCGAACAGCAATCGGCCCCAACAGCTCCTCGACCTGCGGAGAAAAGACGTCGATACTACCGTCGAATGGCAGCGGCACAGAAGAGAACTCCAGTCCTGTGATGAGACTGAAGTCTGTAGGAGTGACCATCATCTCACCCCAGGGAAAATGAAAGGTGTTGGTGGTGTCCTAGAAGAACTCCACCAAAGCGCGTACTACGTGGTGACCCCCGCTGGAGGCGACCATAGCCTCAGAGGTCTTGAACAAGGCAACCAATCCGCAAGACTCCTATAGGAGTCTCGTCTCTCGGTCTCTGGCGATGTGCATCCTATACAAATCGCCTAGACCATCACAGCCAGAGCCGTGATGCCGTGTCCTCCCAGGCTCGGTTCCTCGTCTCACTCTCTCGGAAATGTGGTGGACAGGGGCAAAGAACAAGGTCTGCTCATCCCACTCCGGGAACCGACCAAGCGAAGTGGACGGTGTGGTGTCGTCCTCCACGGGCTCATGCTCCCGTCTAGTGTTTCGGGACCGTGAACCTGAGCCTCTTTGTCTAGCCATTCTACATTGTGCAGAATCATCATAAATTAAGGTTCTATAGTATCTAAGGGTTCGCATAGCCGCATGATACTATGTTCGCAAAAAAGCAGAGTACGTAGTACTAAAACAGAGCACAAATTCAAATTGAGCATGACAACATTTTTTCAAGCAATCAAACAATTTCTTGCAACACTATAGTGATTATTGTGACAAATTGAACAAGAATCGCTAGCAAAAACATCAAGAACAAACCACATTGTTCTTCACGACCTTAAGAGGTCCAACAATGGCAGATTGCTCATTTCTTCATCAAATTGAGTCAAACAAGTCTCAAATTACCCCCAAGGCAATATACAAACATAAACAAGCAATTTCATGGCATAAAACTTGATAAACAAAGCAAATTGAGCATTATAAGTTTTGAATTTTCATAAAATTCGTGAATGAACAAGCCAAGAATTCATAAAAACCGGCGTGAGTTGGAGGAAAACTTACATAGATCGGGAATATAGATGAAAAGAGCTTTGATTTGCAACAAATTTGAGCGAATTCGGTTGAGAAATGAGTGAGCAACGGTCAATTGAAGTTTTCGGACTTCTCTCGGGCTGTTTCGCTACGAACAGAGCAAGAAATAAAACGAAAAATTGAATTTAAAGAAGAGTTCGTGCTGGCGCCAGTCCCTAGGCATTAGCGTCACGTTCTGTGCTTGGCGCCAGACGCCAATGCCAGCGCATGGCGCTAATGCCATATGGCTGGCGCTAATTGTTTTTCAGCGACGCCAAAGCAGTCAGCCACCCGTTGGGGTTGTGCTAGCTTTCTGCAACATATTTTGGGTTCCTTGGTACGCTAGTTAGCCCCTCTAAGCAATTTGACATGATTAGGTAATCGGCTTGATTGCATAAAGTGATCGACCTGATAAAAAGATCGTCTCACTAAGCTTAAAGCGCCTAAACATTGACTCATTAGCAAAAGGCACTGACATACAGGTTCAAGAGCAAAGGGCACCGACATACAGGTTCAAGAGCAAAAGAGCGCCGACGTACAGGCATAGCAAAAGCAAAGTTCAGGCGAACTTTTAAAGATCGACAGGCGTGGATCTTCGGTATTTTCCTTTGGGAAATTATCGCATCCAATGAGGATGACTTCAAGAGAAGATATCTTCGGCATCATTCCCTAGCTTGCGGAAAGTTGTCATGAACAACTAAAGGTAATTTCGGGCGAAGTTTTCTTCGATCATAGTTCCTGAGGCATGGAAGGTGATCATAATGCGGATGAGAATTATTTCAAGAGAAATAATTTTCGATGATATTCCCTTGGACGTGGAATATTATCACAGCGGAGAAGGTAGTTTCAGGCGAAGCAATCTTCTAATTTGGAAGTAGTTACAAGGCGTAGCGGTTTTCAGGCGAGATGGCATTCTCTAGCTTGTAGGAGGTCGTCAAAACAACAGCAACATCAACAGCAAATTGGTTACTTTCAGAGACGTGTGCTCGACGGTGCAAGATACGCGTTTCTTAACTCTTTTATCTGTTTAACTAATGCTAGTTTTGCAGGTATCGGCGTTACAAGAGTGATTTAGGATCGCAGAACATTCTGAATCATTCTCCGTCCCTATCGCTACTTTGACTTTCGTTTTCGAAACTTGTGTTTCTCCAAACTCAGTCAAAGTGGGGGCTTCTGTAGACACCCATTTGTGTCTCCCCAAAACCAAACCCGGTGATGAGTACCTTTCACGTCGAATCATAATCGAATGAAACGAAAGTGTGGAAAGGTCTAGTGTTGCGGAAAGTTTTTATTTCTTTTCTCTTCTCCTTGATTTTGAAAACTTTATTTTAAGGAAACAGCTAATCCAGTTTGGTTGGTCCATGATATGGGTCCAATAGTGGTGTAGTTGGATGGGGCTTGCAAAGACCTTTCCAACGATATATTATAAGCCCGATTCCGATGAATATTGAGGAATTTATGGCCAATTTACTAAACTGGGCCCGGTTTGAGCTTTAAGTACGACCCTATGATCTAGGGGAGGGCCTAATATAATTTATCATTCCTAATGTAATTAGGAATGGTTTTAGTCTTTTAGAAAATTCTAGAAGGTCTTATCATTCTTAATTCAATTAGGACTCTTCAGTGTTTTAATCAGATCAAATAGCATTTTCGATTGAAATTATATTATTTTATCTTCCAGTACGGGAAATTTATCAGATTTTCGAAAACGCGTTAAAAGTCAGTTTGGCGTCCAACCCCAGGCCTTGACGCCTGGAATCAGGATTGGCGCCAGGCGCTAGCCATTGGCGCCTGGCGCTAGCCACTGGTCCTGGCGCCAATTAGCCAGGGCTGGCGCCAAGATGGTTTTGCGATCTTCAGACTCTGTTTTGATAAATTATCTTTTTTGGATGATTTTCTCTATAAATATCGTATCAAAAACTCCGTTTTCATTCACCAAGAATCATCAATTCTCTTCTTCATTCATCAACTCATCTACAATCAAATCATTCATCTCTTTCATTCATCTCTATTATTCATTCTTTCTTTCAAATACAAAATTCCGCATTCACAAGATCTTGATACACCTAGCCATATTCGAAGTTGCCTTCGCCCTAGACGTGAAAGGTTTTAATTTCTAAGGGTTTGGTCCCAAATCTCTATTTCAGTTATTTAATTTAATTGCTTTGATTTATTATTTTCCTTGAAGTTACTAACGTGTGTATTTTGTTATTAGAAAGAGGTACGAGGCATCCAAGTAAGTACTTTAGTGGTTTAATTGATATTATGATGTAGATATCATGTTTACATTGTTATTATGATTCCTAGTATCATGTCTAGGGTATTTTTAATATTAAATATGATTAAAAGTATGATGTTTCTTATGTTCTTCCTAATATTTATGATTGTTAGTATCCTGTTAGAGCTAAAGATTTGATTTTTATTGCTTAGTGACATGCTAGGGTTTGTTATTAATCTTGTTAGTATCATGCCTAGGATCTTGCTATGCTTTAACATGATTATAATAATTTATGATTGATGATGATTATTATTAATTATGATGATTATTATTATGTTGCTTGACACATTATTTTATTTGTTATTGCCTGATCACATCTTTTATTGCATGTTTAAAGGGAATTGGTACTTGCAATCACGCTTAATAAGATATTAATAATCTTGTTAGGTTAATTATGATTATAAATTCAAGTGATCGCCAATAATAGTTTATTTGTGCATTAAATTCAACCAACATAAATTAAACAGGTTTAGGGTAAATCTATTGATTGCATGTTAGTCAGAAAGCGCACATGAATACGAGCAGAATAAAGTAGAGGCCTATTATTAGGGCAGGTTCAATCTCTTTTAGGTTGGATTTGTACCATCATCCCCGAACCCTATTTTGGTTCATGACCTTATGGAGTTGACGATCTCTTGGATCGTTAAGGGGTGTAACCTTCATCCTCGTGAACGGTTTACAAGTTCCTTAAAAACTTGTTGGCGACTCTTTTGCTCTATCTTCTTCCCTTTTGGACGCCACCGTACTTTAGTGTATGATCACAGTGGGGTTCAAGCTAGTGGGATTTTTAAAGGCTTGAAACTATTCCCTACAAAAATGTCATCAACATAGAGTAAGAGATAAGCAACATTAGAACCATGTCGCAAAATAAATAGGGAATTATCACTCTTGCTGCAAGTGAAACCAATCTGCAAAAGATAGTTAGCAAAACATTGATACCACGCTCGGGGGGGCCTGTTTTAAATCATAAAGAGATTTGCGAATTCGGCAGACATAAGTAGGAGAATTTGGGTCTACAAAACCCGGAGGCTGATGCATAAACACAGTTTCTTTGAGATCCCCATGAAGAAAAGCACTTTTAACATCTAACTGATGAATGGGCCAATCCCTACCCATAGCAATACTCAAAACAGTACGATTCGTTGCCGGTTTCACCACAGGACTAAAAGTCTCATCACAATCAACTCCAACCTGTTGAGACTTGCCATTTACAACAAGTCTTGCTTTGTGTCTTTCTAATTCACCATTTTCCCTGTATTTGTGTTTAAACAACCACATACAGCGAATAATATTCACCCCGTCTGGTCTTGGAACAAGATCCCAAGTGTGCTGTTTAGTAAGAGCATTATATTCCTCAAGCATGGCCGTATTCCAATTATGATCAAGCATAGCAACTTTCGGGTTTTTAGGCAAAGGTGAGATAGCAGGAGTAGTGACATGAGCTTGATGATATTTGGGATTGGGCTTGAATATCCCACATTTGGCTCTAGTGGCCATGGAGTGGGTCGGCTGGGCTGTGGGCCGAGTTTGAGGAGAGAGTTGGACTGGGGTTGGGGAGGGAAGGGTGCCGAATTAATTCCACATGGTATCGGAGCCAGCGTGACACAAAGGTCACGGGTTCGAATCTCATCCGCCTCTCCTTCAAAGTGGAATTAATTCGCATCAGGTATGGGTGGGCCTGTGTTGCATCCACATTTCAAGCCCAAAGGGCCTTTCATGTGAGGAGGAGTGATAGAGTATAAAACATATTCCTAGGCCTCAACCATCAGTTTAAACTTTTGGTTGAGATGGTCCTTTAACAGTCATTTCCAAAAAATTGACTAAGGAAAATTTCCTATCATATTACCTAATGTTGTTTGTTTTTACGCTCTTTAGGTTGTTAACTCTAGGGAATGGCCAGTGATTTCACGATACAAGGCATCAGTAAGGACTCAGTCTTCTAAGGTCAAAATGATTGACAATTTGTTTAAATATGTGTCTAAGATGAAGGTATCATAAGGTATGTTTGAGGAAGATGTTGTGTAAATGTCGTCTTAAGCTTAAGCAGTCCTAATATGGATCATTATATTTCATCAGGGAGGCTCTGCTTGATTTCTATGCCAGTTCTCGGAGAAGAAAAAAAACGAAGGGAGTAATATGTAGCCTGTAAGGCTGTAACATGGAGGAGTACAAAGGCGGAGTTAGTAATTCATAACAAAATTTCTTCATTTGAATATTTACGGCTTTACACTGAACAAGGCGATCTAAGTATTGTTGTAGAGAATATTTCAAGCATTATCCCTAGCTTGAACCCCACTGTGATCATACTAAAGTACGATGGCGTCCAAAGGGAAAGAAGAAAGAGCAAAAGAGTCGCCAACAAGTTTTAGAAACTTGTAAACCGTTCACGAGGTGAAGGTTACACCCCTTAACGATCCAAGAGATCGTTAACTCCAATAGGTCTTGAACCATGACTGGTAGTTCGGGGATGAAGGTACAAATCCAACCTAAAAGAGATTGAACCTGCCCTAATAATATGCCTCTACTTTATTCTGATCGTATTCATGTGCGCTTTCTGACTAACATACAATCAATAGGTTTACCCTAAACCTGTTTATCTATGTTGGTTGAATATTAATGCACAAACAAATCTATTATTGGCGATCACTTGAATTATAATCAAATTAATTCTAACAAGATTATTAATTATCTTATTAACAAAACCACACTTTTTACAGAATCTAAATATACCATCATACTTAAAACGTACCCATGTAGCTCGATTGTCATAGGTAGGAAAATAAAATCCCGCAATTAATGGAAGGGACAAGTCCACCAAAATCTTAACACGCGGACGAGGAATAGGAAAATCACCTTGTAATTCTTCCTCCATAGTAACATCACCAACATGAGTTAATACCGAAGCCGCCATCCTCGGAGTAGAGTATCGAATAGGTAGGCCAACCACCGTGACCCACATGTCAGCCAAATTTAGGTTGAGATTTTCAGGTACAGCATGTCCTCGAAGTCGCTGAATAACCATAATACTACCTTTAAGATGAATCCAACCTCGAGCATCAAGATCAGCAGCGTCTTGTTCATTACCACAAAAGAAGATAAAATCCTCACCATATGGGAACACCACCACTGATTGCCTAAGATGCCAGTAACGAGACACCAAACGTTGAACCAATTCAACAGAAAATTCCCTAGTATCCCAAAACCTCCCAATAATACAATAGTCCCAACAAAGATGACTAGTTTCATAAATCGGGGGGGGGGGGGGGGATAAGGAAAAGCTCCAATTCGATGAGGGTAAACAAAGGTATTGGGAAATACTCGGTCACTCATCTTAACAACTTACAGAGAAACTTAGGCAACTAAGGCAAAGAACTAATACTAGAGGAAAGATACTGACGAAAGGAAAACTTAGAAACTTATAAACTTCACAAGTAAATTAGAGAGGATTTTCTCTCACTAGATTTCTTTCTCTCACTAGAGATTGTTTTTTTAATTTCGAATTCAACTTACAATAGTACAAGTTATACATTGTGAAGTTTTGAGCATTATTTCTTCATTGCTAATCTTTCCTTAATCTGCATCCTAGCTTATACTAGATTGATTGTTGTTCTGCCTTCTCTAACAATGGCCTCAGAACAGGATTGTGATCAACAGGCTGAGATCAAGGCTTTTGAAGACTCGAAAGCTGGAGTCACGGGCCTCGTTGATGCTGGGATAACTAAGATCCCTAATATGTTCATACATGAACATCACAGCCTCAATAACATTAACACCACCAATTATGGTAAGTCATTTTTATTTGCATCCAAAAAGCCTATGATGAAATGAATGCAAATTAAATTTAAAATTAAACAATATACATCCATCCAAATTTTTACATTAATTAACCTTTTAATTTTTTTTGGCACTGAATGATTTATGATTATTAGGAGTGCACATTTAGAACAAAAATTCTCTTATGCAAGACTTGATTATTAAAAACCTTACCTCAGATCGTAGAGGTATGAGGGTAGAATCTTATCACCCAACAATATTTTAGAGGTGGGTCGGGGATCCCAGACTTTCAAGTACATACCTAACCTTCCACTACTAGAAAACAGTCAAATACCGACGGAAAATTTCCATCGAAAACACCCTATTTTTCGTCGGAAAACACGTTTCCGACGAAAATTCCGTCGGAACTAGTTGTCGGAATATCATTTGTAGGAAAATAGCCTTTTCCGACGGAATTTCTGACGAAATTCAGTCCGCCAGAAAATATTTTCAAGCCCGAGAAAGTCCGTCGCAATTGTCCGACGGACTGTATTCTTTCGGTATGTTGCGACGGAAAGTCCGTCGGAAAATTATTTAAAAAAACAAAAAAAAAAGCCTCCCCACCCCACCACCAACCCACATCAACAGCAACCACCCCGCACCACTACACACCGAAACCAACCACAACCACACACTAGCCCCTATCCCACCTTCAAACACCACCACCGACACCAGCCCCTATCCCACCTTCTAACACCGCCATCGACACCCACACCAAGCCCTATACCACCTTCGAACACCGCCACCGCCACCCACACCAACCCTATTTCCACCTTCGAACACCGCCACCGACACCCACACGGCCACACCAACCCTTTCCCACCTTCAAACACCACCACCGACACCACCACACCAAAAATAAACCCCCAAAACACAAAACTTAGGAAAAAAAATCGAAAATAACCCAAATAATCGAAAACCAAGGCAAAAATGCGAAAATTGAGACAATAAAATCGAAAAACGCCACACAAATAAATCAAAACCAATAGATCTACTTATTTAACAAGAATTTCATAAAGAAAATTCACAAAAACAATAATTAAACCACAAAAATTAAAGGAAATATATAATTATACAATTATTTAATTAAATTTATAAATTAACATTACAATTACATAGAAAATTAACTAGATCTATGCGCATGTGGTAGTCCTTCTTTTGGTCGCCGTTGTTGTTGTGGTCGGTTGGTTGCCGGTGTTGTTGTAGTCGTCGTTGTATGTTGTGACGGTGGTTATGGTGTTGTTGTTGTTGATGGTGGTAGGGGGTGAAAGAGGAGTTGCGAATAATCCGAATATCCGATCTTGGTGTTGTTGTTGTTGATGGTGGTACGGGTTGAAAGAGGAAAGGAGGGATGACGAGAGAGAAAGAGAGGAAAGAGAAGACGAGAAAAGGGCTGAAGGACGGAGGGGATGAGGAGAGAGAAAGAGAAGAAAGGAAAGGAGGAAGGTTGAGGAGAGAGAAAGAAGAGGAAACAGAAGTAAGGGGAAAAAAAGGGGCGGAAAGGAGTAAGGTGTTTAGGGTTAGAATTAAATATATATTTTGCATTTCCTTTTTTTTAAAATTACATGTTCCAACGGATTTATCCGTCGGAAATGACCTTCTCCGACGGAATATTCCGTCGGAATGTCCACTTTTTTCGACGGATTTATTTTCCGTCGGAAAATTCCGACGGAATTTTTGAATTCGTCGGAATTATCCGACGGAAATATCGATTTTTCCGACGGAATATCGGGTCTGTCGGAACTAGTCCGTCGTTATTTGACCTGATTCTTATAGTTTTCATATTTCAGACCAAAACAATCATGAGGGTTAACTTTAATCAGGATTTACTTCTAATGTTTTTTTCATAATATTGAGGATGAAATTACTCATATGAACCCTGCAGGCACATATAAGTCTTTTGATGATGACAACAAGAACAAGATCCCCTTGATCGATTTCAAGGGGATCGAGGACAAAGATGGAGGTCGACGTGAGGAGGTAATGGAGCAAGTTCAAATAGTGGCTTGTCCCGAGCCAGAATTGACCATTGGCTCGGCTACTCATGCCGATAGTGGCTTCATAACTATACTCCTCGCTAACCACATCCCTGGCTTACAAGTTCTCTATCAAGGTCATCAATGGCTCGACGTCATCCCTATTCCTGGCTCACTTGTTGTTAACATGGGAAATTTGATGCAGGTGATTTGTTTTCTAATTCATTTTCATTCAATTTTCCAAGTTTTTGAAGTGTTGCACATGATTGAATTTTTTTTTTGAAATTTTGTAAAGAATTTCCTGTAAAAAAATTGGTACTGTGTTGTTAAAGGATTAACTCTACCAAAAAGTTAAGCTGAAGTATGGAAGAGATTTGAATACACGACTATCTTGTCAAGTTGGCTTTTAATACTATATTAAATGACAAACTCAACCAAAAAATTTAAATTCCGAGATCAATTTTATATATTCTATTAGGCGCGTCACTCACTTAGAAGTACTTACAATATGTACATTTGCCGATGCTTTAAGTAAACAGAAGAAGGATATACAATTAAATTTCCTAGTCCTTTGAGTTTGATCACTTTTAGAGGTGTTAGTTGGTTTTTTTTTTTTTTTTTTTTTTTTTTTTTAAGAGATAATAGAGGTGTTAGTTGAAAGCGGCTAACAGTGAGATATTTAGATGTTTGTACCTATGCACAAAAATATATGAAGTATACAGATGTTTCATATTGATATTAAAAATATAGAATTTGTGCAATTCAAATATTTATTTGGGTAAATAGATTATATTAAGTATCAATATTAGAATATTATGATTATCTCATTAAATTTGGGAAGATGATAAGGCTATAAAAAGTATTAGGGTTGCATAAATAGCATTGTCATTTGTCATAAATCATAATAGAACAAGTTTCACAATGTCTTTCTCTTAAAACTTAACAAAAGCTAACAATTTATGCATGTAACTTGCAGTTGATTACCAACAACAAATTTGTGAGTGCATTGCACAGGGTAATAGCAAGCAAAGAAGGGCCAAGGATTTCAATGGCATGCATTTTTAGAACTCACTATTATCCACCTAATTCCGCACAACTTTATAAACCAATTGAGGAGCTTTTATCATCAGAAAATCCTCCCATTTACCGTGCTGTTACTGTTAAGGAAATCATCTCAAACAAACATTCAACAAATCCTGGGAGCATTGGCAATGCTATTGAGAAATTTAAGCTATGATATTGGTCGTCATCACTTACATTACTCAATCGTACGTATTTGAATCGAAGATGATGTTCTTAACTTGAATCAAAGGGAGAGGGGAAAACAATATAACCCCTTGTGTACGTTGTGCTCACTTAGTTACGTTAATAAACTAATCATGCGAGATCTTATTTTAAAATCAAAAAATTATATTGTGAAGGTAATATAAACCGTTTATTTCTGATAATTTAGTATTTTGCCTTTTATATTTGCCAAACGTATGAACACGTAGTAAGCCTAGCCTAGGAATTATAAACTATATTTATGATTTATACTGTATGATAGAATACATAGATTAGTCATGGATTTCAATCATCAGCTTAACTTTAAAATTGAGATAATTATTTGACGTAATAACAATAACATGACAAAAAAGTCACATATTCAAAAGAGTGATTATCAAAAAGGTATATTATGATGATAAAAAAAATTTGGCATCAATTCTGATCAATTAAATTCTCATCCCATTTAGAAAAACTGAAATAATAGTATATGAGATGTGTACTCGTTTAAAACTTATAAATATCTTCTTTTACATATGTTTGTAATCAAAACCCTTAGAGGTTATTAATGGTAAAGCTAATGACTTTCAAAGTTAGTAGCAACCTTAAGAAGTAAGCCAAAGAGATGAGAGGGATTAGAGAACATAGGACAATGATCACTATCAATTTCATAAACATTTGAAGGTGGCCATCTCTTGATCATCACATCTTGTTGCTCACGTGAGTACACTTTGTCATGCAATGTCTTGATGTAAACACGTGGCACCTTATCAGAGCCCTCACCTTCAGGAAACATGGCCCCATGAATGAGAGCTTTGATTGGGCAAGGTCTCAAAAGCATTTTTGCCAATGTACAATCCTGTGGAGTATTTACACCACAATTTTAATTCTCTAATATAATAATTAATGTGTTGTTGAAAGTTGATTAAAATAAGATTAGGTTAGTTTACCTCTAAAGGACTCATTTGGTACAATATCTCACGATGAACTTCCTTTTTGAAAGTGGCACTACTTGGAGAATTGTTCGATCCCTGTCCATGGGTATAGTCAAATACATCCATGATTTTAGACAAATCGGGTGATCCCTACAACATCACAATTCACAATACAAAATTATACTTTATAAAATACTTATTAAATATTATTGAGCTAAAAAGTTATTCTGTCAATTGCCAATCATTTCTAATATATCATTTTTTTTTATTTTTTTATTTTTTGTTAAATAACATTTGGACGTTTTATTCTAATTTATCCACATAAAATTAAAATGTAACAACAACCATTTGCACAAGATTTGACCAAAAGGCCTCAAATTTATACGAGTATACTAAAATCCTAAGATGAATCCTAACCACTAATTTGCTTTAATTAGCCTTTTTTTTTAACAAAATTAATTAGCCTTTTTGCTTTCTAGTTAAATAAAACATTTAACAAAAAATATGTTTTGATAACTTATGCATCAACGTAAATGCATCAATTATGAAAATCCTACTTTTAAGAAAAAACTATTGTTAGTTACACTAATTGACTCTACACTAAAATCAATAAAAACGGGTTTCAATTGAAATTTTTTCCAAGTACCATCTTATTAAAATAATCTTACCATTTTGACATGCATAAGAAAGGAAGAAAAGAACTTACCAAATTTCTATCTTGTTCGGTTTGGAAGCCATTTTGGAGCATAACAGCCCCGACAAATACCCCGACTTGGATTTTCTCAGGAAAGTTTTGTATAGCATTTGTAACACTCAGTCCTCCTGCACTATGCCCTACCAATATTACCTAATTCAATAAAATCGAACCAATTAAATTATCAAGTCAAGATAGATAGAGTATATAAACCGATTCTAATATTACACTCCTCACGTTCTTTTTATTGTATTCTTATTTGGAATGAGTTGTAATACAAAAAGGAAAGGCGGGGGAGTATAGCTATACAAGAGTACGCAAAAAATTTGCAAACACATATGAATTTCAAGTTTGTTATTTTGTATTGTATTAACATATGTACTCCGTGGTACAAATTAAATCATTAGGTACTATTTATTATTCTTTTAGTTCTTTCTAAATTCTACTGTCAATGTCTAAATTTAATATACTGGTACTTCGTATTATACAAGCACTTCATTTTATTTATTTTTTTGACTAATTAAAGAGGTTATAAAAAAAAAAAAAAGTAAATCTAATTTTATGAGATTAAGCATTCAATATATAATTATACCTTTTGTTAAAGGACCAACTCCACCAAAAGGCTGGTGCAAATTAATTCCACTTTGAAGGAGGGGTAGATGAGAATCGAACCCGTGACCTTTGTGTCACGCTGGCTCTGATACCATGTTAAAGGATCAACTCAACCAAAAACTTAAACTGATGGTTGAGGCCCGGGAATATGTTTTATACTCTATCACCTTTCATTAATTTTAATTACAATATTTGAATTTTTACACTGTGACACTATTTACACATTTTTTAATCATCTTTTGTGATTTATACATAAAGAAAAACATAGTCATATAGATCCAGTCAAATATCTCTCAGTATCTACTTTTAAATATCAACTTTTTAATTTTAATTAAAGTATTATTAATAAATCATGAAATTACAAAGAGTGCAATTGAAGAGTGGAGGAAATATATTCCTTGTAACAATCACATTTAAACATGCATGTTAATGTAAAAATAAGTACTCATCGTACAACAATTAAATATTATACTTCGTAGTAAAAAGAAGAGCAAGTATATAAGCATATATAGCTTGCACTGCTAACCTTTTCACCTTCTGGTAGGCTTGCCAAAAGATCATCGAGGGGCTTATTATACTCTTTAAAAGTAGAGATCGTATTAGCATCAACGGGGTGAACCCCGGAGCTACTTAGGTCCGGGCAACTAACCTTTTGCCCGATACTTTCAAGTAGACATCGGATTTTGTACCAACACCAACCTCCATGGCTCGCGCCATGGACTAGGACAAAGTGCACAGAAAAGGGTAAATTAGTCATTTTATATTCTTGTGTGTGAAGTTATTGAGGATTATGAAGGTGGATGATCAAGATATTAATAGAAGTTCATCAAGTTATTAAATTTTAAGTGAAACACAATTTGCTAAATAAATCATACAAAAGTGACAATATGGACAATAATATTGGGGACCCGTACTTTGAACACAAAATTGGGAAGACTTGATGAAAATGATAAGAAAGATGAAATTCCTAGAATTATCTCCACTAATTAAAATGTCAATTAATAAACGAACGGTGATCTTAATTCGTAGTTGTTGAAATATCATTCTAGATTTATATCGATTGAAAATTTTGATTATCTTTCCACATCTTTGGAGAAATTTCTTTGGTTGTATTATTTGTTTGTAAGTGTCCTTAATGTTTTACAACTTTACGTATGTTGGGTGTTGTCTTTTAATCATAAACTGTGGATATACACGATTATTTAAAACAACGAATAATCCATATATTTGTCCAATTTGAAATGTATGTAAAATTCTCTGTTACGTATCGAGATAAAACAATAACAATCTATATAAATTCTGATGTTGATAAAGGAAAAATATAAATGTAGCCAATAAGCCAATATTGAGTTAGATGCCAATATTGAGTTAGATGTAGAATTAATCAATTACTTGGCTTATTAGCAAAAACAAAAAAAAGGGTACAACAATTAGCTTTAACTTTTAGTTGATTTAAATGATCATTTAAAATGATATTAAAGTTAGTGTAACACGTATTACAGTCATTTTAAATGAATATATTAGTATATACATCAAGGGGATTAGTTTTTTATATAGGAAACAAATCGAGAAAAGAAGGTTTTTAAAGTGGTCGTATTAGCCATTATATAATTCTCACAGTCGAAACTGGACCAGAATCAAGGTAAGAGGTGGTGAAATATGAGAGATATACTAAATGCAGGTATAATTTTACCTAAATGAAGGACAATTTAATTTTAGTCAAAATTTATTTTTTCCAAGATTACCCTTGTTTTAAACCTATACCTAATAACTACTTGTAGACATATATCTTAGTCTTCAAGCTTCAACCGTTCAATCATTCATCCTCATCAGACAAATCTCAAATACTTTACATGAACCTAGATTGACAAATACTTCGCTTAAATCCGGTTATTTCTCAAATTTTCCATGCCAAAGTCATATTATCACTAAAACTTTTCGATATCCAAATTCAACCCTATTCGTAAAATATTTCCAAGGCCTTCATCTTATGTTCGGCTATGATTTCCAGGACTCTTCGCAGCCTACGTACCGGAATAAAATTCTAGGACCCTTCACTACCTATCAAAGTTAATTTTCAGAGCCCTAGACCACCTATCGGCGTTAAATGCCGAGGCCTTTACGGCCTATCACTGTTATATTATGAAACTATTTAGAGATGCAGTGGGTCAGGGCTCCCATTACTTCTTTCTCCCAGACTTTCAAGTACATACTTGATCCTCATATTTCAAACCAAAAACCGTAAATTAGGATTTTTCTTATACTTTATAAAGTATTCCTCTTCAAGTACTAGATGAAATGCTAGAGGGCAATAGGGGCATACGTGAGTTTCATGAACAAGATGTTGAGACCAATAAAGAGTATTATTCGAGGAATTACAACACCAATCATTTTTTGTACAATAGTAATTTCAACTTACTCCAAGTCAGGGTGGCTGCTTGGAAAGATACCTGATAAGTGTCATTTATGTCGCTATTTTTAGGAGTATTGTAGTTAGTTTTTCATAGTTTTTCTATCTTTTTACTTGGTTTTAATAGCGTTTTACTACATTTGTCATGTTTGTGTGTGAAATGTCGTTATTGCTCAATTTTGGCTTTTCTTGCATATTTTGGTGGCTTATGACATTAGATTAAACTTTATTGGTTTACTCTTATGTTTAGGAACACTTGGATAAGTTCATTGCTCAAGATTGAAGAAATATAAAACATAAAAGAACAAGTAATGAAGAAATGTGCACTTGATTTGCAAAGATCATACTTCAAACGCCTATATCTTTTGATCTACAAAACATTTTGGGGCGTTTCTAATTGAAGATGAAAGCTTATCTCGAGAGCTTTCCAACGATAGGTCATATGGTCAATTCCGATGTAAAACGTGGGAGATATGCTCATTTGAAGCTGAGCAGTTTGCCTAGTCCGAGAGGAGCGGGCGCTCCACCACCAGGAGCGGGCGCTCCAAAATTTGCACGCCCGCTCCTCACAGGAAATCCAAAATAAAAAAAACAGATTGTTTCCTCCAGATTTGGAGCGGGCGCTCCAACCTTCTGCACGCCCGCTCCTGGACCTGGAGCGAGCGCTCCACCTCCTGCACGCCCGCTCCTCTACGCGCTGCTCGACTTTTTGCGGAGCTTCCTAGGCAATTTAGTAAGGGTTATAAATAGATTTTTTTGCTCATTTTAGAGGGGGGAATTCATATTTTCAGTAGTTTTAGGTTAGTTTTAGGTTTTTAGAGAGAGAAACTCTCAAATTTTGGAGAGAGAAAGTGAGAGAAACAATGGTTTTCATGGATTTTAGATAATCAAAGGAGGGGAATTCATATTTTCAGTAGTTTTAGGTTAGTTTTAGGTTTTTAGAGAGAGAAACTCTCAAATTTTGGAGAGAGAAAGTGAGAGAAACAATGGTTTTCATGGATTTTGGATAATCAAAGGAGGAATTTGGATGATTTGAAGATCTCCATTTTATATCAATGATCATTTCTTACTCTCTTCTCTCTTTATGCTTTATTAATTGCTTTGTTATTCATGTTTGAGTAGATTTCCTTCTATTAGGTGTTGAGTGAAGCTTTGTTATTGGTTAATTGAGTTATTTGAGATAAATTTGATGATAATTGTGTGATTAAATTGATTGAATTGATGATGGCATGTTGTTTGTTTTAGATTGGATTGATCTCCCAAGATAGAAAACTTAATTGCATGTTAGTTCTAGTTTGACAAGGGATTGTGAATTAGAATTTATATATTTGATTGCATTTTGGGTAAATTTCTTCTATGCACCTAGTCAATGAGGTATCTAGGCTAGGAATTTGAGAGATTGCTCTTGATGGTAATTAATTCCCATTTTAATTCTTTCTTTGCATGATTGATTATCAAATCGATTCCCATTAACTTGTTAATTGTTCAAAGTGGATCTTTTCCCCTAGTAGACTTTGTAATATCTTGATCTTTATATGTGTGTTAGTGTAGTTGTAGTGTCCACTATCCATAAACCGACTTCGGCGTAGCTTAAGCATTAGATCGAGAACAATCCAACATTACCGTTCCTTGTGGTTCGACTCCGAACTTACCACTAGACTTGTTTAGGGGTTAGTTTAGGATTATAATAAATTTTGTTTGGCCGTGAGGAGGTTAGTCAACGACCTAATTTCCCCGCGCTCAATACCATGACTTTTTTTGTGGATCTTCTCCTCCCAATCCACAAGAATTACCCCTAGTATGTAGGTACAATATATAATAATACTTTATTTGTTACTAATATAAATAGTTGATTAAAGTCAGTTCAGCCCGAATTTGGGTGGGTTTTAGGCAAATTTTCCGGCCCAATCCAATTTTAAAAATTTTTTGAACAGGCTTGGGAATGTGTTTATATGCAACTTTAGTTGTTTTTTTTTAGCCTGACCTAAAAATGGCTTGAAAATCCCATATGGTCCGACCAATTTGGGTGGTTTTGGGCACGTGGTTTTAGAACCGAAGCTTAGCCCAACCTGTTATGAAAAATGGGCTATTTTTTGGCTCGGCCCGGCCCATCCAATAATCAACTCTACTAATATACCTGTACATATATTGATTACAAATCACAAATGCAGGGATATATTGATCCAATACAATAATGAGGTGATGAAATCAGGTGAGACAATCTATGAGCTACTATCTCAAGCACTTGGACTGTAATCAACTCATCTCAAGAACATAGGTTGCAACTACTACCATGCTTGGCCTGAGCCAGAATTGACCATTGGTTCGGCTACTGTTAGAGATATACCATATTGGAAAATATATGTGTATAAATTCATGCCGATAGTGGCTTCATAACTATACTCCTCGCTAACCACATCCCTAGATCAGCCCCGTATCTGGGGCAGGGCGGCCGCCCGGGGCCCCAGAATGTGAAACCCAAATTTGTTAAAAAAACAGATTTTGGTTTAATTTTAAAAAAAAAAAAAAAATTAAAGCCCATAATCAATGTTTAATATTCCTTCATGTAACTTCCTGTATTCAAAACAATTATTATTATTATTATTATTATTATTATTATTATTATTATTATTTATAAGCTAGTTTTTGCCGAGAATTTTGGAGAATTTAATTTTGCAAAATAATTTTATCTTTTTTTTTGAAGCAAAATAATTTTATCTTGATTGGAGTACTACTTATGAAGTTATGGTGGATGCTGATTGAGTTGCAAAATTAAATAAATATTTTGTTTAAAAAAAATTTATTTGTAAGATTCAGAAATTAATTAAGTTACACTAAATTATTTAAGTTGTAACTTAAATGCCTTTCAAAAAAAAAAAGTTGTAACTTAAAAATATGCATTTTATATATTTTTTGGTTTATTTTTTCATACCCTTAAAATGTTTGTGCGTACCGTTACATTTAAAATTAAGGCCCCAAATCACAAGTTCGCCCATAGGCCACCAAAATCTCAGAAACGGGCCTGCCCTGGCTTACAAGTTCTCTATCAAGGTCATCAATGGCTCGACGTCATCCCTATTCCTGTCTCACTTGTCGTTAATATGGGAAATTTTATGCAGGTGATGAGTTTTCTAGTTCCTTTTCACTCAATTTACAAATCTTAATCATTTTGTTCCTTATAATTCGTTACATTTTCTTATTCTAGTATTACGTGATTAGATTATGTTAATTATCTAGAATATTATCTTGTTGTTAAAGAGTTCGATAATATGTATGTTGCTATTGTATAAATAACGTAATATTGACAAAATATAAATAATATGGACAAAATTTACAATGTCTTTCTCTTAAATTTAACAAAAGTGAACTGTTTAATCATGTAATTTGCAATTGATTACCAACAAAAAATTTGTGAGTGCATTGCACACTAGCAAGCAAAGAAGGTGTATGGGATGGTATGCAAGATGGGCCGAGATCTTTTAATTAATGCAGGTAATTAAGATCTCTCTCTCTCTCTCTCTCTCTAATTTCTCTTTCTTCATCACAAACTGACTTTGTCATCGGAGTGCTTTTCCCTGGAACATCCCAAGGTTAGCTAATCCTTTTTCTTTGTGTAGGTTCTCGTCTGGCCGATAGGAGCTTTACGGGTTCTATACTCGTGCTTTGGACTTTCGGACCGGGTTGTCGGATCCTTGCAAGAACAATTGGCGCTAGAAGGAGGGGAGCAGTGTAATTGCTTCTATCGCCTAAGAACCTCACACCCTACAACACCTAAAAATAAATGCCTGAAAACCAGAGTACGCCGATAGCCGAGAAGGTTGTTAATCGGACAATTAGAGTGGGAACGGGGGTACCAAATCCGGAGATTGAAATCGAAGATGAAACCCATACGTTAGAAGGTAACCATTTCCATGTGCCGTTAACCCCAGAAGGTCAAGGAGAAGGGGAACAGGATCCAATGGCTGAGTTCACGCCAGAAGAGCTCGAAACAGCAACGAGGGTAATGACTGCCATGAGTAGAAAAAGGAAGGAGGCTAAGGCAACCGAAGATGGGGAAGGGGTGTCGATTACTGGTCATGGCAATCAATCAAACCGGGCTGGAAGTTCACAGAGGCGTCGACATGAAAGGTCACCGATAAGGTCACAGCCGACTCAACGGGAGTCAGAAGTTCAGTCTACAGGTCCCATTGTAAGCATCCAAAACCAGCAGTTAGGGGCAGTGCGAACGATAGTCCAGTTGAGGGCATCGCCTTTTACACAAGGGATCTTGGATCAACCTATGGAAAAGATAAAGATGTCAACGTGCCGATATGATGGAAGAGGGGATCCAGGCCGGTATATAACCTCTTATGAAGGGCACATGATCTTGTATACAAATTCAGACGTCGTATGGTGCAAAGTCTTTCCGACTACTCTGACTGGGGCAACGGCAGATTGGTTTAACAACCTGGGAAACGGAACTATAGACAGCTTTAAAAAATTGACAGAGATGTTTGTTGGGCAATACATCAGCAACAGTGTGAGACAAAGGACTTCAGGGGAATTAATGGCAGTAGAACAACGCCCGGATGAATCTTTGAGAGACTATATCAGGAGGTTTAATAACGAGGCAAACACAACCCCAAAGTTGCAGCAAGAAATAGCCGTAATGGCTCTCATGAAAGAGAAGCAGTAAGGGTACATCAGTTGGAAGGTATCAGGCTGAGGGAGCAGCCTCCGGTAGCGTGAGATCAAGAGTTCCTGCCCCGGGAAGGGGTGGAAGTCGACAGGAGGCAAGGGCAGCAAAGCCACCAATGCGATACAGTTCATATACCCCCCTTAATACACCAAGGGCGGCAATCTATGCGGTAAATCAGAATAGGGAAGGGTGGATGAGGCCGATCCCAATGAAGGCTAAACCCAGAGATGCCAAAAAATATTGCATGTTTCATAGAGATGTGGGTCACTATACAGAGGAATGTACGCAGCTGAAGGATAACATAGAAGAGTTGATAAGAAAGGGTCATTTATCTCAGTACCGGCTAAATGCGAGTGGAAGCCAGCCGCCACCCCGGCAACTTGAAAGGCAGCAACTTGAGGCAAGGCCAGAAACGCCGCAAGGTAATGTGATCCGACAGGGAGGTGGAGGAATGTCGCCGTTATCAACGGGAAGAGGAGTTGATGTGATAATCGGAGGGCCAGTGCATGGAGGGACGATTAGTGGAGCAAAGAAGCACTTATCAGAACATCGCCATATAATCAATGCCCTGGATACCGATAGCCGCCCCAGGCCAACTTCGATCCCAGATGTTGTGTTCACTAAAGAGGATACCAGGGGAATAGTCTTTCCGCATGATGACTCGCTGGTACTGATTACAAAGATTAATGGAGCTGACATAAAAAGAGTTCTGGTAGATGGAGGAAGTTCAGCCAATGTCCTTTTTATGAAGGCCTTTAATGAGATGATGATAGGGAGGCAATACCTGACGCCGGTATCTTACCCAGTTATTGGATTTAATGGATCTTCAATACGACCAGAGGGGAGCATAGTCCTGCCGATACGACTGGGTGATGGGCCTACAACGAGAGATGTGATGGCAGAGTTTTTGGTAGTCAATGTTCCATCGGCTTATAATGCGATCATTGGAAGGCCGATAATTCACGATATCTAAGCTGTTGTATCGACATACCATTTGACAATAGCTTATGTGTCAAATTTGGGAGCCGTGGAAAAGGTTCATGGGGGGCAAGTTATGGCGAAGTCTTGTTACTTAACGGCTTTGAAGAATCCGGTTGGAGATGGATCAGTACCAAGTAATCCTAAAAAGGAGTTGAAGCCCACAGTACGTGACTTGTCCATGGGTAACTTTGATACAAGGCCGGAAACAGCTCCGAGACCGTTACCAGGAGGGGAAACGGTGCAGGTTGAGTTGCAGCCGGGAGACTCCAGCAGAACGGTTAGGGTTGGAGCCGATATGGATGTTGACATGAGGTGTAATTTGATAAGCCTGTTGCGCGAAAATGCAGATGTCTTTGCTTTCTCAGCGAGTGAAATGCTAGGAATACACCCAGGGGTGATGGAACATAAATTGAATGTCAACAGGGGGTTCAGGCCGGTAAGACAAAAAAAGCGCAACTTCTCTACTGAGAAGATAGAAGCTATACAGGCTGAAGTTAATAAGCTCTTAGCGGCTGGTTTTATTGAGCCGTGCACATATCCGGAGTGGTTGGCAAATGTTGTCATGGTAAGAAAGCCGACGGGAAAATGGCGAATGTGTGTCGACTTTACCGATTTGAATAGGGCATGTCCTAAGGATTGTTATCCATTGCCCCGGATAGATAGACTGGTGGATTCCACTTCTGGTCATGAGATGCTCAGCTTTTTAGATGCGTTTTCGGGGTATCATCAGGTCAGCCTTTATAAAGCCGACAGACCGAAGACGATCTTTATAACGGATACTGGGGTATTTTGCTATAAAGCCATGTCGTTCGGGTTAAAGAATGCTGGGGCAACATATCAGAAGTTAGTTGACAAGGTTTTTGAGAGACAAAAGGGCCGGAATGTGGAGGTGTATGTAGATGACACAATTGTTAAAAGTAAGAAAAAGCAGGATCACATAGCAGACTTGAGGGAGACAGTTGAAACTTTACGAAAATACCAGATGAAATTGAATCCCGAGAAGTGTATATTCGGAGTTTGATCAGGGAAGTTTTTGGGCTTCATGGTCAGCGAACGGGGAATAGACGCAAATCCTGATAAAGTGAATGCGGTTCTTGAGATAAAGCAGCCAAAGACGATCCGATATATACAAAGATTGACTGGCCGAATGGCAGGGTTGACTCGTTTTATCAGCAAATCAGCTGATAAGGCACTTCCCTTTATTGTGGTTCTACGGAAGAACAAAGTGTTTGAATGGGGTAAAGAACAGCGGGACGCGCTAGAGGTGGTATGAAATCACTTGAAATCTCTCCCAACGGTTGCAAGGCCGGAAAGGGGGGAACAGTTACAATTATACATCTCAGCGTCTGCAAAGATGATAGCTGCAGTGCTGGTAGTGGAGAGGAAGAAGCAAAAAATGCCGATATACTTTGTTAGTCATGTACTGAATGCGGCAGAGCGCAGTTACCAATAATTGAGAAAATGGCGTTGGCAATGGTAGTTGCGGCAAGGAAGTTAAGGCCCTACTTTGATGCACATCCGATAGATGTTCTAATGAATTATCCATTGGAGAAATCATTGCACAAGATGGATACATCAGGAAGGTTGCTGAAATGGGTTGTGGAATTATCGGAATATGAGATACATTATAAGCCCAGGGTATCAATAAAGGCACAGGCCTTGTCAGACTTCATAGTAGAGGCTTCATATATGGATGAAGAAGAAGATATAGGCACTTGGCAGGTTTCAATAGTTTGTAATTTAGTGACCAAAATTTAATAAAGTTTTTGGTGTTTTCTCTTCTTTTTATATACAAAGCAATCAAATACATATTTATCTTATGACATGTTTACTGTTGCCAACATATAATGTCACAGGTATCTGTGGATGGATCTGCGACATCAATGGGATCAGGGGCTGGCATAACCATAACGTCACCAGATGAGCAAGTATTTGAATATGCAATAAAATTCAAATTCAGAGCAACGAATAATGAAGCCGAATACGAAGCAGCGGTGGCAGGAATCCAGTTATCTCTTGCGGCTGAGGCAAAGCGTCTAATACTTATAACTGATTCCCAACTCGTGTCAAGTCAATGCAATGGAGATTATGAGACACGGGATCCAGCAATGATTAAATACCTAGAAAAGGTAAAGCAGTTAACAGCACAGCTGCAATATTTTGAGATAAAGCTGGTGCCGAGAGCTCAAAATGCGCAAGCAGATGCTTTGGCGAGGTTGGCAAGTTCGATCTTTAATAACTTAGAAAGAACTGTGATGGTTGAAATTCTGGATGAGAAGAGCATAAATGAAGCACCAGAACAAATACTTTGTGTTGATAGGGCCGCCCAATGGTATGATGACATACTAGCATATCTCATCCATGGGGTGTTACCGGCAGATAAAGGGGAATCACGAAAGTTGCAGAAGGATAGTGCGTGGTTCTTTATGCATCAAGGGCAGTTGTATAAAAGAAGCTTTTCATTGCCACTGATGAGGTGCATAGGTGATCTTGAGTCAAAAAGGTTGGTCGAAGAAATACACGAAGGTACATGTGGTAATCACCTCGGGCCGAGAGTTCTATCAAGAGAAGCAATGAGAAGAGGCTACTACTGGCCGACCATGAATGAAGACGCAGTTCGATATGTGAAGGCATGTGAGAAATGCCAAAAGTTTGCGCCAGTTATCAACCTCCCCCCAAATGATTTAACACCAATATTGAATCCAATTCCTTTCGCGCTATGGGGAATGGATATAGTAGGGTCATTTCCATCAGCAACAGGCAGCAGAAAATTTTTATTAGTAGCTGTTGATTATTTCACAAAATGGATTGAAGTTGAGCCGGTAGCAAAGATAACAGCAGCAGAGGTAAAAAAGTACATTTGGAAAAACATTTTCACAAGGTTTGGATTGCCGATGGCTATGGTCTTCGACCATGGATCTCAATTTGATTGTAAGCTGGTAAAAGAACTCTTGTCAATGTACAAAGTTAAATTTGCGTATGCGGCAGTGTGTCATCCGCAATCGAATGGACAGGCAAAAGCAGCTAACAAGCAAATAGTAACGGCAATTAAAAAGAAGATAGAAGATGCAAAGGGGTTATGGGCTGACTTGGTCCCAGAAATATTATGGGCTGACAGAACAACGGCCAAGGAAGCAACAGGTGAATCACCTTTTACATTGGTTTTTGGGACAGAAGCAGTAGTGCCGGCAGAGGTAGGATTGCCGATATTTAGAATTCAGCACTATTGTGAAGAGCAGAACGATCTTTTACTACGGCAACAACTGGATTTCCTACCAGAAGTACGTGAAAAAGCAGCGATAAGATCGGCAGCCTATAAGAACGGAATGGCAAAGGCTTATAACAAGCGTGTCAATCACAGACCTCTTGCTATAGGAAATCTTGTAGACGAAGAACAGCTGCAACCGGGAAAGGAAATGAAGACGGAAAGTTAACAGAAAATTGGGAAGGACCTTATCGTATTAGAGATATGGTAATGCAGGGTTCATATTAATTAGAAGCAATGGATGGAAAGCCGTTAAAAAATGTTTGGAACACAACAGTACTAAAGAAATATTTTGAATAGTATGTTTCAAGGAAAAATTTTGAATAGTACTAAAGTAATGGATGGAAATATAAGCAATGTTAAGTGTTCAGAAACAATAAATACAAGCAGTTTCAAGGAAAAAATTTCATGATATAGGCATCCTCTACTTAACAGTAATATCGTTATGTAGGATGGACAGCTAAAAACCACTTCCGTGAAGTCAATGAGCTTATAACCTGATTAGTTATAAGCATTGACTCGCGAGGTTGTTGGTTCAATGTATAATACCGGTTAAATCGGTTCAAGTATATGCTGAATTGAAGCATGACTTTGAATACGATCGCCGAGAGGATACTTCACTGGCTACAACTATAGCGAAGTAAGTGATCAGGGCTATGCAATGAACCAGCAACAAGTATATATAGTTATTTCTTAACCATATACACTGTGGGGGTAAAATTAATATGGCATCTACGTATAAATAGCATCTGTGTATAAGTTTGTGTTTGAATTATTTTTAAATACATAATTTTTTCTTCAGCTATGGCGAAATTGCCGATAACTAATAAAGTCAATAGTAAAATCTGGCAGTCATAAGGCAGTGGAGCATATATACAAAAAAAAAAACAAAAAAAAAAAAATGATAGCTGATAAAGTTATTTAAAGACGATAAGGCAAATGTAAAAGTGCATGACATATTAAAAAGTTTCAAAATACATGTGACACGTTCAGAGTAATATGAAATGATCAAAGTAGTTCGACGCAATAGTCGACAGGCATCACCACAAAAAAGGGCATATGCCGATATAGCAGCATTACAAATACATAGTCCAACAAAAACAAGTAAATATAGGATTTAAGTCAAAGCTGATAAGGCCCAAAAACGCAAGACCCGCAAGAAGATGCCGGTGATGACTGCCCGCCCCATTAAGCTTGTGTACCATCGGAAGCTGGAGAGTCCAAGATGTTGGGATCTGAAATATCCTCATCTTCTGCTGGAGCAAGATTAATAAGATCCTCGTTTGCAAACTCTTGCTCCTCAAAGCCGGATGGGATCTTGAAAACTTCCTCGTTAAAGTCCTTTTCAATGGCAGTCCAATCCTCTTTCTTCCAGCCGACAGTATGGGCGATACATCTTTGGGCAGCAGTCTGTCCTCCGTCAAAGCGGTTCTGAAGCCGTGTACAAAACTCTCGAGATGTCAAGAAGCGTCTAACTTCCCTTTGACGGACTCCAGGCTTATATGCTTCCAATCTTTTTACTTTTTCTTGAAGATCATGAATGGAGCCCCTGGCAGCCTCAAGATCCTTCTCAAGAGTAGAAACGCGGCTGATAACTTTGTTTTTCACAGTAATTTGAGTCTTTAATTGTTGCACTTCTAGCTCGAGATCTTTAGCCTTAGAAGCTGTTTCCCTGAGAGATGACATCTCAAGATCATCTCTTTCTTTTGCTTCCTTCAAGTTTTGCAGAGCCTTATCAGCGTTGTCTAAGGCTGTTTGAAGTGCGTTTTGGCTGGCAGAAGCTTGATGGTGTTGTTCTTGGTAATACCGGTACATTTCAACAAGCTCAGTGCCAGACATAACGACCTATGAAGTAATAAAAAACAAAAAGTTAGTAAAAAGATATATACATAACGATAGAAAAATATATATCAAGGCGTAATAAAAGTTATAAATTAAAGGACGAGAAGGGCGAGAACCTTCATCATGTTGTGCATATGCATAGCAGCTAAAGGGCTGATGACACCAGCAGGCCTATCCATTGGGAGGGTCAAATTGCTTAAAAGACGATATCCCAGAGTTCAACCTAGCATAGGGTCATCGGTGATCATTTACTCGTTCCGACATGCATCTATGGCAGGTTGCCATTTATCCCCAGAATGGCCGGGAGGGACAGAAAATCCATTAAGAACAACCTCAGGTATCCTCTCGTTGGGACGCTCGATCCATTGATTAGATTGATAGATAAGACCAAGAGCACTTGTGTCGGAACCGCCAGCGGCAGTGGTAACGGTTTGAGCAGCTGTTTGGTCCGGTATGTTAGGTTGAGGTAGGGTAGGAGATTCAACTTTGGTAAGATCCTCAACGTCAATTATGTCAATCACCTTTTTGACGATTGCTTCAGAACTCTGAACAACCGTTTTCACCTGAACCCTGGGAGAAGGAGGTTTATCCTTATTCTCGGCCTGATTCTTTTTGCTGCGATCTTCAGGTTGCCGAGTAATGCCTGATCTGGGAAAAGTACCCCGTCGATTGGCCAGAGAGGTTAGTTTCCTTTTCTTGGCGTTTTCGTCGGCCATGCTCTCGGCTTTTCTTTTGGCGCTGACGGTCGGAATGCCGCTGCAATGGGTAGTGAGAGTATCGTATAAAGGCTTTGTAGCCTTAGGACAGCGTCTGATAACTCTCTTTCCGTCAGAAGAAAGCCCTAGCAATTTATTATCTAACTTGTCGACACCTGCAAAGAATATTTACATAACGTCATAATCATATTATGAATAGACATATACAAAAAAAATATACAAAAAAAAAAACTTGACAAACAGACAACACAATGGAAAAAGCTAATTACTGATAAGTAAGTTAATACCATATTGGTTAGTCCAGCAAAGACCAACGTGAGATAAAGGGGCGTTGCCGAGAATGTATTCTGCATTCGGCACCCACACCTTAGGAGTGATACGAACCCGACCGTCGCCATTATCAGATTCGATAATGTCAAAATGGTTGACGGCCCTACGCTCATGTTAGCCGAGATTTCTCTCAGGAATAGATTCAGACCTTGGATGGGGCCAAAAGAATGTCCTTCTGAGTAGGAAATCATCAGGAACTGACATAAAAAAGAACTTGTCTTGCCACCCTTTGCAGCTTGATAATTTAGGGTGAACGGTATATTTGTGAGGTTGGGTATATAAAGACCACCACCCATCCGACTGGCCATCTCTCTTTGAAGTTAACAGCCGTCTAAATGCATTAAGGGTTAACGGATAATTTCTATGAAGCAGAACCCAAATAAGGGCAATAACGGCACGGATGGTGGGAGGGGTAAGCTGTACAAGACAAACGTCAAGGCCTTCAGAATTTTTGCCACAAAAGGATGAAGGGGGAAACGGAGACCGAAATCAAAGTGCTTAAGGTAAATGGCAACATGGTCGTCTGGGCAATCGAGCACTGAAGATCTAGAAGGTGGAAGACAAAGGTCATACCCGTCCGGAAGCTTATAAAATCGCTTGGCACGCTGGCAATAATCCTTTTCCAAAGTCGTTTGCCTAAACTTTTCGCTTATCTTAGCTTCTGCGACTTTGCCTTTAGCAGCTAATAAAACAATAGGCTGCCGGAATTCCGCCCCGTCGGTCTCAGAGTTATATCCTTCGTCAAGATTCTCTTCTTGAATAATTTCAGCCGTCATATCGATTATGTCATTCCTATTATCAGTATTAACACTGTCCTCTTGAGCATCATCATCACCCAATAATGGCCGATTCATGGACTGGAGATGGTTGATCTCTCTCAGCGTTTGGAAGGATTTCCGAATCATCAGATTCGGAAGAGCTAGCAACTTCATCTTCTTTAGCCTTTTTTCTCGACTCGGCCTCTTCAGCAGCATCACGAGCAGCAGCCTCAGGCTGATAGCTGGTACGCTTAACTCTTAGCATAGTATTTATACCTATATGCCCCACGTTTGAGCCTTGTTGGTCAAATTGAGTATTAGCAAAACTCCTCAGATGATAACGAATACTGACTGGTTCAATCTCAAGGATTTCAGTATCTTCCGGTATGTTAGGGTTAACAGGACGATTTTCTTTTTCACACTCGGCTAGCAATTTATGGCGGTAAAAGGCCTTCTTTTGTTCTTCTACGGATAACGGCTGAAAAGGGTCGTCAATGTTGTCAGAAAGTGAAGATGTGGTTTCTCCAGTTCGACCAAGGTATTTTCCTAAAGATTGTCTAATAAGTCGGCGCCTAGTAGTGTTAAGGGTAGGTTGTTCTTCTTTAATACTACTGTTGGACATCTAATTCTTGGTTTATAGACCTCAAAGTAAAAGGAAACAAAATTTAAAACATGCAATTTGGTCTCTTTACAAAAAAAAAAAAAAAAAAAAAAAAAAAAAAAAAAAAAAAAAAAAAGAAGAAAATAATTATGAAACTAACCAAGAACTCGAAATCAAAATTAGTCAATTGGGATTAAAGTTTCGTGAGTACCTTAAACTATTCGCCAACAATGGAACGCTCCAACAATTATCTGTGGTGTCGATAGAACTAGCGCAGAAGACAGATGATGGCACGCAAAGAAGGTATTCTAAATCGTAAATCCCTTTTGTCGAAAAACTTTCTCAAGAATTTATCTTGTTTATCAGGAAATGGCAAGAAAAGTAAGTAAGATGAATAGAAAAGGTTGCGAATTAATTGTTAAATAGATAGAAAAAAAACGGTTGAAGTGACAACCGTGTCAGAAATCTAACGGTTCAAAATTTTAAAAATTAAAATCGCAGATTCACAGATTAATGACACGTGTTTGTCTCAATAGCTGTTTCCCGCTTATTTTTCTAGTAGACGCTTCATATACTTAACTGACCCGGTTTGTTTTTCTAAAAGTAGACCTTGTTTGCTTACGGCGCACAAGGTCACTTGGGGGAGAAAACGGAGTTTTTTCAGCTCCCTGTTTGTTTTTATAAAAGTAGACCTTGTTTGCTTACGGCATACAAGGTCACTTGGGGGAGAAAACGGAGTTTTTTCTGCTCCCAGTTTGTTTTTCTAAAAGTAGACCTTGTTTGCTTACGGCATACAAGGTCACTTGGGGGAGAAAACGGAGTTTTTTCTGCTCCTAGTTTGTTTTTCTAAAAGTAGACCTTGTTTGCTTACGGCACACAAGGTCATTTGGGGGAGAAAACGGAGTTTTTTCATCTTCCAGTTTGTTTTTCTAAAAGTAGACCTTGTTTGCTTACGGCACACAAGGTCACTTGGGGGAGAAGACGGAGTTTTTTCTGCTCCCTGTTTGTTTTTCTAAAATTAGACCTTGTTTTCTTACGGCATACAAGGTCACTTGGGGGAGAAAACGGAGTTTTTTCTGCTCCCAGTTTGTTTTTCTAAAAGTAGACCTTGTTTGCTTACGACATACAAGGTCACTTGGGGGAGAAAACGGAGTTTTTTCTGTTCCCAATTTGTTTTTCTAAAAGTAGACCTTGTTTGCTTACGGCGCACAAGGTCACTTGGGGGAGAAAACGGAGTTTTTTCTGCTCCCTGTTTGTTTTTCTAAAAGTAGACCTTGTTTGCTTACGGCATACAAGGTCACTTAGGGGATAAAACGGAGTTTTTTCTGCTACCAGAAGGATGCACTCAAAATGTAAAATATAACGTTACCAATATACATACCAAAGAACAACACTAAATTATTACATAATACAATCCAAAATAGCATCCTGAAAAACTAAATACATGATCTTTGTAAAATGCTCGACAGAGCGCGAGAAATAAAAGCCTGAACATATCATAAACGGTTATAAAGTAAACAAAAGTTACCTATAATACAAATTATAAAAGTGTGAACGTCGACCTACAGTCGAACGTCCTCACTTGGGGGGCTAGTTGTATAGGATGATATGCAAGATGGGCCGACATCTTTTATAAATATGGATCTAAACCCAGTAAAGCTGATAAATGGGCAGATATGTTTGGTAAAGAAGACATATCGGCCTGTCGATACCTGGCACGTGGCAACAATAGTTGGACACTTGGCAGGAAAAGCTTTGCATGCTTTGTAGCCACCTGTAATGGCATTTATTATAAATAGTAGGTTAGGAGTCATTAATGAAGGTAAATAAGATCTCTTTCTCTCTCTCTCTCTCTCTCTCTCTCTCTCTCTTTCTTTCTCTTTCTCTTTCTCTCTCTAATTTCTCTTTGTTCATCACAAACTGACTTTGTCATCGGAGTGGTTATCCCTGGAACACCCCAGGATTAGCTGATCCTTTTTCTTTGTGTAGGTTCTCGTCTGGCCGATAGAAGCTTTACGGGTTCTATACTCGTGCTTTGGACTTTCGGACTGGGTTGTCGGATCCTTGCAGGAACAGAAGGGACAAGGATTTCAATGGCATCCATTTTTAGAACTCATTATTATCCACAAAATACGGCACGAATTTATAAACCAATCGAGGACCTTTTATCTCCAAAAAAATCCTCCAATTTACCGTGTTGTAACTGTTAAGGAAATCATCTTAAACAAACATTCAACTAATCCTGGAAGCATTAACAACGCTCTTGACAAATTTAAGCTTTGATATTATGTCGTCTTCACTTACATTACTCAAGCAAATCTGTATCGGGGATGATGTTCTTGTTTGAATCTGAGTGGAAATCCATATAAGTGATATAACACCTTATGTACGTGGTACTCACTTTATTAGTCACTTTCATAAATTAATCGTGTGGGAGTTTATTTATGGTAATTTAATCTCTTGCCAATGTATGAACAAGTAGTAAGACTGGCCTTAGGATTATAAACTATATATATAATTAGTACCATATAAATTATGTATGTATTTCAATCATCAGCTTAATTTTTAATTGAGTTGATCATTTGACGTGATATCAGAGTTAATATGACAAAAAAGTCACAAATTCAAAATAAAGACCCTCAAAAGGTATGTCATGATGGTATAAATGTTTTTACATATGATCAATTATTGACTTATTGTACTCCCCCCGTTACGAATTACTCGCAACAATTACTAAAAATGGCTGGTACACATTACTTGCAAGTTGCAACAAACTTATTTCTTTCCTTTTATGGTAAATTTTTTTGTGTGTGATATTACACATTGCCCTTACTTTTTTTTCCTAAACACCCTAATTAAACTACTGATTTTATCTTATTAACTTAAACCCTAACATTGATTTAATCACCTCCCATCTAAATTCTTCTTCATCACCACCACCACCACCATCACCTTCATTGGCAACAACCACCACCACCACCGATCGCTACTAACGCCGGAAATCACCGACGTCGTCTTCTTCCTCGTCGACACCTTCGTTTTCTCTCTCTTCCTCTTCTAGATCTGACTTTTTCTGGGTTTGTTGTGTGTTTGGTGGGTCAAATTTCTGGGTTTGGTGCTTGGTGGGTCGAATTTATGGGTTCGAATTTCAGGGTTTGGTGGTTTTGGGTTTGAATTTCGTGGGTGGTTTCGTGAGTTCGAATTTTTGGTTTTGAAGTCGTGGGTGGTCTCGTGGTGGTGGGTTCCGGGGTTGTGGGTTTCAGGGTTGTGGGTCTGGGTTCGTGGGTTAGGGGTTTTGGGGTGGGTTGTAGTGGGTTCGGCAGTTGGGGGTCTTGGTTCGTGGTGGTGATTTCGGGGTTGTGGGTCTGGATTCGTGGTGGTGGGTTTCGGGACGGGTTCGAGCCCCGTCAGTCCCGACCTAGGCGTGGGTCTGGGTTCGTGGGTTGTGGATTTCGGGGTGGGTGGTGGTGGGTTGTAGTGGGTTCGACAGCTTCGCGAAGGGTTCGCAGGTGGTTGTGGTGTTGGGTTCATTCGTTGGTGGTGGGCTGGTGGTGGTGTTTTCGTGGTTGTGGTTTTGCTAGGTGGTGGTGGTTTCGTGGTTGTGGTGCTTGGTGTTTAGTTTTTGTTTTTGTTTTTGTTTTTGTTTTTTTTTATTGGATTAATACTAATCACATCCCTTATTTTTCAATAATCACACTTAAGATATTTTGCCTAGGAGTTTGCAAACTCCCTCTTTGTTGCGAGTAACTCGTAACGGAGGGAGTATGCGAGATACATACGTACTCATATGAAACTTATAAATATCTCTTCAGCTTTTACATATGTTTGTAACCAAAACCCTTAAAGGTTAATGGTAAAGCTAATGACTTTCAAAGTTAGTAGCAACTTTAAGAACTAGGCCAAAGAGACGAGAGGGATTAGAGAACATAGGACAATGATCACTATCAATTTCATAAATATCAGACGGTGGCCATCTCTTGATCATCACATCTTGTTGCTCACGTGAGTACACTTTGTCATGCAATGTCTTGATGTAAACACGTGGCACCTTATCAGTGTCCTTACCATCGGGAAACATGGCCCCGCTAAGAGCTTTGGTTGGGCAAGGTCTCAATAGCATTTCTGCCAATGTACAATCCTGTGGAATTTTTTTTACACCACAATTTTAACCCTTTAATAATATAGTACATAATTAATGTGGTGTTGTAAGTTTGATTAAAATAAAGGAAATTTTGTCTAAAATCACCTGTTAATAACTGTTTTTTGTCGAAAACCATTCAAATACAAATTTTTGTTGTCTAAGACCACCCGATTCAACTTTCCGACCTTGACTTCGATTTTCTAGCGTTGACCCCGGGCACGTGACTACGCACGTGACTTTAAATCATCCCCCCTTCACCTTTTTTTTCCTCGATTTTTTTTGCCTACCCTGTATCTTTCTCTCTCCTCTCTCTATTCTACCTGCCATTGTTAGCCCTAAACTGAAAGTACTATCCCCCATTGTTGAATAGCAACAACATCCTTCGATAATCCCTAATTTTTTTATTTTGATAAGAAGGTTGTGAGGTTAGTTTTGGGGAATTAACTTGAGGACATGGCAGAGTGGTCTCGGTTTTCAAGGCATGGCGAGGTATTTGGAGTGGTGGGTTTAAGGTCGTTATGAGTGACGGGGGTAGGTTTTTAAATGGTGTGGGTAAATTTGGGAAAAGGAGAATAGCAAATGTGTTGGGTTTTTGGTTAGTGGGCTTAGATCTAAAGAAGGGGTGGATTAAGGTGGGGGAGGTGGTTGCGTTTTCGACTTTTTGTGACTGGTGGAGGTGGTTGCATTTTGTGGCTGGTTGTAGGTGTGTGGTTTGGTGGGTGGTCAGTAATAGTCACGTGCAAGTCACATGCCCCAAGTTAACGACGGAGTTAATGGTCAATGTCAGAATGTTGAGCTAGGTGGTTTTTGACAACAAAGATTTGTATTTGGGTGGTCTTAGGCAATATATTTTTAAGTAGGTGATTTTTAACAAAAACCAGAATTTAGCTGGTGGTTTTAGACAAAATTTCCCAAAATAAATTTATGTAAGTTTACCTCTAAAGGACTCATTTGGTACAATATCTCAGGATGAAATTCGTTTTTGAAAGCGGCACTACTTGGAGGATTGTTCGATTCCTGTGCACAAGTATAGTCAAATACTTCCATATTTTTAGACAAAACGGTCGATCCTTATAAGATTACACTTTACAATACAAAATTATACTTTATAAAAATACTTATTAAATATAATTGAGCTAAAACAATATTTTTTTGAAAAACAATTGTTACAAATTTTCAATTAAGCCAACTTTTAAGAAAAACAATTGTTACAAATTTCAAGCAATATTTTCTCAAGTACATCTGTTTATAATCTTACAATTTTGAAATGCATAAGAAAGAAAGAAAGGAACTTACATAATTTTTATCTTGTTCAGTTTGGAAGCCATTTCGGAGCATAAGAGCCCCAACAAATACCCCGACTTGGATTTTCTCAGGAAAGCTTTGTATAGCCTTTGTAACACTCAGTCCTCCTGCACAGTGCCCTACCAATATTACCTGATTTAACAAAATTGAACCAAACTTATCATGTTCGGATCCTATATATCGTTCAATATGAAGATTTTTAACGAGTTACAAGTTCATGATAACTAAAACATAATTAGATTATTTGTCTTAATATTTACTTTTCAAACATTAACTTTTTATAATTATAAGTAAAACATATAGTAATGTACGGTTATACTCACAAGTGTAAAATCATATTGTTGTAAAAAAAAAAGAAAAAAAAAGATGAATTATATTTCTTATAAAAATGACAATTAAATATGTTAACAAAAAAAATAAGTATGACAATAGTAAAAAAAGAACAAGTTTATTGCAAACCTTTTCACCTTCTGGTAGGCTTGCCAAAAGATGATCGAGGGGCTTATTATACTCTTCAAAAGTAGAGATAGTTTCAGCATCAACGGGGTTAACCCCGGCGCCGAGTAAATTGTAAATATGCACGAGTAACACAACTATAATCGTACAAATTTTTAATGTAACTTTTACGTGTCGATATAAGAGAACGAACAATCTACTCCGTATATAATTTCTGATATATATTGATAGGGAATAATATTCCCTTCATTCTTGAAAATTCGACTCACTTTGCATTTGTGTGGTATTCAATGAAAATCTTTAATCGCGGATATTTTCGACTATGTGTATGTGAAAATTATGAAAAGTTGATATTAGAAAATTTTATAATAAGGGAAATCTAATAAGATTCCTCATGTTAATTTATTTGTATTATATAAATTATAACATGTGGTCAAAATAAAACGTGAATAGTAAGTGAGTCGAAATTTTAGAAACGGAGATAGTACATGTAGCCAATAAGCCATTATTTTTAAGAGAACCCAATAAGCCCATATTGAGTTAGAAGTAGCAATTAAATATTAACTTAGCTTAATAGCCGATAAAGAGGGTATGACATGTTACAACTACTCCCTCCATTTTTAAATACTTGCTCCATTTCTCCATGCGCGGAGTTTTAGGAGAAATTGGAGAAAGTAATAAAATATGGAGGTAGTGGGGTAGTTGAGAAAATAAAAAATTGTAAAAATCAAAAGTAGTGGAAGAATAGGAGGAGAGAAAGTATTATGTTGGATCCACTAAGAGCATTGCCACCAATGATGAGAAAAATGCCCATGGGTAGTTTTTGGGGTTTAAAAAAAAAATAAGTCTCCATCAATGGTCTAAATAAAAATGCCCATGGGCAAATCAATTTTTGATCAAAGTTTGGGCAAAAAATTAAAATCTGACCAAGAAGAAGTGGGCCCCACGTGCGTAGCTGCAATTAAATTTTTTTTTGCTCACCTTATCTCAAAACGCAGCGTTTTGAGGAAGCGTGTGCTTTGCTTCAACTCAAAACACAGCGTTTTGAGGGAAGGAAAAGCAAAAAAAAAATTAATTGCAGCCCTGACAGGCGCGTCAGCACGCCCAATCAGGCGCTGACACGCGTCCTGTCAGGTGACTTGGACCAATCTGGAAATTCCTGATTATTGCAACGGTAATATTTTTGTAACGGGTATTTTGAGCTTTTAAAATAAAATAAAAAAAAATTTACCAACGGCTAGAAAAAAAAATTCCCTACAAATAGAGACCCATTTTGCCTATATTTTCATATTCCAAAATTCACATAAATTTGTTGTATTTACATTTTCTCTCAATTTCTCCCTCATAATTAGTCATCCTTTTAATATTAGTATTATTATTATTATTATTATTATTATTATTATTATTAATAAAATAAATATTATTATTATTATAATTATTATTATTATTATAATTATTATTATTAAAATAAATATTATTATTAGTATTATTATTATAATTATTATTATTAAAATAAATATTATTATTATTATTATTATTATTGGAAGTATAATTATTATTGTTATTATTTTAGCAGTATTGTTAGTAATATTATTATTGTTGTTATTATTATTTTTGTTATTAATATTATTATTATTTTTTTTATTTGTGTTATTATTATTATTATTATTATTATTATTGTTATTATTGTGTTAGTTTTTGAAATTAATCAAAAAAAAATAGATATGGATCCCAATAACCCCTTTTACTCAATACTTTCTCAAAATTGTAATGATTTAGATGAGAATTTCATGAATCAACCTCAATTTCAACTTTTCCTACAAAGATTGAACAACACCTCTCTGCAAAATCCTCCACAACAACAAATACCTCCACAACTTGAAATACCTCTACAAATTCCAACTGAAAACACTGATTACGAGCAATCACCTCCTGTCTACCAAGGAAGTAACTCTCGGTACGATGATAGCCAAGAAGAAAATGTGCCTGAGACACCTCAATACCCTCCGTCGACTCAAAGAATACCAGTGGGTTCCAACCAATAACTCGCTAAAGCTAGTCGTATTTGGTCAGTCGCAGAAGATGAAGCTCTTATTGGGCTATATTTAAAATACAGTGGAAATGCGATAGTGGGTACGGGCATGAAAGCAGCTGAACTTTGGCGACAAATATCTGTGGCGTACGACATGGTTCAAGCTAAGAAGCCAGAAATACTACCACCCAGAAATGCGAAGAGCTTGGAGAACCGTTGGAGAAGGATGGCGGCAGATGTACTGTTATGGACAAGTTGTTATGATGAAGCGGGTCCGTTAACTGGAAGTGGATTCAACGAAGTTGATCGAATTCAAAAGGCCTCGAAGTTGTTCCATATATCAGCCAAACCACCACACAATTTTGTTTTTCCCCACGCTTGGGAAATGATAAAGAATGACCCAAAGTGGAGGCCGAAACTCAGATGGGCATTGTCACTAAAGGAACGACAGGATTGTCAACTGCGTTCGGAAGGGGACACCGAGGATAGCAGTGGAAGTGGAAAGAGATCGAGAACTGACAGTGAAGCTGAAGGAGATGTTCCCGTTGGTGGGTTTTCATCAGGAGGTATACCCAGACCCGGCGGGGTAAAAAAAGCAAAGGCTAAGCGTAAGGGAAAAGCTATTGCTCATGATAGTGCAATTTTAAGTATTGGTGAACAGATACAGGCTTGTACTGAAGTTAGAAGCTTCGAGGCAAATTTACGGCAGCAAAGGTTGGAGCTTGAAAGGGAAAAGGAAAAGAGGAAAAACAAACAGGTCGAATTACAAGAGAAGAAGATGAAATTTGATATGCTGCAAGCCATTATGTCAAAAACGACGCCACTTACACCAGCTGAAGAAGCGTGGAAGGAGGAACTAATTCAAGAAGTGTATGGTGGAAAGTAGAGTAGTTTATTATGCATTATGATTTCAAGTATTTTGTTTATTTTATGTTGCAATGAATTAATTTTTATTATTAATTATGTTCCAAAAATTAATCAAATTATATTACATTTTCATATATTTTGTTCAATGATGAGTCAAGTACTAGCTAGTGTGTGTAGATTTTGTCTTATACAATTATGAGTCAAGTGGTTGGTTTTATCAACCATTGAACTGTCAAATCCCAAAAAGTAGTCAAGTCCAATTGTAGTTTTTGTTTTATACAAGCATTGAGTAGTCATTTCATACATAACTTCAACCGTATGACAAGCATTGGTATTGATTATTAAGAATTGAGTAGTCATGTATTTTGTTTTTACTATACATTGAGTAGTCTGTTCACACTCAGTTGAAGGACATGCACTGATAACATTTCCTATTTAAAGGTGTGAAATCCATAAATTGATCTACAACACCAAAACATTCAAAAACCAAACACAGAAAATGTTTTCCATAAGCTCAACCTCAAGCTCAAATTCTTCTGATTCAGATCAATATGCGGAATTTGATAATCTAGTTGACGAATTTGTCACAAATCACTTACCTAACATAATGCTTCCTCAACCACCTCCATCCGAGATCGAAATTGTAAATGAAGATGAAACCGTCCCGCAGCGTAGGGGAGATAGAGGAAGGGAGAAAGGGCATTTGCAATTGTACAATGATTACTTCGCAATAAATTTTGTGTATTCCGAAAATCAGTTTCGTCGTCGATTTCGAATGCACAAACCTTTATTCTGTCGGATTATGAATAAAGTGGTTGAGGGCGATCCGTTCTTCCAGCAGCGTAGGAATGCAGCTGGTAGGCTTGGCTTATCACCTCTGCAGAAATGCACCGCTGCAATAAGAATGTTAGCGTACGGTGTTGCTCCGAATGCCGTAGATGATTACATACGCATGGGTCAAACAACATCTAGAAAATCAATGCAACATTTTACTCAAGGGGTGATCAAGCATTTTGAGGCCGAGTACTTAAGAAGTCCAACAGATGAAGATTTAAGGAGAATCCTTCACCAAAATGAAATGTTATCAGTGCATGTCCTTCAACTGAGTGTAGCATCGACTGCATGCACTGGGAGTGGAAGAATTGTCCTATGGCTTGGAAAGCACAATACGCAGGTCGTAGCAAGAACGCAACCCTTATCCTCGAAGCTGTTGCGGATCAAGATTTATGGATTTGGCATGCATTTTTTGGAATACCCGGCTCTTGTAATGATCTTAACGTCCTATACCGCTCTCCGGTGTTTGACGATGTTTTGAAAGGTCGAGCACCACCAATTAGTTTTATGGTAAACGGCCATGAGTACAACATGGGATACTACTTAACAGATGGTATATATCCGAACTGGGCAACATTTATACAAGGTATCACATATCCTCAACCCCAGAAGGACAAGTTATTTGCAGATAAACAAGCTGCAGCTCGGAAAGACGTTGAACGTGCGTTTGGAGTTCTACAGGCTAGGTTTGCCATATTACGACAACCCTCACTTGCTTTCGACGAAGAAATTTTGAGCGATATAATGAAAGCTTGTATCATTATACACAACATGATTGTCGAGGATGAACGACACAATTACACTCGTGCCGAAGTTTTGAGAAGGTATTATGAAGAAGATCGCCCTCAGCTTCATAGAGCAAGGTCCGGTCCGAGTACAAGTGCCACAGTGGATAACAACGAGCCTTTCGAATTTGACGTTGGCCGACCACCAAACGTTGATTTTGACGCGTATATTCAAAGAAGAATTACCCTGCGTGATAGCCAAACCCATTTTTCTTTGAAAGATGATTTAGTTGAGCATATTTGGCAAAAATACGGTGGTACAAATGAATAAATAGTTTTGTAATCGTTAATTTATTTGATTTGTATGATAGGTGTACGATCATTATGTTCCAATGTTGTAATCGTTAATGTTGTACTAATGAAAAATGAAATTTCGCATAAAATAATTATAAAAATAATTAATATTGTACTCATAAATAATTTAATCAATAAAAAAATTTAGTTAAGAATAAATATTATTATTTTATTAAAAAATACATTTTGCATAAATTAATATTAAAAATAATTAATATTGTACTCATAAATAATTTAATCAATACAAAATTTTGTTAACAATAAAATTAAGAAATACTAAATTACAAATTTAATGATTTGTAGGAGAGATAAATATTGGTGGGGTATAGGGTTAAAAATAGGAGAGAGAATGGTGGGGATTATAATTTTTGACCATTGGTGTAGAATAAAAATGACCAAGAAAATGCCATGGGGAGGAGGAGTGAGAAAGTGGTTAGAGAGAGATTGGGCAACCAAAAAAATGCCCATTAGTGGCAATGCTCTAAGTATGAGAAATAAATTAAATATTGTAAAAGCTTTCCAAAAAAGGAAATGGAGCAAGTATTTAAAAACGGCCGAAAAAGGAAAGTGGAGCAAATATTTAAAAACGGAGGGAGTATAATGTAACCCTTTGATCGAGTACCTTTAAATCAATCATAGACTATCATTCATTAATTTAATTTTTTTTTTTACTTGAGTTGATCCTTTAATATGGTATCAGAGTCGGTGTAACAGTAATGTCAGGTGTTCAAATTAAAGCTAAAACATTTAGATAAGAAATAAAATGAATAAATTAGTACTTCGTATATAAATCAAGGGGATTCATTGTTATTAAAATCCCGATTTAAATCTTAGAATCTTACGATTTTACGATTCATGTATATCATACGATTCGATTTACGATTCTACTCGATTTTACATATTTTTCTGAACTAGCGAAATCCTTACAAGTAAAAAACATGTTTATATAGGTTTTTATAAATAAATATTGTCAAGTATTGAATGCTTAATGGTTAAATAACTATTATCTATCAATAATTAGGTTTCAAACTCATAATTTCAATATATTTAATTAAATTTATATTTGACATCTTGATTATGCATGTCGGTAGAATCTTACGATTCTAAGATTCAATTTTTACGATTCGATTCCGATAGCCCCTTTCGATTCAAAGTAGAATCCCAATTTTAATAACTTTGAGGGGATTATTACTTTTATAGGAAACAAAATAAGGAGAGAAGGTTTAAAAGGTGCAGCTGGTGCGGGGGCATTATTCGAGGGGATAGAGGCGAAGTCCATGAAATGTTTGCACTAAGTTGTGGTGTGTGCACTTGTACTCGAGCGGAACTTGCTGCCATTTTGAAGGGCTTGAGTGTGGCTTGGAATGGAGGCCATAAGAAAGTGCAACTAACTGTGGACTCTGAAGTTGTTATGCGTATGTTGGTGGAGGAGCTCCCCACCAACTCTCCTTTTATTCACATCATTCATTCGGAGATGCAAAACTCTTATTTTCGAAAGGGAATGGGAAGTTACCATCTCTCATTGCTATAGGGAAGCTAATCGAGCAGCGAATTGATTAGCCAACTATGGGGTGACATCGAATGAGTAATTTGTCCCCTTTGAAGCGGTCCCGAAGGATCTTCATTCTTGCCGTTTTATTGGAGGACTTAAGTGGGATGACACACTCTAGGATGGTGCCGGCTAGTAGTAGTACTTAGGAGTGTTTAAGTATTTGTTTTTTCTTTCCGTTTGTTTGTTTTATTTTCTTGTTTCGGGGCTTGCCCCTCTCTTTCACCAAAAAAAAAAAATAGTAGTAATATCAGCGGTTACATCTACTTACATAGGCCTCACAACTGAAATTGGACCGGAATCAAGGTAAAAAAAAAAAGGTGGTATACTCCCTCCGTGTTTTTTTTTTTAAGTATTACACTTATCAAATCCGGCCGTGTTTTAATAAGTGTTAAACTTTCATTTTTGGCAAAAAGCTACATTAAAATATTATATCTCTCTCTACTCATGGTCCCCACCCAAACCCACTACTACTTTTTTTTATTATTATATCTCTCCTCTCAAATTCATTAGTTTTAAATAAACTATTAACTCCACTAACTTTTTTTTACAATTTATTAATACTCTAACTATCCCACTTACCTCTTATTTTATTTAAGTCAATTAAATTGCCTAAAACTATGCCCCGGTCAAACTGTAATATTTTAAAAAAAACACGGAGGGAGTAATATTATTTATATTATGAGTGGTATTTTAAAATACTACCCCCGTTAACAGTTACTTGCAACAAATGGGTCAGCGCGGACTCCTAAGCAAAACTTCAAAAACATGATTATTGAAAGTTATGGACATTTAATTATTAATCAAATAAAAAAAACAATTACAATTTAAACAGAATTTCCCAGAAGCACCACCACATGCTACCCAGAACCCACGAACCACCACCCACGCCATCCAGAAGTCATCGGAATCCACCCAACAACCAGCGAAAACCACCCACGAACCACAAAATCCACCTAAGAACCACCGAAATCTATGAACCACGAGCTACGAAAATCGCCCAACGACCAACGAAATCCATCCAAGATCCACGAAATCAACCCAACAACCACTAAATTCACCCAATAACCACCGAAATTCACCCGCGAACCACCCCTACAACCCTACAAATCCACCCACAAGCCACCAAATCCGACCACGAATCAAGCAAACCACCCAAGAATAACCAGATCTGAAACCCACTATTAGGATGAATTGAAATTTGAAGAGAGATGAGAGATTAAGATGATGAAATGAGAGATGAAGGAGGAGAGAGAAAGATGAACCGAGAGATGAAGGAGGAGAGAGAAAAAAAAATTAATTTAGATCAATGTTATAATATTTTGTAATTATGTGTAGTATTAAATGCTAATAATTTTTTAATGAGGGTATTTTGGTCATTTTAACATAAAAAAGTTACTAAACTAGGAAAGAAATAAGTTTGTTGCAAATAATAATTAGCACCCTTTTTTAGTAAATGTTGCAAATAACAGTTAACGAAGGTAGTATAATTTTAAAGAGGTGATGATTAAATCAAAAAGTGGCATTTTAAGGGTGGTAAAATGCAATTAAACATGATAATACATGATTAGTCATGTGAATTCTTATAAGATCAAATTTCATAATTATAATTTTTATAATTATAACCTACCTATCAATGACTAATAATATTTATAATTGAAATAATATTGGCAATCTTGAAATGAGAAAAGTATTTTTCAATTTTAGCAAAACAAAGAAAGTATTATGTATTTGTCACTACTACAAAAAAGGCCTTAGAGAACTGTTAGAATAGGCTTTATAGATCGCCTTAGGGGCGTTCTTCTGCTAAGCGATGTATAAAGTATAAAGAACAGGTCGTGTAGGCGTTTTATATAATAACAAATAGAGAATTGTTGTTAGTCACAACCATTCTCTTTTCCCTTCTTAAACTCGTACACCAAGGAAGGAATAAAGAACGGTTTAGGCCACTTAACCGTTCTATATTGCATTACAATAGAGAACGATTAAGTTAGATAACAGTTCTTTAATGTTTTTTTTTAAAAAAAAAAAAAATCTGGCCATAATTATTCGAATTACCCTTTTACGTATTTTATACTTCGTATTGTATTAATCCTATATTTTAATAATCTGTATTATTTTTGTATTTCATTTTAGACCTGTATTTGTTGTATTCCTGTTTTGTATCTTGTACATTTATCCTGTAAGAAAATCCATGATCCTGTATACGTGCAATATAAATTTATGTATAATAAAAATAACAAAAATATTTCCAGATTTGACATAAGCCATCAAAATATACTTCATATATATAATTTAATAGCGTCAGATTAACTCCATCTAATCCTTTAAAGACATGAAACACAGGTCCAAGCTCTAGTCCATCAGAAAGGCATACATAGATATAGATGTTTCAAGAGAATAAGTATATTACTAAACTCTTCTTCAGAAATTTGTCATAATTCACAAATACAGAGACAGTGAAAAGTCAAAAACAACAGTGAAAGATATTATAATCACATACGTACGTTGAGAAAACAGTATCAATGTGAGATGAAACCAAAACAGAGTTTTCCTTGGCTTTAGATTCATATTTGGGGGTGATCCTCAAGATAATATGATTTAGATCAGCATAAATAATTATTTTCCCTACAAATAAGCCGCCATTAAGATGATTTGCACCCTCCTTGACATAAAACTCTTCCACCTCAACATCAACTTCCCAATGAGATGTTTTTTTTTATCTTTTCTGCAGCAAGCAGCAAATACTGCCCAATAGGAAAAGGAAAACCATAAGAGAAAGATTGCTTATGATGTATTTAGAGAAACTGTATTCAATAAAATAATTGCAGACAAAATCGCAAGGATCACTTAAGTGAAAGGCGAGTGATGCAAAAGCCATGAGAAGAGGCTTATCAAGTATGCAAATTTTAGTAGATAGAGGGCATACAAAAGTCCAGATAGCTAAGGGCCAACACAATCAGAGTATTAGACAAAAAACCAAGAGAGAAATAAAGGGTGAAAGTCAAACAAAATACCAAAAGAGAAACTTTAATACCCAGGATCCTTCAAATTAAAAGTATCAGATTTCAAACATACTACTACATGTTATGATAATATCTAAATATGGATGACTATTATCCCATGTACAATCTAGAATATTTTAGAGTTGGGTATTTGGTCTTATCCATTGATGGAACCCTAGGAAATGTACATTATATGTATCCCGTACTAGATGGAATATGAAATACAACGTAACAATCTTCCCTTATCTCTCTTTATTTTCTATTCCATATTTAACACGTTATCAGCACCATTGCTAGTCAACTGAGTAGGATTACCAAACATTTATCTAGAATCCATATTATTATTATCATGTAAGTATGATCGCAGCCCATAACAATTATAATTTAACATTTATCTACTTTTGCATGCTTATTTATTGGAATATCAACATATATAACAAATACAGAGCATGATATATAATTTAAAGTTCCATTTTTATTTTTCTCCATGCTAACATTCTCCCCTTCTATTTCGTTCTTATTTATGCATGATTTGTATCAGGTTTATTTATGCATGATTATAACGTTTAATACATATTTTTGAATACTATTTATATATACTTATCTTTTAATATTATTTTGTATAGTGAAAAATGTCGAACCTTGCCAAGCTCGAATTTGTGGCCCTTGATATTACCGGAAAGAATATTTATCATGGGTGTTAGATGCTGAAATACACCTAGATGCTAAAGGGCTTAGTGAAACAATAAAAGAGGCTAATAAGGCAACACCTCAAGATAAGGCTAAAGCCATGATTTTTATTCGCCATCACCTCCATGAAGGGCTCAAAAATGAATATTTAACTGTGAAAGACCCGCAAATCCTTTGGAGTAATCTAAAGGAAAGGTATGACCACCAAAAAACAGTGATACTCCCTAGAGCTCGTTATGAATGATTAAATTTGAGATTGCAAGATTTTAAATCTGTTAGTGAATATAACTCAGCTATGTTTAAAATAACTTCTCGATTGAAATTATGTGGAGAAAATATTACTGATGCAGAAATGCTTGAAAAGACATACTCCACTTTCCATGCTAATAATATTGTCCTGCAGACACAATATAGAGAAAAAGGTTTTAAAAAATATTCTGAATTAATATCCTGTCTTCTTGTGGCTGAGCAAAATAACGAGCTGTTAATGAAAAATCATGAATCACGTCCTACTGGCTCTACTCCATTCCCTGAAGCGAATGTGACAACCCATAACGGGAAAGAAACTAAAAACAGGGACCATTCCAGCAGTAGTGGTCGAGGTAGAGGTCGTGGTCGTGGCCAATGGCGCGGCCGGGGTCCTGGACGTGGAAATGGTAGAGGTCGTGGAGGTCATTTCACAAACTCACATTCCCACCAGAAGTGGGAACGTAGGGATGAAAAAGAGAAAAGTGATAACAATATATGTTACCGTTGTGGAGGAAAAGGTCATTGGTCTCGGGTTTGTAGAACTCCAAAGCATCTTATTGAACTTTACAAAGAATCATTGAAGAAAGGAAAAAAAGTTGAGGCAAACCTTGTTCTTGAAGATGGTGAAGGTGATTTTGATTTTGGCAATGCCAATCAATTTGATGTTGGTGATTTCCTTACTTCCCCGGAAGGGAATAATTTTGATTTTGACAGTACAACTCATTTAGAAGTTGTCGTTTTCTTCACTGCCCCAGAAGGGAATAATTAAAATTATATTGTATTATGTCAGTTTTAAGTATTAGACTTATGTTTGCTTATTCTAGTAATTTATTTAAGTTTATTTCTTTCGTTGTAATAAGGATTTTTGCTTTATAAATTTTTGAACTATTTGAGTGTTTTTATTGATTTATTTGTTTTATCATCTTTATTTTTATGCTTAATATTTTGACATGTATTTTATTTCATGAAGAACATGGATATTACTCAAGTTCAATTTGCTATGAATGGTGAAGAATTATGTCTTGCTGACAGTGCAACTACACATACAATACTTAAAAATAAAAAATATTTCTCTCATTTGATGATGAAAAGGATTAATGTAAGTACCATATCGGGTAGTACAAATATCATTGAGGGCTCCGGAAGGGCCACTATAAAGTTGCCTTGGGGAACTGAAATTAAAATAATTGATGCTTTATACTCCCCATTGTCTCAAAGAAATTTATTAAGTTTTAAGGATATTCGCAATAATGGTTATCATATTGAGACAATCAATGAAGAAAATAACGAATTCCTTCAAATCACAAATATAACTCAAGGCTCAAAACATGTTTTGGAGAAACTACCTACATTCTCTAGTGGTTTGTACTACACAAAAATCAATGTTATTGAATCTCATGCTATAGTAAACCAGAAGTTTACTAATGATTTTGTTGTTTGGCATGACCGGTTAGGCCATCCTGGTTCAATAATGATGCGAAAAATAATTACGAATTCATGTGGACATTCTTTGAAGAGCCAGCAAATTCTTCATAATAATTTTTCATGTGCTGCTTGCTCGGAAGGCAAGTTGATTATTCGCCCATCACCAGCTAAAATTAATTTTGAATCAATTAGTTTTCTGGAACGTATACAAGGAGATATTTATGGGCCCATACATCCCCCATGTGGACCATTTAGTTATTTTATGGTTTTAATTGATGCATCAACTAGATGGTCACATGTGTCTTTGTTATCAACTCGTAACCTGGCGTTTGCGAGACTACTTGCCCAATTGATTAAGTTACGGGCACATTTTCCAGATACTCCCATTAAGACTATTCGGCTTGACAATGCTGGTGAATTTACATCTCAAGCTTTTAATGATTATTGCATGTCCATTGGGATAAATGTTGAACATCCTGTAGCACATGTTCATACACAAAACGGTCTAGCAGAGTCATTAATAAAACGTATTCAGTTAATTGCTAGACCATTGCTTATGAAATCCAATCTCCCAATTTCTGCTTGGGGACATGCTATATTACATGCAACAGCACTAATTCGCATTAGGCCAACAAGTTATCACAAGTTCTCCCCATTACAATTGGTTTATGGTCAGGAACCAAATATTTCCCATCTAAGAATTTTTGGATGTGCGGTTTATGTTCAAATAGCTCCACCACAACGCACTAAGATGGGTCCTCAAAGGAGGATGGGGATATATGTTGGGTTTGAATCCCCGTCAATAATTAAATATCTTGAGCCTACAACAGGGGATTTATTTACGGCTCGTTTTGCAGATTGTCATTTTAACGAGTCACTTTTCCCAACATTAGAGGGAGAAAAGAGAGAGCTGGAAAATGAAATTAAATGGAATGAATTATCATTATCCTATCTTGATCCTCGAACTAAACAATGTGAACTGGAAGTTCAAAAGATAATTCATTTACAAAGTTTAGCGAATCAATTGCCAGACTCGTTTGCTGACCCAAAAAGAGTGACCAAGTCGCATATTCCAGCTGTTAATGCTCCATTTAAAATAGATGTCCCGGAAGGACCAAATAAAATTTCTAATGAGTCTAAACCACGCCAAAAACGTGGAAGACCAATAGGTTCCAAAGATAAGAATCCTCGGAAAAGAAAAGGAGCATTGATTGATGATGATCAAATTGAAGAAACAATTTCCGAAGGATCTCCAGAAGAGACTTTAGACATGATACAAGAAGAAATTCAGGTACCTGATAATGAAGAAATTTCAATAAATTATATCATGTCTGAAATTACATGGAACCGAAATCAAATCGACGTCGATGATGTTTTTGCATGCAATGTAGCATTAGATGTTGTGGATAATAATGAGGATCATGAACCAAAATCTATTGAAGAATGTAGACAAAGAAATGATTGGCCAAAATGGAAAGAAGCAATTGAAGTAGAATTAAAATCTCTTGGAAAAAGAGAAGTATTCGGACCAGTAGTCCGTACACCTGAAGGTGTAAAGCCAGTGGGATATAACTGGGTCTTTGTGCGAAAGAGAAATGAAAAGGGTGAAGTTGTAAGATATAAGGCACGCTTAGTTGCACAAGGATTCTCACAAAGACCTGGTATTGATTATGAGGAGACATATTCTCCTGTGGTGGATGCAACTACTTTTAGATTTTTGATTAGTCTGGCAATAAGAGAAAGACTTGACTTACGTTTGATGGATGTAGTCACAGCTTATTTATATGGCCCACTGGATAATGACATTTACATGAAGCTCCCAGAAGGATTCAAGCTGCCGGAAGCAGCAAAATCTAGTTCTCGAGAACATTTCTGTATTAAATTGAACAAATCTCTTTATGGATTGAAACAATCTGGGCGTATGTGGTATAACCGTCTAAGTGAGTATTTGTTGAAAGAAGGTTATAAGAATGATCCTATCAGCCCATGTATTTTTATAAAGAAATTTGGATCAGGATTTGTTATAATTGCAGTGTATGTTGATGATTTGAATATCATTGGAACTCCTGAAGAGATTTCAGTGACTGTCAATTATTTAAAGAAAGAGTTCGAAATGAAAGATCTAGGAAAGACAAATAGAGCACCTAGAGAATGGAATCCTTGTGCATCAATCAACATACATAGAAAAGGTTCTTAGAAAGATTTTCTTTGGATACAGCACATCCATTGAGCAGCCCTATGGTTGTAAGATCACTTGAAGTAGAGAAAGATCCATTCCGACCTCGGGAAAATGATGAAGAAATTCTTGGTCCTGAAGTACCGTATCTTAGTGCAATAGGAGCACTAATGTACCTTGCAAGTCATACACGATCTGATATATCATTTTCAGTTAATTTATTAGCAAGGTTTAGTTCATGTCCAACCCGAAGGCATTGGAATGGGATTAAACATTTACTTCGTTACCTTCAAGGTACGAAGAATATGGGTTTATTTTTCCCAAAGTTGTCCAAAGAAAATTTGATTGGTTTTGCAGATGCAGGTTATTTATCTGATCCTCATAATGGTCGGTCACAAACTGGATATGTGTTCACATATGGTGGTACTACCATTTCTTGGCGTTCCATGAAACAAACCATTGCAGCTACTTCTTCCAATCATTCTGAGATTTTAGCAATTCACGAGACTAGTCGTGAATGTGTATGGTTAAAGTCGGTAGTTCAACATATAAAAGAAGTTTGTGGTTTATCATCTGGGAAAGAGGCACCAACAACTTTATATGAGGATAACGCTGCTTGTATTTCTCAACTTAAGGAAGGATACATCAAAGGCGACAGAACAAAGCACATCTTACCCAAATTTTTCTTCACTCATGATCTTCAGAAGAATGGAGATATAAATGTATTGCAGATTCGTTCAAGTGAGAATTTAGCAGACTTATTTACTAAGGCTCTTCCGACAACAACATTCAAAAAGTTAGCTTACGGCATTGGATTGCATCGTCTTAAAGATCTCAAGTGATGTAGTCATGAGGGGGAGTTAATGCGCGCTGCACTCTTTTTTTCCTTAACCATGGTTTTTTCCCACTGGGTTTTCCTGGTAAGGTTTTTAACGAGGCAGCATCTTATGCGCATTATAGTGTATTATTTTGTACAGGTTTTGTAGTAAATGTTAGTTATTGTTTTATTCAATATATAGTCATCCAAGGGGGAGTGTTATGATAATATCTAAATATGGATGACTATTATCCCATGTACAATCTAGAATATTCTAGAGTTGGGTATTTGGTCTTATCCATTGATAGAACCCTAGGAAATGTACATTATATATATCCCGTACTAGATGGAATATGAAATACAACGTAACAATCTTCCCTCATCTCTCTTTATTTTCTATTCCATATTTAACACTACACTTTTTTTTTTTTTTTTTTTTTGTCAAAACAAGTTAGCTATTTCTAATTTCGAATGGAATTTTTTACTTTCAAGTTGTGAGTCACTGATAAAACATCACAACTATTTAGACTTTCTAATTTGCACGAATGCCAGGACTAATAATGTCCAGCATCAGAACCAACAAAATGAGGACCCAAATGAGTCAATTCCTTGACATGTTTCATAGCTTCAAGGAAATTCAACCCAAAAATCGACCTAAAAACCCCATAAAATCGACCTAAAAACCCCCAGAAATTCGACCCAAAAACCCCAGAAATTGCGAACAAAAAACCCCCACAAATTCAACAACCAAACTGCAATGTTGACAACACCCATAATCGGAAAGAATTCAAGTTTACAAACCCCCAATTTCGAGCAAAACAACAAAAAAACCCTAAGAAACCACAGGAATTCGAGCATTAATTCGAACAAATTCAATTATGGGCAAATTCGAGCAAAAAATTGAGCAAATTCGAGCATTAATTCGAGCAATTTCGAGCAAAAAAATTGAATCAAAACCCCAGGAAATCGTTGAGTAAATTCGACAAAATTAAGGGTAATTTGATTGAACTTACTGCAATAATTCGGCTTACATATTTACATACAAACAATCGATGAATTTATCCCAAAAACAAGAACTTTGAAGGTTTTTTCAATCACCTAAAATTCGAATTCTACGAATTTACTTCTGTTTCCTCCATAATTCGAATGATTCATGCAATTAGATTGACAATTATCAGAATCCAAATACTCTACCACAAGAAAAATTCGAACCAAAAAAAAAAAAATCGAGCCTACGTACCTCAATTTACTGGTGGCTCAGCAGATAGATGCGGTACTGCAGACGTGGAGCGGCGGTGCAGTAAGCGGCTGATGAAGGATTTGCTATGGAGGTTTGATGAAGGTTTCACTTTTTTTTTACTGATGAATGAGAAAGAGATTCACTTTTTTATGAAAGTGAAAGTGATGAGCGCTTAAATATTCCCTTTTAGTATTTTGGGTAAAAAAATTTTGACGGAAGTTTCGGTAATTTATTTTATTTTATTTTTTTGAAAACATGGATAAATTATTACTGTGTATGTACGTATGTATATAATTTCCTCCTAATTAAAAATAAAAAATTAATTAATATAATACAAAACGGTTGTCAAGATGACTGTTCTATATATTATCTATAATAAATAATTATTATTTTTAATTATTTGAGTAAATTGAAATACAGAACGGTTAACTATACTAACCGTTCTATATGTATTAACATACAAAACGCCTCTTATATTAAAACGATCTATATTCTTCTGGAGAACGCCTACCTTTAATAACCGTTCTATATTTTGTGATCTCTAATCTAGTTTTTGGTGTAGTGTGTTAATTATCAAAAAAAATAAAATAAAATAAAATCTTTCTCATTATTCGCATGGGTGTGTGACGTATTCACAATAATAAATAGTTAACACATATTTTTTTTGCATGTATCTTGTACATATAGAGCTAGTTATATGTTATTGAAAAGCTGATATAGCATGGGAAGAAAGTCTTAAATTAAAACAAAACTACACTAATCTTAATTTAGAGAAGTTGAATCTAATAAACTGTAATCAATAAAAAAAATGGCAAGATCATATCAAGTTATCAACCACGTCTCCCCTAATGCATTGGATAAACACGTTTTATTATCTCACCTAATGCCACTTAGTAGCAACCTTAACAAGTAACCCAAATAATTGAGTAGGGTTGGAAATCATGGCACAATGATCACTTTCAATATCATAAACTTCAGACGGAGGCCATTTCTTGATAAACTCTTCATGTCTCTCAAGTGACATGAGATTGTCATTCAACGTCCTAATGTAAACACGTGGCACCTTATCGGAGCCCTTACCGTCGGGAAATTCAGCGTCGCCGGTAGCTCTCACCGGAGTTGGTCTTAGAAGCATTCCTGCTAGTGTGCAATCCTGTACCATAAAACATGTTCTAATCTTATGTACAATATAAACAATATATTGTATGTATTGTAGATTTAGGCACTTAGCCAATCTAAATCACATAAGAATAATCGTTTATGAAGAAAGCTTTAAGGTAATTTTAAAGTTACTAAACCTATTGTAAAGTACAACATGCCTAGGTATTGCCTAATACACACGAAGTGCACCCTTTGTTTTTTATTGTTGTTTTTTAAAGTGCAACAACACTACTAGAAAAAGGCTGATTTCCGACGGAATTGTTCCAACGGACACGAAATTCCGTCGTAAACTTCGGAATTTTCGACGGATTTTTATTCCGTCGTTTATTTTCGACGGATTTTAACATGCCGTCGGAAATTTATGACGGAACAAAAATCTGTCGGTATAAATACACTTTCCGACGGAATTTTCCGTCGGAATATTTAATTTCCGACGGACTTAAAATCCGTCGGAAATTTCCGACGGCAAATTCCGTTGGAAAATTAATTTTCCGACGGAATCATAATCCGTCGGAAATTTCCGACGGAATAATATATGATTATATATAATAAAAAAAACCGGCCTTTTATAATCTTCTAGGGTTTTCTCCTCCTCTCTCCAGATTCTCTTTCATCCGCCTCCTCTCTCTCTCCAGCTTCTCTTTCTCTCTCTTCCGCTCTTCTTTTTCTCTCTCTTCCACTTCTTCTCTTTCTGTGTTTCTCTCTCTCCTCCGCTCCTTCTCTTCCTCTCTCCTCCTCCATCTTCTTCTTCTTCTCTTTCCTTATTTCTCTTCTATTTCTTGGGGTTTTTATGGTCAAAAATCGGCATTAATGGTTTCTTTGGTCAAATTCGACCATGAAAAGTGTAGATCTAGACTTTTCATGATCGAATTTGGCCTATTAAAACCAAATTTCAAGAATTCGAAACCAATTTCAGTAAAAAAAGGTATGTTTTTCGAGTCTTTTTTTTTTTTTTGGTTTTGTGGTGGCTTGGTGCCGTGGTGGTTTCGTTTTTATGGGTTAGGTGGGTTGGTCGGTTTTATGGGTTAGGTGGGTGGTCGAATCTGGTGGTTTGGTTGGATGTGGTGGGTTTTATGGGTTAGGTGGGTTATAGTTAAATGGGTAAGGGTTAAATGGGTTAAGGTGGTGGTAGATCTGGGTTATTGGGTTAGGGTCGTGGTGGGTCTGGTGGGTGGGTTAGTTCGGGTTAGGTGGGTTAGGGTTGAATGGGTTAAGGTGGTGGTGGATCTAGGTTATTGGGTTAGGGTCGTGGTGGGTCTGGTGGGTGAGTTAGTTCGGGTTAGGTGGGTTAGGGTTAAATGGGTTAAGGTGGTGGTGGCGGCTTAGAGTTTGGCTTAGGGCTTGTGGGGTGGCAGTGGGGGTTGGACGTGGTGGTGCGTGGTGGTGTGGGGGTGGGGTGGGTTTTTTTTTTATTTTTGGCTTGTGGGGTGGCAGTGGGGGTTGGACGTGGTGGTGGGTGGTGGTGCGGGGTGGGGTGGGGTGGGTTTTTTTTTTATTTTTTTTGGTAGAAGTTTCCGATGGAAATTCCGTCGGAATTTTCCGACGGATTTGGTTTCCGTCGGAAATTTACGACGGACTTTTCCGGGCCTCAATTTGTCTTCCGATGCATGATTTCCGTCGGAAATTTCGTCGGAAATGTGTTTCCGACGGAAATTTCGTCGGAAAAGACCATTTTTCCTACGAAATGTTTTCCGACGACACGTTCCGACGGAATTCCGTCGGAAACCCTATTTCCGACGGAAAACAGGGTGTTTCCGAGGAATTTTTTCCGTCGGGAAACGGCACTTTTCTAGTAGTGCAAGTTGACTTCACGAAAAGTTGAGTAAGTATTACCCACTACGTACCAGGTATAGATAATACTACCCAATACCACAATAAATAAATAAATAAATAAATATATATATATATATATATATATATATATATTTATTTTTTGTTTTCTTTTCCCTTTTTTGTTCCCTTTCCTCTTCATCTTCTTCCTCCCTTAAACCCTTTTCCCACCTCCATGGATAGCTCCCATTGCCGGCCAAACCTCCGCCCACCACACATTCACCTCCCCGACAGCAAGAAACCCACCCCACCAGCTATTACCTTGGTCGAAATCCAAAAACACATAACTACCTCCGTAAAAAAACCACCGGAAACCACCCAAAAAAACATTGAGGGCGATAATTGTTTGTCGGTGCTTAGTTATTATTAATTTCTATACAGTTATCATTGTTTTGTGTATTGTTATTCTTGGTTTATATATTGTTATTCTTAATTTGTATACTGTTATTGAGAAGAGAGACTACATTTTTTCAACATGGGTAAGTTATTCTTAATTTGTATACTGTTATTGAGTGCACCTTTTTTTTTTTTTTTTTTTTTTTTAACTACAACAAGTTGACTTCACCAAAAGTTAGAAGTCTGAGTTGAATTTGTTAAAAGGAAAATATAATGACTGTGAAGTGCACCCTTTGTTTTTTTTAAAAGTGTAACAAGTTGACTTCTCGAATAGTTAGAAGTCTGAGTTGAATTTGTTAAAAGGAAAATGATTGTGAAGAATTATACTGAGTAACAATTATAGAAAACAAAAGGTGGGTCTATAGTTTGTTATAAAGTAAGTAATATGAAAGAAAGGAATAAAAAGGTCATTTATGAAAAATGTTACACTTAAAAAAAAAAAAAAAAAAAAAAAAAAAAAAAAAAAAAAAAAAAAAAAAACAGATGAAGTATACAAATATTTTACTTTAAAAAACAGATGAAGTATACAAATATTTTGCCAATAACTAAAAAAAATAAAAAATAAAAAATAAAAATAAAAAATAAAAAAGAGGTACCTCTAAAGGACTCATATTGTATAAATACTGACGCTGAAATTTTTTCTTGAAAATGGCACTAGTAGGAGGTTTGTCAGGTCCTTCACCATAAGTAAAGTCAAATACTTCTTTCCCAGGCAAATCAAGCATCACCTACAAAATTATTAACACATAACTATATAAGTAAATTTAGAAATTGATATATCGAGTACAATCTTTGTAAAAAGGTTACTCGTATTTGATAAGGATTATTTATGCATCGTACGGAGTACAATAAATAAAGTTCTCGGTATAATCTTAGAATATGCCAAATACAATCAATTGAATAAGATTGAACTAAAATTGTTAATCCATATTAATATGTAGCTAATTGATACTCCGTAGTTAAATTCAATTTTAACCACCCTAGCAAATATTGTAAATTGGGATGTGCTGGCTTCCGCATTCATTGGAACAAGGATCGAGGTGATTCATTTTAAATTTAGGGCAAATTCTGAATTTAGGGTTTAAAATATTACTCTATATATGACATGTGATATTATAAATGATTAATTATTAAGGGGGGAGGATGATAAATATGAATATGTCAAGTTAGATAAAATGGCATAATCAAGATGACTTAAGGGTTCTAATTTTAAAGTGTCCACTAATACGAAGTACTAAATACGGAGTAAAATTTATAGGAAATAATAGGTACTCCCTCCGCCCCTTAATTACAGGCAAATATTTCATTTTATGAGTCTCAAAATCTTATGCCTATTTTAAAAAAGGGTAATGATATATGTAGCCCTTAGGGCTATATATAAACATTAAATATACTTCCTAAAATGGAATTAAGTTTGGAATTCATGACAAAATTACGAGTAGATCGGTGTAATTAATGTTACTTTATCATTAATATTTTATTTTTTAACTTCTTATACATAGCCTTAGGGCTGTGTTTATCATTTTCCTTTAAAAAATATCACACAATCATCATGTATTTTTTTACAAATTTTTAAATGGGTCTGGTTCGCAGTAATTTATTGTGGACCGCCAACATTAGAGACAATATGATTATTTAATTAATTAAAAAAATTACTATAATGTCAGTTACGTGTGTATAAACCTTAGATCCACAATAATATTATTGTGGATCAAGTCCATGCAAGAGTTTCTTTTACAAAGTATTTTTTATCATTCCCATACAAAATACACATATACCAAAAAAATCATTACTTATTTTTTTATCTTTCTCATATAATATTCTCTACTTTTTATTATTCTCATAGAACATTCTCTATTTTTTTCTAATCTTTTTTCAATATTCCTCAACTATTTCCTTCCACTTTAATTCACGTAAATTTTGAGATATTTGCCTGTAATTAAGAGACAAAGGAAGTAGATTAGTTTTGAGATATTTGCCTGTAATTATGAATTATGGGACAAATGGAGTAGATTAGAGTGACAAGAATACCTTAATACTTCAATTATAATTTAAATTTTTATGTACTTAATTAAGAGCATTATTATATTAAGGAACACCAAGGCAATCAAAGTAATTCAAATTAATAGGTCTAAATTTGATCAAATTAAAGTTTATGAGTGGCAGACAACTGGTAGTGAATAGAGGTCCATAGGTGAGTTGTTCAGATCAGTTTGTAAAAGGAGCAAAAGATAAGAAATAATTTAATATCATTAATGAATGCATTGTTCCACTGTTGGAAAAATTGTTTTAAACCCCTATATAAGGAAAATAGATTAGAATGGAAAATTAGTTTCTACTATTAAGGGCGTTATATTTATGTAACAAAAGACGTTATATTTCACCGTTATTAAAATTGTATTATTATTTTTTTTTTTAATTTAATGCCTTTACAAACCAAACAAATAAAATTAAGATAAAATAAGAAAATTGTTTTCCAATAAAACAAAAAAATAAAACTACCTTCATTTTTTTTTTTTGACATTTTTCTATTATCATGCTTACTAACGCATGTTTTTAACGCTTAATATCTCTCATTATCAACATTGTAAAATTATAAAAAGTAGATATTAACAAAATATATATCAAGACAATTCAAACAAGATCCTACATAACTCTATTTTATCGTATCTATAAATCACAAAAACGAGTTAAAATGTAGTGTATGAATAGTGTAAAAATTAAACGATGTCAACTAAAAAACGGAGGTAGTAATTTATATCAAATTAAATTGAGCCTTAAATTGAAAAAAGGAATTAGGAACGTACATATTTTCTATCTTTTTCAGTCTGGTTTCCGTTTGGAAGCATTGCAGCCGCAACATATACCGCAGCTTGGATTTTATGAGGATAGCTTTGGAGAACCTCTGTTATATTGTATCCTCCTATACTGTGCCCCACCAATATTACCTACATTCAAAATCGTTTATTGGTTACAAACACGGAATAGTTAACACACATGTCAATCTAACACGGGTTTAACACGTACATATGTAACCAAAATTTCAAGTACAGAGTATTATTTACAACAAAAAGGGTACGAGTACTATTTGTAAGACATAAAAATTCATTTGTGGTAAATAATGAAATTCCGAGGTTATAAATAGTACACTAACCTTTTCACCTGGTGGTAGATTAGCTATCATATCGTGAAGGGGTTTGTTATACTCTTGAAAGGTAAACATAGTATTAGGATCCGAGGGCTCAATCCCGGAGCAACTTAGATCGGGGGAGCTTACCTTATGTCCGATGCTTTCGAGTAGGCATCGGACTTTGTACCAACACCACCCTCCATGACAAGCGCCATGGACTAGCACAAAGTGTGCGGGTGAGACTATATTGACCAACACAAATTCATCTTCCATTTTAATAGATGTGAAAAATGAGTGGAAAGGTAAGGTAAGTGACAAGAGAATGATGATAAGCCTACTAATATAATACCAAGTTTGTATTGAAAAATATGTGGTCTTCCTTTGTTGTAGTGGCCAAGATAAATTCGCTGCAGCCCATACTAATTTCAATGATGTAAGACCGTTGTCGACATCGAGGAAAATCATGAGAAAAACCAAATTTCCTAATGGGAGAGCTGATACACATACAATTGTTGTATGTGGGACCAGTATACAACACTAATAAAAAAGCGCCACATCAGCAGTACCAAAAAAAAGAAGGGGGAAATATGAGGAATTTTAAAAGGAGGAATGTTAGGCATTTAGAAATGCATAACAAAGGGTATTCATGTAATTATGTATATGAACAAACGAATAAATATTCTGATATCATTGGATGATCAAATGGTACCATTAAATATACAGTGATACTATATGTGCACATAATGGTATTATATATGCATTCAGTTGTACTAAATTTATGCGTAAATATTACCACTGAGGATTCAATGGTACTATATAAACTTTCAGTGGAACAATCAGCATGTGGTCCCCCATCACGTGATACAATCCGACCAAAAAATAGGTGTGGTCCACCTACATGCCTTTCTCTTCCTATCTCTCTCCTCTTTTCTCTATCTACCATGTGCTTTTATAACATTTTAATCAATGTTATGCATTAGTAAATGCATAACTTTCCTTCATTTCTAGTTCCTCGGGGAAATATTGGGGGAAAATAATTCAGCACTATGGCGCCATATCGTCACTTAAGCGGGAATGTTGGTGGCTGAAATAGTTGCCGCCATAAGCATTAATTACGTTAGTATGTTGATTTTTTTTTTTTTTTTTTTCTGAAAATTAAACCCATAAATATAGGATAATGTTCTAACTATTTTCAATTTTAAAAGAATGCCGGAGAAGATGGTAAAAGCAACTAACGCCGGCGAATTTTCCGGTAATTCAAAGTATATGAATTCGGGATGTTGTTCAATCCAGATGAAAGAAAATTGATTTTTTCAACAATCAACCATGTTCGATTCAATTTTAATTTTTATATAATTTTTATAAAATCAACCATGTTTCTGGGTTTTTCACATTAGAATATAAACTCTTGTACATAATATAGAATTTGTTCAATCAATTATTTATATTCAAATAATCTTATGTAATTTTTCCAATTCTTCAGCTTTTACTGAAATTATAAACTCTTGTATAACCTAGGTAAATTTAATTTTGAGTGATAAATCTGGGTAAATTTTGTTGCAGACTAAATTGAATTAAGGAAAATTTAAAGAGTGAGAAATATAGAGAAGAATTTGAATGTGTTAGATTGGATAATTAATACTTTCGTTGCTCTGTTATTTGAGTTTGCATTTGATGAATGATGATGACAACTCCAATTTTTTTCGTTACCCTATAATTCTGGATTAAATCTCCTTGAATTTTTTGCAGAAAAATATATATTAAGAAATAAAAAATTTTATGAATATTCATCCAGCTTTCACAGAGAATGTCACAGAGGAAGACGAAAAAATATAAATTAAGAAGGAAAAAAATTCACAATCAAACTTCGATGGGGAATATCGAAGAGGAATACGAAAAATATTAATTAAGATTAAAAAAAAAAAAAATTTAAAGTCAAGCTTCCATGAGAACGCTGAAGGAGGAAGATGAATAATGCACTTATGAATTTTATTATTATTTTTTTCGTCTAAAAATAAATTAAATATTAAATGTGTGTATTAGAAATGACATTAAATTTGAATTTTAAATATTAGGAATCACAAATTTGATTGAAAATTCAAATGAAATTTTAATTTAAGTTGAATTTGGGGCCCAATATATTGACTAATAAAATAAAGCCATGTCAAATTGTATGTATGCTCCACATACAATTGTTGTATGTGTAGCCTTTTCCTTCCTTGATGGGGTGAGGAAATAAATTGATGAACAGTAGCAAATGGGCCCACCACCACTTGCTACTCATTTTTTTTTTGGCTTAATGCACTTCTAAACGACGTGTTTTGTGTCGTTAATTACAACACCAAAACTCGTCGTTTTGAAGGTGTTATCAGCAAAAATTATTGTCAAATAATAATAATAATAATTACTGTCAAATAATTAATTAAATTAATTATTATTGTCAAATAATTAAGCTAATGTCAACAAAAACTTGTCTTGTAAATTCTTAATTAAACTAATAATAAATGTCAAATAATTAATTAAAAATTAATTAATTATAATTTTTTTTTTATAACAAATTAATTAATTATAATTAGATTTAGTTATTTCATAATCGTTATTTTATAAAAGTATAAATTGTAATAAAAACTTAAGTTAATAAAATATGATAATTTGTAGGAAAGAGAAAATATAATTGGGGTATTAAAAAAAAAAGTAAAAAATGAAGTGGTGAGGATTTTTTTTTTTTTTTTAAATCGTTGGTGGGATAAAATTTCCTTATCAAATCTCCTCATGAAGAAAATGAGGATTTTAGAAAGAAGAAATTGGGAGAGAGAATGAGGAAAGCATGTTGAGAATGCTCTAAGAAATGTCCGGAAACAAAAAATAAAATTTCCTCCACATTTTTAAAATGATGGTTGTGTTTGGGGAAGAGCTGAAAGTTGAAGCTGATTGTGTTAGCTGATTTTAACTAACTGGTTGTATTAACTGATTTGACTAACTTATTTTATTATTATTGTAGAAAAGTGTTTGGTAAAAAACTGATTATTTAAAGCTAATTGATTATGTGAAATAAATGACCAATAAACTAATTGTGGGGTAGGTGGTTCATATAAAATTTTTAATAAAATGGGGATATAAGTTTCATTTCACCATAAAATTGAATAAGCTAATTAACAGAAGCTCCTAAAAGGAGCTTTTTAAAAAAGAACTTATTTAGTAGAATAAGTTCTTTAAATAAATTTCTCACCAAACACCTTGAATTAGCTTATTTAATAGTCAATAAGCTAATGTTGGTCAAATAAGCTAATTTTGCTAAAATAAGCTAGTTACCAAACACATCTGATATGTTTTGACATTAGCACTATATACTCACACACTTCCCTTTAATTGTGTTTTATGATTTATAAGTAATAGAAAAAAAAATAGTCATGTTCATGTAGTATTTTTTTATCTTTATCACAATATATATTTTTCAAAATATCAACATTTTATAATTTTTACTTATTGATAATTATAAGTATTAATTGTTTATTATGTGCATTAGCAAATGTGGCTAAAAACATGAACTAAAAAGAAAAAATAAAGTACTTCATTTTTTTTACTTAATGGAACATGGAGGGGTGATTTCATTAAATAATAATAATAATAATAATAATAATAATAATAATAATAATAATAATAGTCATTATATTCAGCACTTACAATCATCCCTTAAGAAATCTAAATTCTCAATACAAGTAGTATTAAACACCGTTTTCAAAAAAAAAAAAAAAGTATTAAACACCCCTAAACTTATGGCATCGCTTCTGAACTACTCTTGAATAATTTTAGATGTCTTAAATTTGCATCGTTCTTGACAGAGCTCCATTATTGTTTAGTCGCAAAATTGATAAAACTTGATTTATCATCAATATTAGCAAATTTACTAGACGGATCTTTTAAATCTGCACCCCTATATCAACATATTACTCCATTAGATCCAATTCAAATACTTCGTAGACAATATTAAGGGTGTATTTGCTTCGTAAAAGAGAGAAATATATATAGAGCGAGAAGAAGATTATACTCCTTTAGAACCTAAATAATTGACACATTGCCTTTTTTTTCACTATTTATATACTCCCTCTGTTCTGTTAATATTGCAACAAGGAGGAAATTACGCATCCCGAAACACATTTTATATGCTAAATATCTATAATTGTGTGAGAGTAAAAATTATAAAAAGTTGATTTTGTGAAAGTATTATGTGAGACGAATCCAACAAGATCCCACTTGACTATACTTTGCTTAACGTATAACTCATATTATATGGTCAAACAAGAGTGATGAATAGTGCAAAAAGTCTATTGTTGCAATATTAATAGAACGGAGGAAGTATATTAACTTTGACTATCGTTTTAAAAACATATAGCAAAACATATATATATATATATATATATATATATATATATATATATATAACAACAAAACATATATAAGTATGAATATATATTTCCATAATAGGGAGTATCAACTTAAACCATGGTCTTTGAACTATATGTAGCCATTAATAAGTTAGAGGTAGCAATTACATACATCTTGGCATTGCTTATTAACAAAAAATGAGGGTTTGTCTATTTGTACATATGATACTCCCTTCGTGGCTTCGTCCCATAATACTTGGAAAGTTGAAGTGGATACATAGGTTAAAAAAAATTACAAGTGAGTATATTTAAAACATTTTTTTTTTATTATACTCCTTATAAAAGATTCTATTTTGTATTTTTATATATATTGAAAGAAAATAACAAGTAGGAGTGGGATAAGGGTAGTGAGGGGAGAAAAAATGTGGAAAAATATTATTTTATTTGTGATCCCATATCATATATAAATTAGTAACAATAAATCAATCTTAATTCTTGGAACCAGGAGGGGAATTCTAACTAATTGAACTTTTTCTCACTATCATAATATCATCAATATGTAAAATATATCACATATATACATTTTCCGACATTTATTTATCTAACATCTCTTAATCTCTAATACTATTGCAATTAAAACATAACAATATAAATTTTATAAACAGATTTAAGACTTTAATCACCAGCTTAAACTTTTAGTTGATGAGTTCATTTTTTAACACAGTATCACAAGAGTCATTGTGACACTAAAGTCATTGGTTCATATTCCATCCACCCCTTTTTGTAAGTGGAATATTTGACTTCGGGTATATAAATGCAAGCCCCATCATAAAATTTAGTCATCAGTTTAAATTTTTGGTTAAGTTGATCGAATCAATTTAACACGTACCCCTCATTATTACCAAATAGCAAAGAGAAAAAAAAATTGCATTATCAAATAACAAAGCAAATTTATTGCACTATATATTCTAATTATAATTTACATGAATATATGGGAATATATCAATCTCTAATATCTCAAATCTCTAACACTCTCTCTAGTCGTAATTGCATTTTTATAATATCTTAAGACTCAGATTTTGCTTACATGGGCTGCAATGATATTAAAGTCAATACTCAATAGGCCGGTTTTCATAAAGTCTTAAAAATATCTGTTACACCCAAATTTACAATCATCAATACTATATACTAAAGTAATTACCAGGATTATTCTAGAAGTACACGTGTTGCGTTCACATTAAAATAATTTCCCGCCAAAAAACTTTTTTAAAATTTTTTTCCCTTAAAAAATTAGTAAGATAATTGATAAAAAAAAAAAAAAAAAAGAGAGAGAGAGAGAGAATATACATATCGCCTAAATATAATAGAATAATAATAACAACAACGTTAAATAAATAAAATATTAAATGTATAAACCTTTAAACAAATACAAACTTTCTGTCAAAAAAAAAATACAAACTTATAGTAAAATATAAATATAATTTTTTTTCTTGTGAATATCCGAGCGTTGCTTGGGCTAAGAACTAGTTTTATCTTATACGGAGTATTTGTTAACTTTGATCTCTTTACTTCTTTAGAGGAGTTGAGCCAAAGTTTGACTTTATTAAGGTAAGCTTGACTTACCAAGCGTTAGTTAGACTAGTTAGCGTTAGAAACTAGATGGATCATCAAATGAATAAGTCAGTATGTGTAGATAATGGCCCAAAGTTAAGGCCCATACTTTTAGAACGTGGAGGATCAAAGCAAGGATTTTTCCATGAATTTGTCTATAAATAAGCAAAAATTCACACAAAATGATATCAACAATTCAATCAACAAAACATTTTCTTTAAGGTTAGTTTCTTAGTGCTTTCTTAGTTTTCTCTTGGCTACTATTCCAATTGTATAATTATGGAGGTAATCTTCTGCCCATTTTGTAATACGATTGTAGCCCTGACTTTATACCTTTGTTTAATGGAAGACATTTGCATCATATTATCCTTGTTTGGGTCCAATTTATCTAATTGGGCCTAGTCATTTATTTGGGTCCAATTATCTTATTGGGCCTGGTCACTAAATGATTCAATATTCCAAGGTCAAGGCCCGAGCCTCCAATCAAGCCAAGTCAACCAAGAGTCCTTTGGTCCGAATTGCCAGGGTCAGCCCATGACTATTTGAGGGCCCAATTACTCTCCTCTCATCATGTGCAAAGGTATAAAAGCCTTCAATTCATTCATTTATAGAAGACACAACAAAGACTCAAGCATTAAATCTCTTGCATAGCTTTCTCTTACTAAACACTATTTGACTTCGGCATCGGAGGGGTCTTCCTCGGATCCACCCCCGAGGCCAGTTTATGTGTTTTAGTTGTGCAGGAAACCTTCGGCCCAGCATCAATAGGACCGAACCAGTCTTCATCCACTTCAGTGGGCCTTCGGCAAGCCCCCATTGTTTTCATCCGAAACAATTTGGCGCCGTCTGTGGGGAAGACTTTCAAAAATCTTTAAGCCAAATCTTTAATCAAAAATCATCTTGCAATCATCTTAGTAGCAATGGCTAAGAACCGCAAGAGCAAAAGCCTCCGTCAAGGAGCAGGCGAAAGGCCTAAAACTCCTACACCATCACCCTCACCGGACCGGAACTCTCCCAAGGGTGCCAGTTCGGGGGGAGGATCATACAGGGAGGATTCCCTTTCTCCCGTAATTCACAACTCTCATCATAGGCCGAGTCCCTCTCGGTCTAACAGAGGTCAGTCCGATCATAGGACTCATTCAGTGCCCCAAAGCCAACCATCGACCATCCACTCTCATTCCCACACTCAGCCGAGGACCCCTTTGACAGGGCCCAGCTCGGAGGAGGTGGCGAGAGCGCTGGCAGTGCTCATGGAGGCAATGAGGGCACAAAATACGCCTCCACCTCGTGATCGAACTCCTTCGCACACCAGGCATCAGCGGAGGAAGCTAGATCGTGATGGTGGGAAGCCTCCTTCCTTCCGGGAACTGGAAAAGTGGGAAGAGGATACCTGGAGAACTGAAAGAGAGAGGAAAAAGAACCCTCAATTATTCAAAGGATCCTCAACCTCTCGGCCAGAAACGCATAAGAGCAGCAGCTCAGCCTCTCGGCAAGAATCTGCTCGCCGAGAGCAACCTGAGATTGTTCGCCGAAGCGTACTCGACCGACTCGGCGGCAGGGAGCCGAGCGTGCACAGCCGCCTCTCATTCCCTGTGGCCGAGGCCCAGACTTCCCAGCCAGGGACGAAAACCACTCCTACCTCTCTAAGAGGGCGGAGCGCGGTCCCTTCGGCCAGGAACAAAGGCAAGGCCGTTATGCTACCCACCAGTTCCCCATTCGAGCAATGGATTCTGGAAGAGCATGTTCCCACGGTTAAAATACCGTCGCACATCACATATGATGGGACTTCGGATCCGAAGGACCACATTGCCTCGTATGAGGCTCATATGCATCTTTGCCCTAGGTCCGAGGCGACTTGGTGCAAATATTTTCCAACCACTCTCAAGGGGGTCACGCAAGCGTGGATCTCCAAGGGAGTGAAGCAAGGCTCAATCACCGGGTGGGACGATCTGTCCTCCAAATTTAGGAGCAAGTTTTCCACGGCAAACCGCCGAGAGAAGACTACTGCAGAACTCATGGGTCTGCAACAAGGGGAGGCTGAAAGCCTCCGAGACTATCTGACTCGCTTCAGCCACGAGTCGTCCAGCATTTCTCAACTGGACCAAGGGCTAGCAGTTTTCGCCCTTCAGCACGGCCTCAGAGCAGGGCAGTTCTCCGACTTCATGGTCATAAATTCACCCAAGACCTTGGAGGAGGCGCTGAATGCTTCGGATAAGTTCATCCGATCTGAAGAGTGGAACAAAACAAAAACCCAACCTCAATCCGGGGGAGGGAAGCAAAAACAAACACCCTCTTCTGAAGGCCAAGGCCAGAAGACAAAGGGAAAGGCCAAGGCCTCGGAACAATCTTCGGCCAACGAGCCGAAGAAGGAAAAATCTGCCCCATACACAAGCAGATATGAATCCTACACTCCACTCTCTCTTCCACGCGCCCAAATTTACAGCGTGACGAAGGAGGAGCAGAGTTACAGAAAGCCGAGACCGCTCCCAGAGTGGTATCAGCGAAAAAATAAAAATAGTGGTGCGAGTTCCATGAATCACCGGGACATAATACCGAGGAATGTATCCAGCTGAAGGACCAGATCGAGGACATGGTCCGGAAAGGATACTTGAAAAAATACATCACGGATCACCGCGAGAAAAAAGAGGCCGAAAAGTCAGCAAAGGACTCTCGTCAGGAGCTCGACTTCCCCCGGAAGAACAGCAAGATTGCGGAGGGAAAATTCTCTCCGATCAATGTTATCTCGGGAGGAATATGCTCTAGGAGGGAACACAAGCGGCACCTAAGGGCTCTGACCCACCAGGTGAACAACGCTGATATCCAGCCTCCTCAGTCGCCGGTGCCGAACATGACGTTCACAGCCGCCGACTGCCGGGGGGTAATGTTCCCTCATGAGGACCCGTTGGTGATCATCGCCACGGTGGCCAACCACGACGTCAGCAAGGTTCTTGTTGATGGCGGAAGCGGAGCAAACATTCTGTTCCGAAAGGCCTACAATCAAATTAAGCTGAAGCCCAAGCACCTTACGCCGGTACCCTACCCGGTATCCGGGTTCAACGGGGCTTCAACTTATCCAGATGGGAAGGTGACGCTTCCTGTCACCATCGGCTGCGATGAGGCAGCCAGGAATGTCATGACTGAATTTTTGGTCATTGACGCTCCTTCAGTGTACAACGTGATTTTGGGGAGACCCATAAATCACGAGATCCAAGGGGTCGTCTCAACCTATCATCAGCTGATGATTTACGTCTGAGACGCCGGCTTCCCCGAAAGGATCCAGGGCAGCCAAAAGGACGCCCGAAGGTGCAACTACCTCAAGCCATCCACTAGTCTCCCAGATGACGACGATGAGGATGAGGAGGAGAAAGAAAAAGAAAGAGAGCCAAGCACAAAAAAGCCGAAAGGTTTGAGTGCTTCGGCCCAAGGTTCTGTGCCCAGAGAAAAAGGGCCAGAAAAAGAAAGGGTTGGCTCTTCATCTGAGCCGAAAGACTCAGAGAGCCAGCCGAAGAAGAAAAAGTCTGGGACGCCTGCTGACATAGACAACAGACCAGATTGTGAAGAGTCCAATCCATCAGCAATGGACATGGACCAGCAGACTGAAACGGTCGAGTTGGCCGAAGGAGACGCTGAGAAATGTGTAACAATCGGGATGTACCTTGATCCGAACACCCGTTGTGAACTTATTCAACTCCTTCGGGACAACAGAGATGTGTTTGCTTTCTCGGCAGCTGATATGCCCGGGATAAGTCCAAACCTCATCTCCCATAAGCTTAATGTTGACCCAACGAGCCGGCCAATTAAGCAAAAGAAGCGGAATTACTCCGCAAATAAGAACCGAGACATCGCAGCCGAGGTCAAAAAGTTGTTGGAGGCAGGCTTCATCGAGCCTTGTCAATATCCAGAATGGCTGGCAAATGTGGTGATGGTTCAGAAGGCCAATGGTACCTTAAGAATGTGCGTTGACTTCACGGACCTAAATAAGGCTTGTCCGAAGGATTTCTATCCCTTGCCGAGGATCGATCAGCTAGTCGACTCGACGAGTGGCCATGCCTTGCTTAGTTTCATGGACGCATTCTCAGGATATCATCAGATCTTCATGCACCCTGACGATCGAGCAAAGACGGCATTCGTCACGAACGCTGGGGTGTACAATTACAAAATGATGCCCTTCGGATTGAAAAATGCAGGGGCAACCTATCAAAGGCTGGTGGATCAAGTTTTTGCCGATCAAAAAGGCCGAAACATGGAAGTCTATGTTGACGATTCAATCGTCAAAAGCAAAAAATCTGAGGACCATGTTAAGGACCTGACTGAAACCTTCGCCACCTTAAGAAAGAACCAAATGAAGCTGAATCCGAAGAAGTGTGTCTTCGGCGTGAAGTCAGGGAAATTCCTTGGGTTCATGGTCAACAAGAGGGGGATTGATGCCAATCCCTCCAAAGTCAAAGCAGCGCTCGACCTTCCTGAGCCGAAAACAAAGCGGGATGTTCAGCGACTCACCGGAAGAATGGAAGCCCTCTCGATGTTCATTTCCAGAGCTTCGGATAAGGGGTTACCTTTCTTCAAAGCCCTGAAACTCCCGAAAACAAAAGAGCTCGTTTGGGAAGAAGAGCAAAAAGAAGCCTTCAAGCAGCTTCGGGAGCATCTGGCTCAACTCCCAACGCTGGCTAGCCCAGCAGAGGGAGAAACTTTGTATCTGTACGTGGATGTTAGCCCAGCCACCATCAGTGTAGTGCTGCTGAGGGAAGAAAACAAAATTCAGCAACCGATCTATTTCGTCAGTCATACTCTGACGGATGCCGAGACTCGCTACCCTCAACTCGAGAAAGTCGCCTTTGCAGTAGTGGTAGCTGCTCGGAAGCTGAGGCCCTATTTTGATTGCCATCAGATAGTGGTCTTAACTGATCAGCCGCTGGAAAAAGTTCTCGGTAGGGTGGAAAAATCTGGTAGGCTGGCCAAGTGGGCTTTAGAGCTCACCGAATTCAGCATCAGCTACCAACCGAGAGCTGCCATCAAGGCTCAAGCTCTAGCGGACTTCTTGGCCGAATGCTCGTACCAAGAGACGCTGGACGATAAAAAGAAAATCTGGACCGTGTTTACGGATGGATCCTCCACTGTAAATGGTTCGGGGGCAGGGGTAGTGATAATCTCTCCCGAAGGCAAATCCTTCGAGTATGCACTAAAATTTTCTTTCAAGGCTTCGAACAACGAAGCTAAATATGAGGCAGCAATTGCTGGCCTGGAATTGTGCATCTCTCTGGAAGCCGAGCATGTCTGCTTGAAAACAGACTCTCAGCTAGTTGCATATCAGATCAGTGGCAGCTACGAGGCCAAAGAGCCCTCCATGATAGCCTATCTTGCCAAGATCAAATCAGTCATTGCAAAGCTGAGAACTTTTGAGGTTCAGCTGATCCCAAGGGGTCAGAATACTCAAGCCGATGCACTCTCCAAACTTACTAGTTCAACTCTCACTGAGCTGAACTGATCTGTATATGTGGAAGTGCGTCGAGAAAGAAGTGTCGACGAAGCACCTGAAGTGTGCTGCGCTGACCCAGAGCCCAGCTGGATGGATCCCATCCTAGCTTTCAAGCTTCGGGGAGAAATTCCCGAAGACAGAATTTTGGCCTCCAAGCTGAAGAGAACCGGCTCAAGGTTCATTGTCTTCAGAGGGGAGCTTCTGAAAAAGTCCTTCTCAGCCCCATTTCTGAAATGCGTGGGACCAACAGATGCAGATTACATCCTTCGGGAGATTCACCTCGGCATCTACGGGAACCACATCGGGGGAAGGGCCTTAGCCCACAAGGCATTGAGGGCCGGATATTACTGGCCCACCATGATCTCAGATGCTAAGGAGCTAGTCAGAAAATGTGAAAAATGTCAAAAATTCGCGCCAGTCATCTATCAGCCGGCTAGAGATCTTCAGCCGATCCTCAATCCACTCCCATTCGCCCAATGGGGACTGGATATACTGGGACCATTTCCAGATGCTACATACCAGAAAAAATGGCTGATAGTCAGTGTCGACTATTTCAGTAAATGGATCGAGGCCGAAGCAGCCTCGAACATTACAGATCAAACTGTCAGAAAGTTTATCTGGCAGAATATCATCACTCGTTTCGGCATCCCGAAAGTATTTGTCTTCGATCATGGGAGGCAGTTCGATAACTTGCCGCTGAAGCGGTATACCGATCAGTTCAGTATCAAACTGGCATATTCAGCAGTATCAAACTGGCATATTCAGCGGTATGCCACTCGCAAAGTAACGGACAAGCCGAAGCTGCAAATAAACAGATCCTGAACGCCCTCAAAAAGAGGGTGGAAGATCAAAAGTCCAAGTGGATGGAGGAGCTCCCAGGAATCCTCTGGTCCCTTCGAACAACTGAAAAAGAGGCAACGGGCTATTCACCTTTTGAGCTGGTGTATGGTGCCGAAGCCGTTCTTCCAGTGGAAATCGGCTCGGAGAGTTTACGAGTGCACCACTTCTCGGCTGAGAATGAGGACCTAATGAAAGAATCCCTCGATTTTCTTGATGAAGTGAGAGATTCAGCCCGAGTCAGAATGGTTGCTTATAAGCAGAGAATCAGCAAATTTTACAACCGAAGGGTCCATGCAAGGCCTCTCAAAATTGGAGACCTTGTCCTTCGGAATGCTACTGCAGTTCAGAAAGGCCGAATCCATGGGAAACTCTCGGCTGCATGGGAGGGACCCTACGAAATCTGTGATGAGCTTCAGCCAGGGACATACCGACTTCAGCAGTTGGATGGAACTGAGTTGAAAAATCACTGGAATGCTGATGTACTGAAGAAATATCATGTGTAAACCCTTCGGGGCAGAACAATCTTTGTAAGTACATTTTGAATCAATGAAAGGCCTTGGAGCCACCATTAATATAAGTATTTGCAACTTTTTATTCTTTCAAAGTTTTCTTTATTCTATTTACTCTTTAAGGGTTTTTATTCAGCCTCGTCTGAAACCTTCGCCTCCGGGTAACTGGGTTTCAGATTGCTGACAAACTCGTCTTTTTAAAGAACACTAGTCTTTCAGCTGAAGTCAAACTTCAGTAAGACTTGTTCTCCAAAGACATGAGTCCATGGAAAGTTCTAGGATATTGCCTTAACTGAGCCTTGTATACCAGAAAGCCATTATCCGAAGCATTGCCTTCAGCTGGCCCTGTGTTTCGGATATCCATTTTTAAAAGATAGACAGAAAATCGAGGACAACAGCAACTGTTGGAGATTTTTTATTCAGCCTCTTCTGAAACCTTCGCCTCCGGGTAACTGGGTTTCAGATTGCTGACAAACTCGTCTTTTTAAAGAACACTAGTCTTTCAGCTGAAGTCAAACTTCAGTAAGACTTGTTCCCCAAAGACAAGAGTCCACGGACAAGTCTGGGATATTGCCTTAACTGAGCCTTGTATCCCAGAAAGCCATTATCCGAAACATTGCCTTCAGTTGGCCCTGTGTTTCGGATATCCATTTTTAAATATAGAAATCTTTTATTCAGCTTCGTCTGAAAGCTAAGAAACAAAACCCAGCTCAGTAATCCAAAGACTTGAATCTTCAGATTTCTGGGGGGGCAAGAGGCACTATCAGTGCAAGTTTATATTCAGCAGAATTCTTCAAGCCGAAAGCTTTGTACTTGGAAAATTTTTGCGAAAATTTCAAAGTTCAGAAATAGTAAAGCATTCAAAATAAGACAAAGAAGTTGAAGAAAGGAACATCAGATTAATGATTAATGCTCAGAAAGTGAGCTACAAGTTCAAATAAATTAAAGACTATATCGGCAGCCGCCCACAAGCGGAAAATAACAGCTGCCGAAATACGTATAGAAACAAAAATAAACTGTTTGTACATCAAGGCAAGCTGAAGCAAAAAGATAAGGCAAAAAGAGATTCAGAAAGCGGCGAGTCTGAAGTTAAGCACATGTTGATCCGCAAGATTCTGAAGACGACTGCCCGATTTCCTATGCTTCAGTTGGAGGATCAGGCTGATCAGCCGGGCCAAACCCTGGGGCAGTCTCGGTTCCAGCAGCAGAGGAGGCTGGTTGGGCCCTTGCCTGAGCTTCAGCGGCTCGCTGTTCAGCCTCCAACTCCTGCCGCTCAGCTTCCTCCTCGGCTTGTTCAGCCTGAAGGATCTCATGCTCAGCAGGAGTGGCATACAGCATGTGCGGATCTTCGGGGTCCTGAGCCCAAAGCGCACACTTGGACCAATCCAACGAAGGCTCAGCATGGAGAGCCAACCTCCGAGCCACCTTAAACCCATTTATGTAGCCCATCTCATACTCTTCTTGGGTGTAGAGGCGGACTTGGAGTAAGGCTTCAGCGTCGGCCAACTTCTTTTGACTCTCCTCCAAATCCTTCTTAGATTTTTCTAACTCTTCTGAGAGTTTGGAGGAAGAAGTCTTCTGCTCATTAAGCTCCAGCTGGACGTTGGAAGCTTCGGTTTTGGCCTAGGTCAGCTCATCTCCCTTGACTCTCAGCTGATCCTCCAACTCTTTCAGCTTCTGGTCCTGGCCCTCAGCAGCAGCTTGGGCAGCAGAAAGGTGAACATCCCTAACCTTTAGAGCCTCTTCAGCAGCCATCCTGCTGGCTTCAAGAGCTTCCAGCTTCTGCTGCACTTCAGTTTGTGCAGCAGCTCCTTCTTGAATTCGGCTCTCGATGGCAGCTTTAAATTTGGAGATGTCCACTCCCATTTGCTCCTGAAGGAATTTCTCCCCTTCCATCAGCGGGGGAAAAACTTCCTTCTCCATAGCCGAGTAGAAGGTTTGAATGGCTTCAGCAGCCCTCTTTTCATACTCTTCGCTCTGTTGCTGCTTCTCTTCAGCAGCTTGTTGTTTCAGCTCAGCAAGCTTCGCCTCCTCCCGGGCAATCTTTGCATCCTCCCAGGCATGCTCCAGCTTGTCTTGGAGGATGTCAATCAACTCTACAGTAAGAGTCTGATTGTGCACAACCTGTTTGCAGGGGCACATCAGTTAAAATAAATAAAATAATAAAAAAGGAAAGCCAGAAAGGAGAAAAAGAGCTGAATGAAAGCAAAGCAAAGTAACTAAATGGTTAAGTACCTGCATCAGCAAACGCTGGTTGTCTCTTGCAGGGTCAGGGACCCTTCGGCTGGATTCTCCCATCCCAGTCGTGGCCTTCAGCGACCACACCCTTGCTCGGTCCACTTCGGACATGCTAGATAGGTCGCCGAAGTAACCTGCAGCCCCTTCACGGTTCTGGCCCCAAATTCGTTCCCAAACAGGTTCCGGGACTGTGATGCGGGGGGCTGAGAAACCCAAATCTCCAGAGTTCAGCGTCTGGAATGAGGGGAAGGAAGCAGAGGGAACCTCCTGAACCTTCTCAGGCTCGGCATGACCTTCTCCTTCGGCGGAGCCCAGTTGGTCTCCACCAGGGTCAGCAGCAACGACCTCCTCTGCTTCCTCCCCCAGATCAGGTTGACGAAGAAAAGCGTCAACCTCCCTATCAATATCATCTGAGAAGCCTTCAGCAATCAGCTTCTCAGATTCTTCAGCAGGGCGTCCTTGAAACCCCCCCTTCGGATCAGGGGTTCTTTGGTCCACCTCCATCTCTTGAGTTTCGGTAGGTGGAGGGGGGGTTTGAGGACGCGGAGCTTCCGGCGGAGGGGGAGCCCTCGGCGAGCGTCTACCTTCATCAGGCTCCCGTATGAGGATGCCCCCGGTAGGCCTCATCCCCGTCTGAAACTGACGAGGCCCCAACACGGCTAACCTTCTCCTCCTCTTTGCTAAGGGCTGCTCGTCCATTTCTTCAGACTCTGACGAAGATGGATCCTCAGAACGAGCAGGCGCCTTTCTTTCTCTTCTTTCGCTCCCTTCCTCAGGCTGCAGAAAGGGGAGGCAGCAAAGTGTGAGTAAAAACAAAAAAAAAAAAAAAAAAAAAAAAAAAAAAAAGAAGAGAGACGAGCAAGTCATGAACTTACTGGAACCCTCGATTGAGCTCCAGATGCGGGGATATCCCTCTCAGCAGCACCAGATGTCCCAACACCTCCTTCCAAGGAGTCGATTGCTCGGGACACGTCAGCTGCTGTCTGAGCAGCCTGTGCTTCCTCAGGTAATAAAGGTCGAAGGGGATCTCGCTTCTCCCACCAAGGCTTCTGCTTGGTGTATTCGGCAGCAGCTTCGATCTGAAGGCCTGTTTCGTGCAGATGCAGCGGGCGGTCCTTCGGAGCTGTGATCGCTGGAGCCCGGTCTAAAATGACTCGTTCAGCGTTCACCCCAAGCCGGTTATAGTCAACCCCCGAAGTAGCTTCGCTCAGCTCTGAAAAGAACAGACGAAGGTTAGACTACGAGGATAAGCATCAAAGATAAGCAGAAAATTAAACAAGTCAAAGTCCTCGGCCCCAGCCGAACATACTTACCATCCCTGTACTTTCGGCTGAGGCCGACAACTGCCAACATCTTCTCTTGGAAGACGTAATGGTTATCTGGAAGCCATCTGGCCGGGATAAATCTCATTCGGCCAACTCCCCCAGGGTTATTCTGCTTCCCGAAGAAGCTCATTTGCTCGTAGCTGGGGTGACGAGCAGCATCAGGGTCTTCAGGGCCCAAATCCTGCATGTTCGGATCAGGCCTGGAGAGGTATCGGAGAGCCCCGAAGATATAGGGATGCTCGGGATCAGCGGGAACTCTCACCCAGACCTATTGACCCCTCCAATCTTTGTCCGAGGAGTCGTTCGGCCACATAGTCAAATAATGGGGGCGGCTCTCTATTCGCCACCAGCCTGAAGACCCATGTTGGCCGTATGTACTCTGAAGGTTTTGCACTAGCTGATGCATCTTTCGGAAGCAGTGCAAATTCGGCTCAACAGCAAAAAAAAACCGACACACCCAGAGATAAGTCATCACCCGCCGAATGCTAACGGGTGTTAATTTGCACAGGGAGATCCTGTACTTTATTAAAATGTCCCTGACGAAGGGATCCAAAGGAAACCGAAGCCCGTATTGCAATTGCCGAGTGTACACCCCTATTTACTCAAGAGGGGGACGGTGAATCCTGTCAGTCGGCGAGGGCATTCGGCACCAGTGCCCATCCTCTTCAAAAATGTCGTAGTGCAACTCAATTTGCTCGGCGAACCGGTAGGTTTCGGCGTGCCGAACCCACCATGAGTATGGGGTATTTCTCACCATGGCGTCTTGGGCCTCGGCGTCCTGCCATTCAGCATGCCCAGGAAGCAAGTCCCAGAGCACAGGGGGCAAATCTTCGGCCTGCCCAGCCTGTTCTCCCTGCTCAGGTTGCTCCGCCTCGTCGGCCTCGGCGTCCTGCTGAGGCGGCGCGGCGTTTAAAAGAACTGCCGGAATCCCCCTTTCCGGGGCTTCACCAGCTCGTTCCCCGTTCCAAACGTCGGCGCGGTAACGGGGATCCCTAATCTGACCCCGTCGACCTGGTTGACGCCTCCTTTCTCGAGCCATAACCAAATTCAAAGAGGGAAAGAGGGGAGAAGAAGAATTTCCTTAAAAAAGGCAAGAAAATCGAAAAAACTCGAAGAAAGTTACCTTCAAATTGGCCGGAATACGCCGGTCAAATCAGTGGAAGCGATGGATTTGAGTGTCGAACTCGGATTCGAGAATGGTGCGCTAGAAATTCGAAGCGAAGATGGGTTTGCGCGAGAATTTGAGTGTAAGTTGGTGAAGAAATGAGGTTGAAATGCGAATCAGACCTTATAATTCCAGGAAGGAGAATCCCAAAGGTCGAAAAGTTCAAATTTCTCTTAAATGCCTCCTTAATTAACCGTTAAACACTCTCTCTCTTGATTAACCGCCCACTATCCACTCCACTTCCTGTTAATTATCCAAATTACAGTTATTTAATTAATAACTGTTTAAAAATTTAAATCTTTTGATTTAATTAAATCATTTACTTCCCTCCATTTCTTATTGGATTCAAACCCGACCCGTCATCCTTCCAAATCGGGTCTGGGGGGCAAGTTGTTTGGGTCCAATTTATCTAATTGGGCCTAGTCATTTATTTGGGTCCAATTATCTTATTGGGCCTGGTCACTAAATGATTCAATATTCCAAGGTCAAGGCCCGAGCCTCCAATCAAGCCAAGTCAACCAAGAGTCCTTTGGTCCGAATTGCCATGGTCAGCCCATGACTATTTGAGGGCCCAATTACTCTCCTCTCATCATGTGCAAAGGTATAAAAGCCTTCAATTCATTCATTTATAGAAGACACAACAAAGCCTCAAGCATTAAATCTCTTGCATAGCTTTCTCTTTCTAAACACTATTTGACTTCAGCATCGGAGGGGTCTTCCTCGGATCCACCCCCGAGGCCAGTTTATGTGTTTTAGTTGTGCAGGAAACCTTCGGCCCAGCATCAATCGGACTGAACCAGTCTTCATCTACTTCAGTGGGCCTTCGGCAAGCCCCCATTGTTTTCATCCGAAACAATCCTTAATCTATGTTTGTGTATTCATTTCTTTGATTGATTCAACTCTTGCTTAATTTCTTCAAGCAGTGCAATTTTATTCGTTTGTTGTTTACGTTAGTGAAGTTATTAGAGTATGATCAGTAAAAGAAGCGGCAATCTCCTAACATCTTAGAACAATATATATTACATGACTTGTTGATAAAACATAATATAATAGTACCTTTGAAAAATTAGGAATCTGTGCGTGAAATAGAATAATTGGTTATAAAAAAAAACAATAAATAAACAATTGAGAAACCATGAATGAATATATATGAAGTAGGGGTGTTCAAAAATATCCGATCCGAAAATTCGATGATTCGATCCGAAAATTCGGATATCCGATTTGATTTTTAAGGTTTCGGATATTTCGGATCGAATATCCGAAAAAAAAAATCGGATTTTCGGATCGGATTTTGTCCGAAAATTTTAACTACCCGATCCGAAAATTCGGATATCCGAAAATTTCGGATCGCAATTCTCCAATCCGAAAATTTCGGATATCCGAATTTTCGGATCGGATCCAAAAATTATGAAGGATGGAGATATAGATTTGGTCGAGTTTAATAAAATCTTAAATTATTACATAGTAGTATAAGTTCGATATTAGAAAGCTGACGTGACATAGAAAGAAAGTGTTAATACAAGACTGATGAAAAAGATCGACGACATCTCCCCTTTATTATGCATTGGATAAACACGTCTTATATCATCTAATACCATTTAGTAGCAACCTTAACAAGTAACCCAAATAATTGAGTAGGGTTGGAAAGCATGGGTGAATGATCACTATCAATGTCATAAACTTCGGACGGTGGCCAGTTATTGATCAAATTTTCATGTTGCTCAGGTGAAAGGAGATTGTCATGCAACGTCCTGATGTAAACACGTGGCACCTTATCGGAGCCCTCGCCGTCGGGAAATCCGGCGTCAGCGATAGCTCTAACCGGACTTTGTCTTAGAAGCATTCCTGCTAGTGTGTAATCCTGTACCATAAAACATTTTCTAATCTTACGTACAATATAAACTAACGGTATATTGTATCGTAGACTCGTAGTAAATTTAATTAATTTAGCTATTTTAAAGATTATGTTCACTTTATTTTATTTTTGTTGAACTAAAATTATTTTTACTAAACCGAAATTATATTTGCTGAACTGAAATTATTTTTTTAATTGATTTTCTATTACTATAATTTTTCTGTAAAGTTATTGAATTTTACTGAACTGGACTTATTTTTACTGAACTAAATTTATTTTTATAGAAATAAATTTATTTAGATGGAATTGAAATTATTTTTGTAAGGTGAAGTGAATAGGACCTAAATCACAAATAATACCCATTTGTTAAAAATAATTTTTAAAAATCAGAAAATTAAAATAATTATTTATGAATAAAGTTTCTTAAAGTTAGGCCCCGTTCACTTCACCTTATTTTTTCTGAACTGAAATTATTTTTACTGAAACAAAATTATATTTGCTGAACTTAAATTATTTTTAATGAAACAAAATTATATTTGCTGAGCTTAAATTATTTTTACTAAACTTAAATTAATTTTACCAAACTGAAATTATTTTTGCCGAACTGAATATTTTTTTTTACTGATTTTCTATTATAAGGCCTCGTTCACTTTACCTTATTTTTGCTGAACTGAAATTATTTTTACTGAAACAAAATTATATTTGCCGAACTTAAATTATTTTTACTGAACTTAAAATAATTTTACTGAACTGAATTTGCTGAACTGAAATTATTTTTACTTATTTTCTATTATAGTTCTTCTTTAAGATACTAAATTTTACTGAACTGATATTATTTTTACTAAACTGAAATTAATTTTACTGAACTAAACTTATTTTTACTGAATATTATTTTTTTTAAGGTGAAGTGAACATGACCTAATTCTTCTTTAAGATAACATAAATTTACTGAACTGAACTTATTTTTACTGAATTGAAATTATTTTTATTGAATTGAAATTAATTTTACTGAACTGAACTTATTTTTATTGAACTGAAATTATTTTTACTTAATTTTATTTTTTTAAGGTGAAGTGAATGAACAAGGCCTTATTAAACCTATTGTAAAATACAACATGCCTATTGGCTATTGCCTAATATACACCAATGACTTGTTATCTTCAACTTTTTTCATACACTTATTAATTATTCTAAATAAATTCATATTAGATCACATCAAATCAAAATTTTTAATTATAATTTACTTATTTAGAAATATTGTTAATTACTTATTAAATAAATTATGAAAATTACACAAATGAAAAAAGTATGCTAATACAAAGCTAACAAGATTCAATTGGAAACTGTTTTTCTTTAAAAAAATTAGTATCAAAACGCAATCAAAATTTAGTCAATTCAAATTAATAAATCAGATCAAACCAAACCTGATAATCAAAATTTAGTTAAACCTTAATAAAATTAGACAAGATCTCCTTTACAAAAAAAATTAGAAGTTTGAGCAAATTTGTTAAAATAATCGAGGTTTTGAGGAATTAACAATTATAGAAAACAATATGTGTGTGAATACTAAATAGTCCAATTAAAATAAAATACGGAGTAAAGTGATATATTTTATTTAGTGTTTAGAGAGTCATAAGGACAGGGGTGATGAGAATCGATCCTAGGATCTCCTAAAATCAGGAAGTAAGCCTAACTACTTGAACTATCTGTACTCTCACGGAAAATCATGTGATACTCCGTGTGAAAGTGAAAATAATATAGTGCACCCGGGTGTTCCATGCACATGGTGTACCCGGAAAGAATATTAGACATATTTTAAAGAATATGGGTAAAAAAAAAAACAAACAAACAAATTAGTGTTTGAAAAAGAACATGCATACTAGTGTTTGAAAAAGAACATGTTTCTTTTGACAAAAAACATACTTATATATGTTTGATAATATGTTCCTATATACTCCGTACTTAATTTTAGCTCGTGTGAAAGAAAGGAATTTAACATTGGTAAGTTGATGAAGTATATACAAATATTTTGCCAATAACTGTAAAAGAGTACCTCTAAAGGACACATTGAGTACAATAACGGACGCCGAACTTCTTTCTTGTAAATGCCACTAGTAGGAGGTTTGCCTGGTCCTTCACCAAAAATATAGTCAAATACATCTGCCCCAGGCATGTAAGGCATCACCTACAAGATTATAAACACAAAAATTATATACATAAATTTAGAGAGTACAATCCTTTTAAAAACGTTACTGGTATTTAATAAGGATTATTGCATCATCCAATAAAGTACTTTGTACAATCTTAGAGTATGTCAAATACGATAACTAATCCATTAAAGAAGACCGAAATTAAAATTGTTAATCCTTATTAATATGTAGCTAATAATTGATAATAATAATAATGTCTAATCAGGTCCAATAAATGTCAATATGTTTAATCAGGTCTAATAAGTTTCAATAAGCTCTTACAAAAAAAATAAGGTGTAATAAGTTTAGATAAGTTCAGATCTAATAAGGTGAAGAGAATACATGTCTAATTGTTATAATAAATAATAAAAAACGAAGGTAATAAGTTGAAACGTACGGATTTCCTGTGTGTGTCAGTCCGGATTCCATTAGGAAGCATTGCAGCCGCAACATATACCGCAGATTGGATTTTATGAGGAAAGCTTTGGAGAACCTCTGTTATATTGTTTCCTCCAATACTGTGTCCCACCAAAATTACCTAAAGTATACAAAAATCATTACAATAATTAGTTAGAAAGACGGGTTAAACATGTGTATATGTAACAAAATTTTCAAGCACAAGTAATATAATTAGTACACTAACCTTTTCACCTTGTGGTAGGTTGGCTATCATATCATGAAGTGGTTTGTTATACTCTTCAAAGGTAAAGATAGTATTAGCATCCGAGGGATCAATCCCGGAGCTAGTTAGGTCCGGGCAGCTAACCTTATGTCCGATGCTTTCGAGTAAGCATCGGACTTTGTACCAACACCACCCTCCATGACTAGCACCATGGACTAGCACAAAGTGTGCCATTTTAGTTGTTAAAAATGAGTGGAAAGGTAAGACAAGTGACAAATGAATGATGATGAGCCTACTAACAATAAAACTCGAGTTTGTATTTAAAGGTCATTGGCAAAAATAATAGATTCATAAATGTGTGGTCTTCTTGCACTGTAGTACCCAAGATAAGATTAATTCATTGATCGCACGTTTTACACAATAAACATATATATCAGGTTCGGTAGGCTAAGGGCTAGGATAACTTGACAATTATTATTTGTATTTTTTATCCATTTTATTTGGCCCAATTTTATGTCATTTTACTTGTTTTGTAATCTACATTGAGATTTTCTTTGTGGCTTCTTGAGAATGCCATGTGCTAGTTAGTAGAAACCCTTAGATGAAAACAAGGGCATTAAGGGCGAGTGAAGAGTGAAAGCAACAACACACACACACAAACAGAAGACATAGAATTTTAAAAGAGTCTCTAAGCGGTTTTGTTCTGTAGGGACAACTTTCATAAAAATGCATGTTGCCAAAAATTCCATCGTTGGATCGAGCTGCAATTTTGTCAGCTTGTTGAGGACACGTAAGGCCTTTATTTCGACAGTTACATTGTTGTTTGTAGCTTTGGTTTATCATACCATGTTTTGGTGACTTCCACACCTACCTTTTATCTCTCAATTGTTCATCTCTTATTGCTGTTGTGGTGGGTATATAAACTTTTACTTTGGGTTTGTTTTACCCTCAATTATCAATAAAAGAAGTTTAAGGTGGACTACTCTATGATCCCACGACTTTACTCTTCACATTAAAGGGTTTTCCACCTAAAAATCGTGTATAAAAATATTTCCTATGTTCGTTATTGTTGTTTTGCTATAGCATTATTATTGTTTTTAATGTTGTGGTGAATTGATTGTGATAGTAGTATTTGGGTTAATGAGATTGAGTTATTGACTTATTATTTTATGTGTGACATTGTGGGTGTCTAAGTGACCCTTTTTCGATCACTATAACCCAGTCTTAGTAATGTCAATATAATCTAGGTTTTTGGTGCAGTTTGATGGTTGCATGGAAATGAGTAACGAAAAACAAAATGCGGACAGTGAAACCAAGAAACGCAAATTTTTAGTAAAAAGTGATGTTGTGGTTATTCAGAAACAGACGGAGTACACAAATACTTAGTTACAGTGATATTTCTTGCGTTAATAGATCACCGTCCTAAAATGAATTAAGATTATCACCATTTTATGGCAGCAACCTTGAGAAGTAAAAGCCAAAGAGATGAGAGGAATTGGAGAATAGAGGACAAAGATTTTCACCATCTTGTTGCTCACGTAAGTGCAACGTCCTAAAGTAAACACGTGGCACCTCATCAGAGCCCTTATCTTCGGAAAACATGGCCCAACTAAGAGCTCTAATTGGGTATTTTCTTAAAAGTATTGCTGCCAATGTGCAATCCGGCCCGTTACAAATTTTAACATTAGCCTAAAATCATTATCATTTAGGAGTGATTTGAAATAAAAAAAAAAATTATAAAGAAATACTTAGTTACACAACATTATTTTGCACAGGTTGAAACTCTTTCTTTAAAATGACACTATTTGGAGGATTATCATGTCATTGACCATATTCATAGTTAGGGTGGAGGAGGAAGATTTTAGTCGATAACTTCACAGAATAATTAAATTTTGTTCATGTAGCCGACCCTGCTGGCCTACTTATAAGGTTTTGATAAAGAACAACAATATTTCCATAAATTATAAATGATGATGTTACATGTGGATTGGTGAAAAAAATACAGTAGTATTGTAATCTAAAACTGAGGCAAATAGGTCTAGAGAGAAGAGAATAAGAGATTACATTATATATATATATATATATATATATATATATATATATATATATATGACATACATTGACATTTGAAGAACTGAAGCAATTAATATGAAATAATCGAGACAAATGATATGATGTATATGGTTTTTTAAAAAGAAGGTAGTACATAAACGCTTAGTTACATTAATATATTACCCGTTAATGACGGTCTTAAAATACATTAGAACCACTATTAGAAGCAACCTTGAGAAGTAAGCCAAAGAGATGAGAAGGGTTAGAGAACATAGGACAATGATCACTATCAATTTCATAAACATTAGAAGGTGGCCATCTCTTGATCATCACATCTTGCTGCTCACGTGATAGAACATTGTCATGCAACGTCTTGATATAAACACGTGGCACCTTATCAGAGGCTTTACCTTCGGGAAACATGGCCCCACTAAGGGCTCTGACTGGGCATAGTCTTAGAAGCATTGCTGCCAATGTGCAATCCTGTAACAAAAATTTTCAACTTTTACGTGATTTGAAGTGATTAAACTTACAAAGAAATACTTAGTTATTACGCGAAATTTTGCAAATAACTTGTGAAATTTACCTCTAAAGGACTTATTTGGTATAATATCTCACGTTGAAACTCTTTCTTAAAAATGACACTAGTTGGAGGATTGTCATGTCCTTGACCATATTCAGAGTCGTATATATCTCCATATCTAGACAACTCAGGTGCTCCCTACAACATCATACAAAAAATTAACAAATTACTTGAATCAAGTTCAATTTTTTTGGTTCAACATAATTTAAAAGCATGCCAAAACCTATGATTAAACATTTAAACGGAAATAGGAGTATATAAACTAGTAGATAGATAGAGTATATAAAACTAATCATAAGTTTCAACCATTAATTTAAGTTTTTAGTTGAATTACATCAATTCTATCTTGTTGAGTTTGGAATCCATTACGAAGCATTGTTGCGCCAACAAATACTGCTGCTTGAATTTTATCAGGAGGATTTTGGACCGCGTCTGTTACGCTGTGTCCTTCTGCACTGTGCCCCACCAAAATCACCTAATTTCACAAAATCATACAAGTATATAATTAAACTAAGCAGTGTGAAATGCAAGTAAATTTTAAGAGCTAAAAAGTGCTTGATCATTGGTGGAATGTCAGTGAATCCAGGAATTCTAACTAAGGGGTAGCATAAATTAATAAGTTAAAAAAAAAAAGGTACAGAGCACTATATTATATTACTAACCTTTTCACCTGGTGGTAAGCCTGCTAAAATATCATCAACAGGCTTATTATAGTCTTGGAAAGTAAAAATAGTATTAGCATCGGATGGATCAATCCCGGAGCTTCTAAGGTCCGGGCAGCTAACTTTCTGCCCGGCGCCTTCAAGTAGACATCGGATTTTGTACCAGCTCCAACCGCCGTGGCAGGCCCCGTGAACTAGCACGAAGTGTGCATTCGAGGGCACTCTAAGTTTATCACATCCATCTGCCATTTTTGTAACGTTTTTGTGTATAACAAATTATGACTTAGCTAGGTTTGGATTAATGTATAATATGCCGACTACCGAGTACAACATATAAATACACGCATACATGTTACAAAGAATATATTAAGTTCTTAATTGCTTGTTTGATGATTATAGATGGTAATACAAGATTAGTTCATATGATTCATTATTAGTCAAATATTACTGTAAGAAGTAATGTTTAGTGGTCAGATATTAAGAATTTAAGAGAGAATTGCACTAATTTAAGGTCGTATACTTGAAAGTGAATTCACCCATTAATTACTTCACCGGCCAAAATAATTAAGCTAGGTTGTGAAAAGGAAAAGATAATTATTAATCATCCAACTAATTAATCCGGACATGTTGCACTTTGACTAACCTAGTGCCTAGTGGTGGTATTACTTATTTTTTTGTAAATTTATAATTTCTTTGTTATATAAGCAATGCATAAATTTATGGTTATGATATAGAGTATTCATTTCGCAACACATGCATAGTAATATTAGGGCCAGTTTTCATCGAATTGAGCTGAGCTGAACTGAACTGAAATGAATATTTTATGAGAGAAGGAAATTAAGAGCTGAATTGAACTGAACTTAACTTAACTTATTAGAGCTGAACTGAACTAAACTGAACTGAAAATAATCTGATGAGAACAGGGCCTTAGTATATATAAAGAGTAAAGTTAAGTTGGCTCAATGGTTAAAGCTCTTTCTTGTATGATACGGAGTATAACTTTTCTTATTGGAAAATATGAGATTGAGCACTGTTTCTATAAGTTTAGAATTTTGTGTCAAAATCATTATATTTAATAATTCTTAGAGTTCTAGAGATTTATTCCCTTGGCCTCAATATATTACTCATAGTCTCATACATTAACAGCGATTTTCTAAAAAAAATGTTTCAAAGTAGGATTAACAATCAGAGATGGATGTAGTTATATGTAGTTATACGCATGTAATAACGTGCAATTTTATGGAAAGCACTTTTTGCACTCATCCAGTTTTAGGGGTGAAAGTTCGGTTTGTGGTTTGGATTATAGCCAAAACCGAAATCTCAATCCGAATTCAAACCTATTTAAGATTCAATCCAATCCAATCCAAACCGAATTAATTTGGTTTTTTAAATTAGAATCCAATCCAAACTGAAATTTGTTCCCTTCTTTTGCAACATTCAAATCCGAAACCTGAACTTCACCCAGAAAATTCCTACAATCATTTTTTGTTAACAAGATTCTTTGTGAGAGAGTAAGATATTAAGAAAGGAGAATTGAAAATTATTTATTTTTTTAGTTTATATATGAAAGGGGAAAGTGGTTGGATACTTTTAAAAAAAAAAATGGGCTTAAAGTAACGGGTCGAAATTCGGTTTATAATTCGATTTTCGGTTTTTTTAAACCCCAAACCAAATCCAATCCGTAATCCATATTTTTAAATTTTTCCAAACCGATCCAATCCGAATTCTATAAAAATCCAAACCGAATTATTAATTCGGTTTGGTTTTTGGTTCGGTTCGGTTTTAATCCGAATTACTTACACCCCTATCCAATTTTGTGTTGACAAGTATACAAATAATCTCTAGCTTTTTGGATACAAGACGGTCCAATCCACGGTGGAAAAGCTAGGGCCGGGAAATAAGTTTTTTCAAAATCCTTTCAAGTGTAAAAAATTATTAGGTGGCTACTGGCCCATTTTATTTGTCACAACGTTTTAAAGGATCTAAGTTGAATCTTCAATGAAAGATGCATTAAATTTTTTGAATTTGGACTAGAGTGAACCACTAAGAAAGTGGTAATGGAAGACAATATCTAGATTTTTTTTTTTTTTTTTTTTTTGACAATATCTAGATGGTTTTTCTGGTTTCTAGATAAGAGTTGACTCTCTATATATGATGATGGATTATTGCATATTAACAGTAATAGCACATCCAAGATTATTGGTATTAGGTCAATTTTGGGTGCCTTCTCTTTAATTGGATCAACTATGTAATGTCTAATGGGTTACTTCGTTTATCTTAATGATGTGACATGTGATGAAGAATGAAGAAAATCGAGCTAGGATGGTTAGTGTAAGTGGTGTTACTCATACTTTTCTATTATATTCCATTAAAGAGTTGATCAGCATTTGCTGTTTGATTGACGTAGTTAAAAATTATGAAATTGAGCGTGAATATAATACTACCTCCGTTTCTTATTAGTTGCAACTTTTGCCATTTAGGGGTGCTACCTATTAGTTGCAACTTTCTTTTACTTTCTTTTTTGGTAAATTTTTTAGGCCAAATTTCCTTTTATACCCTTACTAAAAAAATCATAATCTCAATTACATCTTATAATGTGACCAGATTATACCATTTAACCAACACCATTAATTATTGATTCCCACCTAATTCTTTTTCCACTTATTTATTCACCAACCAACTTTATTCAATGATTCAAACCACTTCACTGAAATTTCCAGATTTGGGGAAAATTGAAAACCCTAGTTCATCTACTACGTAAGGTCATCCTCTTACTCCTCCATAGCTTTCTTTCTCTTTCCTCCATGATTATCTCTCACCTTCCTCCATGAATTTCTCTCTCCTCCCTTGATGTAACCCGCAAAATCTCTTCGACTACCTCAACAAACCCACACAAATTCTCCAGATCGTGAAATTATTGAGCACAAAATTCTCTCAAAAACCCACAGATCTACACTTTAATATGGTGAATTTGAAGCCCCTATGTGACGCAATCTTTGAGAGTGATTGTGATGAAGAAATGGCGCTCCTTGTTAAGTGTATTGAGTCCATTGAGCAGGACACTCCTTGGGCGAAAAATTTGTACATTCATAACAAAGGTCGTGATATTTTGAGTGAGAAATCGCTCGAAGCTTTGCTTACAGTTATCGCCGAGGTCGAGGATGAAAAAGCGGAACAACAAGCCGCTGCCGCATTGCAGTTGGGGGCAGAAAAGGTGACTGATGGTCGTGTTGTTGATGGTGGGAATTGCTCCTCGATGAAGGTTAAAAAAACTGAGGGGAGCGGTTCCAGTAAACAAAGGCAGCCGTGGCCTCGAAGGGCTAGACTAAGTCCTAAGAGGGCTAAAATATGTGACCCCGATGAAGAAGAAGCTGCGGCTTTGCCTTCTCCTCCTGCCTCTGCTGGTCTAAATTCTTAGAAGGAAAAGGTTGGATCGGGCCTAGTTGTGAATGAGGACGGGGTTCAACTATCTACCACTGTAACAATTTCTATAACCTTATCTTTTTGTTTCATTTTTCTTCTCAATCATAAGCATTCCTATCATTATTGCTGGTTATATTGTTGGATGGTTGTGTGTTGGAGGTTGTTTGTGTATGTTGAATATGGTTGCCAGCGGCTTCACGTTGCTAGCCAGGGGGTGTTGGTTGTTGTTTGCTGGTTGTTTGTGTATGTTGAATATGATGCTTGTTCTTTGCCTCGAAATGTTGTCTGGTTTACTGAAGATGGTAGTCCCTGTTATGTAGTCCCTCTTTATGTTGCATGTTCTTGTAATGTTACCTCTGGTTGCCTATTTGTTGTTGTAGTCCCTATTTCTTTGTTGCCTTGTTGCCTTTGGGGGTGTAATGTGGTTGATGTGGGGGATTAATGTGGTTGATGGATGATGACAAATGCTATTTTCTATCATGTTTGGGTCATGGTCTCAATGATAATTTTAGATGAGAGACCACTGAAACTAGAGTGCCTTAATTGTTGTTAACTTGATTCCCTTAATTGTTGTTTCTAGAGTCCCATGTAAACGTGACTACCTACCATGCCCTAAATCCATATGATGAAGGGACTCAATTGATTTATTTATGGCATGTAAGAATTGCTCCAATTGTTTTTAATGCAATAGTTGTTGAGGTAACTTACATGATGTCATATTATGTGATTAAAATATTGACCCTCTGATGGATAATTACAATCTTCTGTTCTGAATGTGTAAATACTCTATAAAATAAACAACAAAATACACAATGCGTTCTACGTACCCAAAAGTCAAGGTTTAGCAAAAGTGTTCCCTAATTCATAGGCTTCCCAATACATAATAAGCAATAGCATTTCACTAATTAATAGGCTGCCTTGTTCATAATAAGCAAAAGTTTGCACATAACCAACTAGATTTTGCATTTTTCATACCAATATTTACACAAAAGGGTGGTTAGGTGTGGCAGCCTATTTGTAAGTTACTTACCTTAGTCTGCATCCACCTCAAGATGGTTGTCTTCATCTCCTTGTCCCTCATTTCTTGCTGGTTTGAATCTGTCATTAAGGAACTTCACTCCTTGCTCCACTAAAACCTGGCTGACATATAAAATATCTGGTAATGACCCTAGATTCTCAAGCCTTTGTTTCTTCATATGTGGTATCTTGTAATTGTTGCCCCCTTCTTTCTTTAGAATTTCAACCATACAAGACTGTAAAGTGATCCAAGTATACTTGTTCACCATTGGATCAAAGAATTCATAAGCCTCTTCAACTCTTTCAATTAATTCATCAATGTTTTTTGGGAATGAATGGTATTGAAGAGATTGAATAGCCCGAAATAGGCCTAAATCAAGCACATTCAGATCAGGAGATTGTGTTGGTTGGTATACTAACTTGATGTTGAACCCATTCTGAGTTAATGCAGCCTGAAACTCATCATCAGTTGGGATTTGGTGAGGTCGAGCATTGTCCCATTGAATGGTTATGTTCTTGCTTTTTTGTGGTGGCCAATTTTGGACTATTGCTGGAATAACCTTGTAAAGAAGCATGTCCCTTATGAATTCTTTAGTTACATGCTGGTGTGCTTTTGTTTCCCATGTACCTGCTGCTCTGTTCTTGCTGTTTTTTTTTTTGCCTTTTGTTGGTAAGTAAATGGAAAAATTCCATACTTACAATCATGGAGCATTTCACCATTTCGATGAAATAATGGTTTCGAAATGAGTCCCATAAACATGGCCTTTATCTTGAATCTCCTTGACAATTGGCACATTTAAGGTTCATCTTCTTTTGCCAATAAGTAGAACCTCCTTGTCTCTGGACTGAGATAAAACCATTTTTCGTCTATATGAACAGCATGTTCCATTGAATCAAATGTTGGGTCTCTAGGTGGAATTGCTGGTTGAATATGTGAAAGAACCCACCTAATTCTTTGCACCTTGTGATTGTCTGTCAACTTTGGATGGTGAGTAGCTGTGCGAGTTCTTAATATCCCCCTTTTTTCAGCCTATGCACTGTGACATGACTGATTTTTAAGGCACTTGCATAGCTTCTATCGGTTGTCCTCAAATACAAAGGGACTGATTGGAGTAATTCAATTGAGTACACTCTTGGTTTAGGCCCTGTTCTCCCAAATTTTTTTGTTCTGACATCAACCACACCCCCTTCTTGTCTTTGTTTGAGCAAGTCCTGAAAAATTCAAGTGATTGTTGACTTGTGCACACCATATTCTATTGCAAGTTTTTCTTTATATCCTCTTGGTAATGCACCATCTATTTGTTTTTCTAACATGGCATCAACAATCATTCTTTTTTCTGTAAGAGTAAGCTCTGGCCTCTTCCTTTTGTTCACAATTTGATGTTGTTGATGTTGTTGATTATCTGTCTGTGGTTCTGTCTCTGCTTCTGCTTCTGAAAACATCTCTGACATCAACTCTCCTTCCATTAAAATCTGATTAAGGTTGTAAAAATTATCATCATCCATTGTTGTTATGCTTGTGTTTTCCTTACAAATGCAGAAAAATGAAGTGAAACTTTGAAGATGTTGGATTTGCTGAAGGGAATATGATTAAAGGCTGGAGTTGCAAGAATTGTTTTCTTTTTTCTTTTTCTTTTTTTCTAGTGGGTCTGTAATAATTTCAGAGACATTATGTTTAATGGAGGGAGTTAGAATTTTGTGAACTTCATTGAATGAAGGGGTCTGTAGTTCTGTACTTGTGTATTTATATGGTCTCCTTAAATTAAGTGGGAAAATTGAAGGGATTGTTGTTTAAATTTGGTGAATATATCTGACAGAGGGAAACAATCTCTCTCCTAAAAATTCTGGAGAGAAACTTTCCCCCTAAAAAATCTGTACAGATTTCCCTCCCCCAATTAATGAAAATCTGGTCCCCACTTTCTCTCTCCTCAATGTTTAATTGCTTGCATTTACTCACTTAATTTTAGCTTACCAAATTTTGTCTAGGAGTCCGCAAAGTTTCCAAAGTTGCAACTAATAAGAAACGGAGGTAGTATATCATGTTTTAAAGAATAATGTTAGTTTAAATAGTCCAAAAATACATTTTTAGGCCAAAGATCAACATGGCCTTGTTATAAACCCTCAATAGCCCGGCCTGACCTATTATAAAATGAATGTTAATTAGAATATTTTTTTTAAAAAAATTTTTTTGGTCTCATAGGCTAGCTAGACTCAATCGCTTGACATATATTAAGCCACAGTTAAGCCAAAATCTGAAACGGTTCAGAGTCTGTTCACTTCAACTTAATTTCAGTTCAGTTCAACTCCAATTAGTTCAGTTTCTAATTTCCTTCTCTCATAATTATTCGGTTCAATTCAGTTCAGCTCCAATCAGTTCAATTCAGCTCAGTTTAGTAAATCAGGATAGGCCCTCGGTCTATGAACACCTTTAACTTTTTTTTTTTTTTTTTTTTTTTTTGAGAACCTTTACTTTTGAACACTTCAAGTACATCATTATCTTATATAGGTAGATAATTATTGCATGTAATAATAATAGTCCATATCTTAGCTCAATTTAGGTTTGGTTATGTTGGTTAATTATTTCTTATTATTTACGATAAAGGGTTTGCTATTTTGTTTATTTTCTTTAAATAGATGGTATACTGTATGATGCACATTTAATTTAATTATTCAATGTACTTCCTCCATTTTTTTTTAGTTGTCATACTTTTATTTTCACGGTCTCCTAGACAGTTTTTTATGAGGAGTGAAATTGAGAGAAAAATAAGATGGACTCATGTGGTTAGGAGAGAGATAGAGAGAAAAGAATATCACAAATGAAAAGTGTTGCGACTAATTAAAAATTTTCAAAATAAGAAAGTGTAGCAATTAAAAAGAAATGGAGAAAGTATAATACATAATTTATATATCAAACCCGGTAAATTACAACTACATTAATATTATTCAACTTACATGATCCAAAATAGACCTATTCACATTTTAAAAAAATAAAAATATATAAGTATATAGCTAGAGAGATATATATTCTTTTAAACAATAACCAAACAAACAACCCATGTGAGAATTATGCTAAAAGTAAAGTCCAATATATATGAGTCATTTACATAGGTAGAGGTAGTACTCCTAAAAAGTAAATTTAGTAGTAGTAGTAGTAGCAACTTTAAGGAGCAAGCCAACGAGCACAAGTGGGTTAGAGAAAAAAGGGCAATGGTCACTTTCAATCCCATAAACTTGTGTTGGTGGCCATCTCTTTATCATTGCATCTTGTTGCTCTTCCTTTATCACCCTATCTTCCAATGTCTTGATGTATATCCGAGCTACCCTTTCCGATTCTTTCCCTTCCTCCGATTGTGCCTTTGTTACGGCTAGTGGGAATGGTCGTAACAACATCGCCGCTAGTGTACAATCCTTTAATGTATATACAACAAATGGTAACGTTACCAAAACTATGTATTGGATATATGTAACGAACATTTGCTCTCACACATATTATAAGAGCGTGTTCTCTTCAACTTAAACAGTTTAGTTTAGTTCAGCTCAGTTTAGTTCTGTTCCTAATTTCCTTCTCTCATAAACAATTAAGTTCAGTTTAATTCATCTCAACTCAACTTAGTAAATGAGAACAAGTCCTAAGTTGACTTATATGTGATATGGTCGATGTGGATGATTAAGCTTCCTAAAATACTTTTATCCCTTGTCTTCTTATCGAGAAGATATGAAACTAATTCTATTGTTAATTGATATATCTTAAAATACTATAATTTTGATAGTGTTTTGGTGTGAATAAGGAGTTTTTTGCTTGTACGTCATTCACGCATTACACAAGAGTAAAAATTATTATTGACTTTGATGAAATTTAGTATGTTTGATGATGCAATTCTTAGGACTATGTGGATCCCTGCATGTGATGCACCTATTGTATACTAGTATATCATAAATACCAAAGGGAATTACAAGGGCTTTTTTAAAAAAAAAAAAAAAAAAAAATTATGTTCACATATCAAAATAAAATAATGTGAAAATACCTCAATAGTGCTCATTTGGTACAAAATTTTCCGTTGAAATTCTTTTTTAATAATAGCACTTGTTGGAGGTTGATCCATTCCTAATCCAAATCCGAGATCAAGTGCTTCGCCATATTCTGATAAATCTGGAGCTCCCTATTATTCATCACCGGCAAACATATCATGCATTTATTCTTGTAAAGAGGTTGTACATCAAGAAAAAAAAAACATAATAGCTTATAATGGTTAGAATTGAATAATTTCTAGATAGGTTTTATACTTTTATACCTTGCCATGCTCTCTCTCTCTAATTAGATTTATTTGTGTTTCAAGTTTGGATATAACATGACTCTTTTTATATATAATATGATCCTTTTTAAATACTCTGTAAAGAAGTGTGGATGAGTTTTGAACTCGTAACTTTCTTACCACATTTGCTCTGATACCAGCTAGATGATCAACTTAATCAAAAGATTAAAGAGGTCAGGATTGGTTTTATATTATTTGATCTATCACTTCTACGTTAATCAAACATATATTTGAATGAATGATTAAATTATGTAAGACAAGGTGACTTAATTATTCTTTCAAAAAAATAAGCTGACTTAATTATTGGCTACCATATTCAATCAACACAAAAGTTGCTATTTTCAAATTTTTAGACACAAGCAATAGTTTTAAATGACTAATAATGACTTCCTCAAAAAAAAAAAAAAAATTGACCAGTTAATTATCCTCATCGACCATATCACATACTTCGTATAAGTCAACTTAGGGCTTTCAGTAATGACAATATGTATAATATGAAGTAAAAATAAATGGTCTTCTGCTTCAGTATAAAAAAAAAAAAACTTAGAATTTTATAAACAAATATCTTTTAGGTAAGATAGCATAATCCACAAAAAGTTAGTGTAAAAGTTTCTAATAGCTACGTCAAGAAAATTAAACACTTTTTCCTAATGTGATATTGTCCAAGGAGACATATTACATTAGCCCCTTAAACATTCTTATTATGATAAAATGATTATAAAATTCTTTTTTTTTTTTTTTTTTTTTTTTTTAAAAAAAAAAACACAGAATTCAAAGTGAAATTAAAGTTTACACACTTTTGATAGTGTAAATAAAAGAAAAATAGAAAAATAAAAATAAATCATGTCCATAATTAAAGGGGAAAAAAAAGTAATAGAGCATAAAAATAATTAATAGGTCAATTCGAACAAAGTGCTTTTTTCTCAAGTGACTAAAAAGGGCAGAGATGCTTCTTTTTACAGTGATTGTACCTTCACTTCCAGCTAATCATTGGGGGTTTATTAGATTTACGAAAATCTAGGCAGTAGATTTTATACTTTTATCTCCAAATTTTTCCAAAATCTTTGAACTTATTTTTAATTTTTGTAAGTAGTAGTAGCTGATATTCCCTCCGTTTCATAATGTTAGTCCCAAATACTATTTTGGGCTTTTCAAAAAGATCTACCCATATTGAATATATTTCATTTATAACTTGATATTTTTAGAATTAATTGATTGTGGATAGATGACATGACTCGGGGAGTGTTAAACGCAACCTGACTTTACTTAGCGCAGCCTCTATTCCACTCATTTATTAGATGTAGGGAGAAAATAACCATTTTTTTTTCCTCTCAAGTAATCTCTAATAACAAGAGTGCATTAATTTAACTTAAAATACATTGAATTTGCAATGGGTAATGATTTTTACATTAGCCTCTTCGAATTTGATAAGAATCATACGAATCTATTATGTGTAGAATCAATAAAACCATTTTTCATCCTTCAAAAAAAAAAAACCACTTTTTAATATTTTGTTCAAATTGTATGAAATGATTAAGCCTATTCCGTGTATCACCCAACTTCATCCGATTCGTGTTCATATTCATTAGATCTCGGAATATTGTTCGCTAATTGATTATGTGAGTTACTCAAATAAACAAAGGTATAAATTTCTGGAAATTAGGTGTGGAAGAAGGTGGAAAGGAAAGCAAGCAAAAATGTCGTGAAGATATTTTAGCTTAGAAAGGTATTTATGGTATTTAGGAGGGGTGTATATTAGTAACTAGAGGTTACGTTTAGCAATCAAAAAAGTTAAATAAGGTAAATTAATTATGAATTATGTTGTACTTTAATGTTTGATTCCAAATATATTTGTTTTCTTATTTTATGTGATTGATTCCATATGGGACTAACATTATAAAACGGAGGGAGTAATTATTTTTGAGTTAATTAAGAAATAATTAAGTCAATGGACCACCAATTTTATAGCTAGTCTTCTCTGTCTATGGAAAATTAAGCAAATTACCTAATTTCTGACATAATTTTGACTATTTTAATTAAAAATAAGGAATTTAGGGTCTAAAATGAAATAATGACTTTTGGGGTAGATTTTTTAGGTTTGTTAGGATATGGTGTGGTCCACAACTATTCCCACGATTGTGCATATATTTGTGCTTATATAATTGTATAGAATAAATGTTACATATTGTAGGTATTTTGTCATGTAATGAGATCTTTTACAAAACCTGATTATTATCCATTATTACTTTATTAGTACTAATTTGTCACTTTTTGTCTTTGTTTGGATTAGTTTATCTTCTAATTAAGGTTTAACCACATGTGTACGAGGCTATAAACGGCAACTCTAAAGTAAAATTACTTTATGATACATATATACTAATATACTTTGTATAAAATAAGAAAATAATTCATTGCTTAAATCCAAAACATCTACAAAGTTTAATATTACACCCTTTTAGCTAGGTTAGATTCATGCTCGTTTTAAAATATTTACTTCGTATATGTTGTAATGCATTCATTGTACATTTTAATTTCCATAAAATTCACTACGAACATTAAACTATACAAGTAGTAAAAGAATTATAATAATTCATAAAAGAAATATCATCACTCTTATTTTCTAATTGATTAATCATAAGCTCCAAGTCAATTATGGAAAACTCATTACTATATGAAATTATGGTCATCAAATCATAATATACTTCCTAAAATGTTTTCCTGTATTTATAGCAAAATCACGAGACAATCAGAATTATTAATGTTTGAGGAATGCTAATATCTCCAATAATTACTTTGAGCTTCAAAGTTCCTAAATTAGCTCTTTGCATGTCTTGTATGGAAATAGATTTCTTATACAAGTATACAACTAATAGTCTAATACATACAAATACGGGATATTAATTATATATTTTTATTAATTACTCCGCCGTATCAAATACGGAGTACTCTTCTTGTTTAATTAACCTAATAAGTTAATAATTAATGATAATAATAACACAAAGCATAATTAGGAACTCACATCTTTAACATCTTGATCAGAGTGAAAACCCAACTTAAGCATGGTTGCTCCAACATAAACAGCAGCTTCTATCTTTTCTGGAAACTTGTGTATGGCCTCTGTCACGCTAATTCCCCCCGCACTATGCCCTACCAATATCACCTGCAAAATTCATATCCTTAACATATATTAAAATAATACCGCGTAATAATAATAATACACAGTCCGACCTCCTTAAATTAATTAAAGATATTAATGTTCGTTACAAAAATATAAGAGGTCTTTGTAAGTTAAAGAATAGAAGCCTGAAAGTTACTCGTTTTTTTATTGTTATGGACGGATTACCTTAAAACATATCATAAATAAAATAAGAAATTAAAATGAATTTAGACATCATTCCATTTTATTAATCATTCCTTGTTAAACCTAGATTATACTCTTGTAGCTAGTATTAGTAGTAATATGTTCATGACTATTACGACTATGTTTAGTATTTTTCTTAATCAAGTAATAACAAATATATTAATCACTCTTAATTATTGTGGTTCCATTTATAGTAACTATTATAGATCAGATGCAATAGACCTTACCTATTAATTGTACCACGAAAATGACTAGGAGACCAAAAAAAAATGAAGACATAGTAAAAAGACTAATCTAACCTTTTCTTGATTAGGGAGTGAAGTCAAGAGATCAACCAAAGGTTGGTTGTAGTCATGGAAGGAAACCACAAGGTTGGGGTCGGATGGCTCGATACCGGACCCTTTAAGGTCGATACATGTGACCACGCAACCGGAAGTCTCTAGGAGGGCTCGAACCTTGTACCAACACCAAGCACCATGGCTAACACCATGGACTAAGATAAAGTGTGGTGATAGTGATGAGGAGGAGGAGGATAATTTTGACATATTATTATTATCAAAAACTTCTTCACCCATGGTTGGAAATTGTATAAAATAAAGTTGATTTAATTTGGTTTTAATTTAGTTTGGTAAATAGGGAAAGACTGCTGAATGAGAGAAATGCTAGTTTACTGGTTATAAAAGTTGTGTATTTATAGGTAGGTGGCTACAAAACAAAAGGGTTTTATATGATGGAATCATTGAATAAATAGATAGATAGATAGGTCGTGGAACAATTTACAAAAAAAAGAAAAAAAAATTAAAAAAAATAAAATAAAATAAATCGAAATATAAAAAGTTTAATTGTTAGTCAGCTACAATTTTTTTTTTTTTAAAAAAAAAAAAACTGTCTGCCACCAATAAATTAGCTAGGCTATATCTTAAGATGCCATTGTACAATAATTACTTCTCTAAGAATTTTTTTTTTTTTTTTCTGTTTTTTTTACTTCCTTAGTCCCCAAGTATAGTTCTCATTTGGCAAAAAATTATGGAAATTAGTTTATCAAAATAATTACTCCTTTAACAACAATGGGATAATAATAGTATTCAAAAAAACAAAAAAAATAGTATGTAGCTCGTATTTCGTATCATTTTAGGGTTATTGTTCTTATGGATGACGTCATACAACTTATTTTTTTGATTTTGTTACCGCAAGCAAAAAAAAATGAAAAGAAAATATGTACTCATAGTACAGAGTATGATTTTGTTATAAATTACTTTCTCTGATACTCTATACTTGCAACACTTCTCATTTCACGCTTGTCGATACATGAATTCAATTGTTAATTTCTTTAATTACCTATGTGTAAAAATTATAAACATTTGATACTCCATATTAAACTAGTGTAAATTGAGACAAATCTAACAAAATCCTACAAGATTATATTTTTGCTTAGGTATTAATCATCAAATCTAATCAAAGTAAAATACATAAATAGTATAAGGCCCCGTTCTCTTCACCTTATTTTTGTTGAACTGAAATTATTTTTACTGAAACAAAATTATATTTGCTGAACTTAAATTAATTTTACAAAACTTAAATTAATTTTATTAAACTGAACTTATTTTTGCTGAACTGAAATTATTTTTTACTGATTTTCTATTATAATTCTTCTTTAAGAAAACTGAATTTTACTGAACTGAACTGAACTGAAATTATTTTTACTGAACTGAACTGAACTTAATTTTACTGAATCGAACTTATTTTTACTGAACATAAATTATTTTTACTTAATATTATTTTTTTAAGGTGAAGAGAACAAGGCCTAAATATCAAACTGTTACAAGACCTACAATTACAAAAATATGGGAGGAATTATCAAATGAGAGGTGGTACCGAGGTGGTATTTGTATTAGGTATAATGGGGTTGATTGGACTAATTAATTGGGTTTGAACTTGTTCTAGCCCAGATATCGAACATGAGGTAGTAGTATATCTTTCTTTTTTTTTTTTTTTTTTTTTGAGTGATTGGTTAATAAAATAAATTAGGCTCGAATTACTCATCACGGTTAGGGTGTCTTTACTAAGCTAAATTCACTCTTTTTTGTTCCGTTTGATTCAACTTAGCTTATATTTTGCATGTCTTAATGTTTTGATGAATTGATTCAACATATATATGTCTTAATTATCTTTATTTGAGTTAGATGCCTCTTCATATGAAGGTAGGTTTGGCCATTTGGGGAGAATTTTATATCATAAGCACAGAAGCACCATATCTTAAGTCGACTTAGAATAATTGTTCAAAAGGTCATTATGTGATATCATAGGTTATACATAAGTCATCCAATGAATAACCACGAAATTTTGTTGCAGGGGTGTAAAGTCAAAATCAATGGAAAAAGTGTTAGATGGAAATATGCCAAATTTTGGGGTAAAAGAGATTCAAAATGAAGTTCATGCATAAATGCATCTTGCACTTTCACCATATCCTCAACCATTAATTAGAGCAAAGAGTTTATATTGATCTACAATACAACTATAAGTTCTTTATTCAATTAAACTCATACGGTAGTAGACTAGTAGCTTATAGTCATGTTACGGTGTAGTATGCATGGACAACACTATGTTGCTCCAAGAACAACTACGAGTAACAAATTAAAAGCTTCCCATACAATTCGATTTTGTCAAAAGCTCGGGACTTGGTCTAGTATATCCCTAGGCCAGAGAAATTTAAGGTGAAGGAGCGATGTCACTACTCCTCCAGTCCACCACCTCAATCTCGTGTAAAACTAAAACATGAGCATTTCGTATTTGACTGAAATTTGTACCAATTACGGAGTATACAAAAACCCTTATTAAAAGGAGAATTGCCATAGAATTTAGAGCCAAGGAGATATCTTGCTTGAAGAATTGATACTGCTTAGGTATGTCTGTCGAGTGTCGACAATACTTGAATTTTCAAGCATTGACATTGCAAGATTACAACTGTCATGCTTCTTTTTACCAAATTAATAAATGGATTAAATTAACAATTTACAAATCAGATTTTTGGGATTTTTTGTTTGTTTGTTTGTTTGTGACAGCAGGCTGATTAGCCCGACCATATTTCCAATGTTTAATAGCTGTTCTCAGCCATATTTCCATACAATTTCTAGTGTTCTCCGGCTAATGTACAATGTATATTTTGGGAAGTCAAGTTTTTTTTAATAATAATTTGAATTGATGTTTAAATTGTTGATTAATGGTAGGACTGTAGGAGTAGATTATATGGAGTATTGTGTTTTTTTCATTTGAATTAATCTTATTTGAATCTCTTAGAGTTGATTCGACATTCTTATTTGAGTAACCGAATCAATTTTTAGTGTTATTTGTTTGTCAATTGTACACATTACATGGTAATTAATACCAGTAAGGGCATGTTCATATTTACTTAATTTCAGTTCAGTTCAGCTCCAATCAGTTCAGTTCAGCTTGAATCAGTTCAGTTCAGCTCTTAATTTCTCTCTCTCATAAAATATTCATTTCAGCCCAATTCAGTTCAGTTCAGTTCCAATCAGTTCAGTTCAGTTCAGCTCCAACCAGTTCAACTCAGTTTAGTAAATGTGAACAGACCCTAAGTTGATAACATTTGCTATACATGCAAGTGATGCAGGTATGAGTATAGGGGTTTGGTGAGCCCCCTATGAGCCTTATTTCACCCATTTACTCATTAGGCCAGCAAATTCTCAAATTATATTAGGAAATTTTGTCTAAAATCACCTGCCAAATACTGGTTTTTGTCAAAAACCACCCACTTAAAAAAATGTTGCCTAAGACCACCCAAATACAAAATTTGTTGTGTAAGACCACATGGCTCAACTTTCCGGCCTTAACCTCAAACTTCAGCGTTGACTCAGGGTATGTGACAAAGCACATGACCCCCTCCCCTTTTTTTTTCCCTCTCGAATTTTCTGGCTTACAATTTTTTTACTTTCACCTTATTAATGTAGTACGGAGTACAATAAATTAATACAAAGTAAATAATTGTGTGTTAGAATCATTTACTTCCTCCGTTTTCTTTTAGATGCAACACACCCTTTAGCGCGGTAATTAAGAAAGGTGGGGTTTACATGATATAATAAACTTTAAAATAGGATGAGTGGTTGTTAGAAGTGCAATTTAGTGGGCCATATGCTTTAAATAAGGGATATAATATAGTTTTTCTCTAAAGTAAATTTCCTTTTATAGTGTGTTGCAAGTATTGTGACATTTCCTTTTTAGGGAAGTGTTACAACTAAAAGAAAACGGAGGGAGTATTAATTAGTCATAGCCCACTTAAATAAAATAGCTAAATCAATCAAATCCATTTTGTGTGTATATATTTGGACTTGTCCACAACGTTGCTTAAGGAATCAAATGGACTATGTTAAGACTTCCAAGTCACAACATGGGACCAAGCCCAACCTTATCAAGTCCAAATAGGAAATAGGAGATCTTCCTTTTCTACAAGTCTATAAGAGTATAAGATTATAACCATGTTTCTTATCCATTGATCAAAGTTTTGATAGAGTATATGAATCAATTCTGTGTTTCAATTATCATATTAAGTTTTTGGTTGAGTTGATCATTGAACATGGTATCAAGAGTCAACATGACATAAAAGTCACGGGTTTAAATGTCATTCACCCTCTACTTTCAAGAAGAATATTTCACACTAGGCTATGAGGGGGCCCATGTCGTATCCACACTTCAGGCCTGAAGCTAAAAAATCCAAGAACTGTCATGTAAGGGGTGTAATAAGAATATGCGTTAATAAAGTGAATAAGAAGAATGAGGGTAGGGAAATAGAACCATGGAGAGCAACTGGCTCTCTTGCTTGAATGATGGGAAATCAAAACTAGTAACGATAATGATATGATCCAAGGATCAATCCATCCACTCCATTATAATCTCATTGATGAAGATTAATTTAAATACTGAGATCAAATTCAAAAAGTAGATTGATCATAAGCCTTGTAATAGTAACCCCTCTTGGCCCAATTGACACCCCATTTTAAACTTTAATTTGCATTATTTTTCCCGCCTGACACGAAGAAAGCAACAAACCCATCATTTTCATGTAAAATGCTGGATACCTAATTACAAAAATACCCTTTGGAACTTTGCATTTGAATTTTGAAATGAAGGGTAAAATTGGTCAATTTAATTGACATAAAAGGCGGCAAAACATGTGCCCTTAAAAACTGGGACCCTCCCCCACACCTTTAACTCTTCTTATTATTCACCTTTTTCTTGTTGTTCTTCACTTTACAACCTTTCTTTCACCTCTCTTTCTCTCTCTTCACAAATTTCATTCCTCTCCATTCTACCCAAAAAATAGTGTTGAAAAGAAAAGGTAATCAGTTTTTTTTTTTTTTTTTTTTTTAAATTTTAATTTATGTTCTTTGTTTTGGTTAATGGGTTCAAAATTGTATTGGAAATTTTGTGTTTCAATTGGTATTTTTTTCAGGTCGATATGACTTAATCACCCCAAATCACATAATATAATAGCCTCTTTTTATGAAGTTAAATATAGGATAATAGGAATGAAATTATTTTTTAGTTTGGTTGTTTGGGTTCAATTGGTTCAAAATCATGGTAGATGTTTGTGTTTTAAATCAATTGTTGTAAATTATTGAGTTTATTTCATTTACCTCAAATTATTTAAAAGTCGCATCTTTGCTAAGTTATTATTGGAATATGTAGGAATTTTAACTCCGAATTTACGCCAAATCTTGCATTGTACGGTGTATTTTTGGGAATTAGAGGTTGGGAATTATTTTTTGAATTTATTTATTTAAATTCAGGGAACAGTGTGCTACAAGTTCCGAAAAGATCACTGGGTTTTCCAATTCTAAAATGGGGTTTTAGATCTTGAAATTTGATTGCTATTTAAAGCAATTTATATGAATTTGATTTTGGGTATATCCTGCAACTCAAAATAACACCACATAATTGATGGGTATGAGTTATTTCATTTTGTAAGAAATATAAGCTCTTTCTCCTATAATTCTAGTTTCATCTTTGTATCATTTATGTCTTTGTTGTAACATTGTTACTTTGTAAGAAATTGTTGAATTAGTGCTTGCCTTAGTTGCCTGTGTACCGGTGTTCGAGTTATATTGATTCCTTTGATAATCATCCTGTAATTATGTTGTGATCATGAACATTTTTATGTCATTCATATGTATTGTTTTTCAAGTAGTCATGCTTGTTTGTCAAATTTCTGTCATAAACCCATTTAATATTATCATGTTTTATAATTTGGAGCAACAGCTTTCGAAGAATTAGAGTTTTGAAACCTCGGTGTGTATTTGGTAAGTATAATGTGCTCAATTTGCTGTTCTGCAAGAGCTGCACTCAGTAGTCAGTACATAACTTGCCAATTACTATTACTAGTAGCATTAACATAGTATTTTGTATCACATAAGTAGCATTAACTTGCTTGAAAGCAGAAATTTTCGTGCCAGGATACCATACGATTTACTAATTAGATTGTAATTTTGAGTTGGTATGACATTCCTTATTTTGTATCTTGCTTGTAATTGATGTGTTATACAATGCTAAAGCTAAGGTATATTGATAAATGTTATTGAATTTTCATTTGTGTTTGAATCAGTGATCTGAACTTCTGATATTCATTGCAGTTGTGCTGTACGAGGGGATAAACCACAGAATTTGAGAATTGTTTGCGATGGCAGAAAATCAGTCTCCCAACTTGCAGTTGGATGATCTTTCACCTGAAATTAACGGCGTTTCTAAACTTGATGGTAATCATCTTACCTTATCTCCTTTTGTCCCATGTAGAAGCACATTCTTGTAATCGTGACTATAGACTTATACTAGTTATCTTCCTGCTCGGTTTAGTCTATCATATGCTTTTGTAACGAGTCTGCTACTGTATCTGACTTCATCCTGAAGTGACTTTTGACATGCTTGGGTCTGATGTAGATAAAGAGTCTGCTTTCCAAACTCCGGAACAAAAGCCTGGTTCACAGAAATACAACACCCCTAATTACACTTCAGAGACATTTCTAAGCTCAGTTAGTGGAAGTTCTGACGTCTATACAAAAGAAAGTTCTGAAACAGCGTCTTCCCCATCATCATCGGATGCTGAGTCTGGTACATATGACCTGCCTAAAAAGAACTATTTACTCCAGCATGCCAACGGCGATGAGGCCCTTCAGCCTAAGGTTATTGATTTGGAGTTTGACACTAATGGTGTGGAAGAAAATCACCACGTAGCCATCGAAGAAGGCAAAGAAGGTATGCTTGAAGAGAAGGATGTGCTCTATGAAGAATTGCTCGAAAAAGTGGCTAATTATGAGGTTGAGCTCAAGCTCACAAAGAAAAAAGCTTGAATCTTCTCAAGAAGAGATTTCTAAGTTGAAGTTTGAGAATTCGACTTTGGTTGAAGAGCTAGGAGGGGCCATAGAAAAGATTCGGATTTCTGAGGTGAATGCAGAAGAAACGGAGAAAACACTCAGAACTGAACATGAAGAAAATAGGAAACAGTTTCAAGTTCAGCTTGATTTGGCCAACAAAACCATTGATATCTTACAGACTGAGCTGGTTTCGGAGAGAAGGCTGGTTTCTGAATTGCAAGAGACAATTGATAAGACCGCGAATGAATTAGAAATTTATGTTTGTGAAGTTGAGGAGCTCAAAGTGGCCTTAAATGATGCCCAAAAGGATTTCTCTAAGGAGAGGTCACAATTCCAATACAGCATTACTTGTTTGAATGAGCAAAAGGATGCCTTAGAATCAAGAAACAAATCGTTGGAGGAGCAGATAAAGCAATACGAGGTTGAAATGAGTGAGGCTGGAAAGTTACAGGAAGCACGAGAATCAGATCTGTTGATTGAAATCAAACAGTTGAAAGAATCCCTTGATGCTAGTAAACTAAAGTATGACATGCTAATGGTAGAGAAAGATGAAGCATTGGCTAAGGTGCAGAATCTAGTTGCTGAATTGAATGCTCGATACACTAACATGCTACAAATGGAGGACCGAATCAGCAAATTAACAGCAGAACATTCGAAACTGATTGATGAATCAGAAAAGACACAGAAGCTACTGGAGGAATTCAGGTTGAAGATAACAGATCAGGAGAAAGAGCTAGCGAAGCAAAGAGAACTTATCTATGATAGATCAGAGGAAAAACGAGAGGCAATACGACAGCTTTGTTTCTCATTGGAGTATTACAGAAATGAATATCATGAACTCTGCCAAGCTTTCAAGTGCAAGCGCCCTGCTGTATTGGCTGCATAAGGAAACTATTATGAACAATTTTCGTTCTAGTTTGATTGCTCTTGCTCATTAATTTTCGCAGTGTTGCTTATTTTGTTCAATCTATAATGTTGGTGTTGTGTAAGGCATGTTTTCGAGATTCAATTTTAGTATAGGTAAACTTTCATTCATCATTAGGTTCTTGATTGACAGTCATGTATTATTATTATTGTGTTCTACAATTGCAAAAGGTGGTATCACATTGTTGTAGTTCTTGTATATAACTACTTCCTAAAGTCATTTTTAAGATTTTGATAACCTACTTCTTTTGTTGTACTGAATTCAAGGCCTTTAAATTAAGGCTACGCTTCTTTACTATCTAGATTACGTAATTTCAGTAAAAATAATGACCGATAACAACCATTTTGATTCTTTGTGAGGAATAGTTTTCTATACTCATCTCATGAGAAGTGTCAAATTTAATCTAAGGTGTGCTAGAATTAATTTTCGTGATACACCTTCCTTGAAACAAAGATTATCCAAATCAAAGTGTTTGTTAGAGATATCGGAAAATATATGTGTGATATTTCTAACATGTGTGATATTTCTAATGGTTTTCGTTGCTCTCTTTGAACTATAGAAATTTGAATTAACCCTTGAACACAACAAAGCAGTACATGATATATGCTTTTGTTTTGATTAGATTACTTGATCTTGATTGAGTCAAATTTTTATTTGTCAAAAAAGTGTGTCAACTTGTTTAATTTAGACTAGTGTATTTACTCTATTTTAATTTGGAGGGCATTCATGAGTGTTACATATAGTGCTTTTGCTATCAACTAGGAAAAGTTTATGCTCTCCCATAGTCCCATCAAATTCTTTGTTATAAATTCAGCGTTCAAATTTGATTGAAGTCTTTTTTTTTTTTTTTTTTTTTTTTGACAAGAAATTTGATTGAAGTTGATTATAAAGGTTCGTTAACTATAATTCCTAGTGAGATGGATTATTATAGCGGGTCCATTATACAAATTACCCTTCATTTCACGGTAGAGGATGGAAGTGAATTCTAAAGAATGTATCATTTGTTATTCCTTGTGTGTTGGGGTAGTGCCTTACAAATTACATCGTTGTTTAGAAAAGTATTGATTTTATAATTAATACTTCATACTTTTTTATGTTCGTTCAGTATCTTCTCGTGTTATTAGATTTGTTTTAATGTGTGTTTTTATATCTAACAAAAGTATAAATTGTAGGAAAATTTATTAATTACTACCTGAAAAAGAGGTCTTTGTGAATTACTACCCCTAAAAAAAAAAGTTGTTAATTACTACTCTAAAGCTGATGAATTCTATAGATTGCTACCCTTATCCCTAATCAGCCCCTAATTAGGTGATATAATCTACTAATGGTATCATTATCCGGCTAATTTGTAATTAGTTGCTTTAAACCTTAAATAATAAATTAAACCCTAGAACTATCTCCACACCACCATTGCACCACCTCCGGCTACCGTCCACCTACTACCGAACCTATCTCCTCCAACTCCCCGCCCTAAAACCACCATTTGCCCACCCTAAAACCACCTTCCTTTCACGATACCCCTATCCCCTACCCGCGGTGACCCTGACCCCCTACCCCTCGCCGGAAAACCTTGCTCGACCATCCCCAATCTTCCTTTATCCCCTTCCCCCTTAATCACCACCCTAGGGTTTCAATTTTAGGGCTTTAGGGTTTTAATTTTGGAACATTAGGGTGGTGATTAAAGAGGGGAAGGGGGTGGAGGAGGCTTAGGGAGGCCCTAATAGGGTTCTCTGGCAAGGGGGAGGGGGTTAGGGTCGCCGGTGGGTGGGGAGGAGGGATTTTTTCGAGGGATTGTTGGGGGGTTTAGTGGTGGTGCAATGGGTGGTTTAGAGGTGGGGTGGATGCCGGGGTGGGGGTAGGCTGTCGGAGATGGCGGGGATGGGGTAAGGGGGCTGCCGAAGGTGGTGCAGCGGTGGTTTAGAGGTGGTGTTAGGGTTTATTTAATTAATCGTGCCTTAAAAGTAACTAATTATAAATTAGCCGGATAACGATATCATTAATAGATTAAATAACCTAATTAGGGGCTGATTAAGGAAAAGGGTAGCAATCTATAGAATTCATTAGTTTTAGGGTAGTAATTAATAACTTTTTTTTTTATAGGGGTAGTAATTCACAAAAACTCCTTTTTTGAGGAAGTAATTAACAAATTTCCTAAATTGTAAGAAAAGTAAATCTACATAGAGATTTGAGGACTACTAAATACAATGAGAAAGTGAATTTTTTTTAATGTCTCATTCACACCAGCATATTTGTCAACGTGATACTTTGACTAATAATATCTTTAATTATCTATGAATATCAGTTTAATAAAATAGATATTCAAAAAATAAATATTGAGACAATTTTAACAATTACTTGCATGATTATGTTTGATCTATAATTCTGAGGTGAACCAAAATACAAAAAGTGAAACATTATCACGTAATTCACATTATGTCATGAATACGGCACCAATTTCGTCATATAAGATTATGTAACCATTTATTTTCTTCTTATCATTTCACTAATGGTCTTTGCTTGCCCATTAAACAAGGCAGGCAAGAAAATACGCAGGCCAAGTATTGGGCTTTGGGCCCACTTTTTACTTTCCCCCTGGGGCCCACTAGTCTGGACCATAAACTCAGCAGTCAATGTGATTGGGGCCCACATTCCTATGGCTTGGACAAATTTCTCACAGTTGGCGCCACGTGGCATATGCTTTGTGGTTAAGGTGAGATTTAAATTCAACGACTATATTTTGTTGTTCTCACGTGGCAGTTTTTTAATGGGGTTGACTTCATTAAACTTTACACCCTTTGATTTAAATTTACATCTTAAAAAGGGTTAAACGACTCATTAGAGTCCAGATTTAAGTTCTTTCATACGACAAGTCTTGTATTGTCAAGTGATATATCATATGGTGTTTGCATGCCTTGCCTGATTTCAGTATTCTAGAACAACTTTTGGTAAGCCTTAGGTGGCAATGGTTAGGATAAGATATGGATTTGATGTGGTTGAAGTTGAATTTTCTATGAGTTTGTTTTATTCGTCTGATTTTCACTTAATAAAAAAAATTTATTTTAATAATTTCAATGATATTATCAAATGAAGTTTTATTATTGATTGATTAAACCAAATGATCATATGGTTTAGTTATATCATTGCATTGATTGACTCATTACAAGATTGAAAATTTTCACTTTGAAAATATAGATTACGCCAATACACGCATAATTGTGTGCATGTAATCCTTCGATAGGAGTTTCATATACTTATATTATCTGATATTGTTTAAATTATTTTCTTTCTAAAAAAAGGTATTACCAAGTCTTGACCTAAAGCATTTGATTGATCACGTTACAGTTTGAAGGTAGTAATTTTGTGATTGAATTTTGGGTGAGATTTTTTGGGGATGATGTTCGCTTATCCTAATTCATCTCTCTTAACGAATCTGACTTACAAAGTTAAATTGCATTGACAATTTTCGTTGCTTTCAGTGAGACTAACCAACAGAGTTTGATTTCATCAGTGCGAAAGAGATGCCAGGTCAATTGTAATGAGGGCCTCTATTAGTCAAGGTTACACTAAATAATCTATTGCAATACCTAATTTGGTTGACTTTAAGTCTATTTTTTTTAATTAATTTATTAAATTATATTATTATAGATAATGATTATTATGTGTTTACTAGTTGTATAAAACATATCCAAATTTGTTGTTGTCTCACTTCTTACAATCTGACATAGTCAGACAAGACCATATATTTTCTCATTTTAAACAAAAATGTTTACGACTACAAAAATATTTTTGAAACTGGAAGCTTCTAATATTTTCATCTCACACGATATACTTTTTTAACGGTTCAAGATATTCCTGTATTTGCTTAGAATATTGACTGATAGACAACTAGGCATGATTGATAATTAATAAAGGGTAAATTAGGACGTTACTATATTACCTTGGGAGTGAAGTTTGTGGAAGCATTGACTTTGAAATGTGTGTAAATGTAAAATGCACCAAATTGAATTTTTAATTGATGATTTCTCCTAGTTGAAACCAATGATGTTTTGGAAGATTTTATTAAAGGTTATAGTTATGAATCTTATGATGTACTTAGTTCAAAGATAATTTTTTTAATCCATATACTCTATAATAGTGTAATACTCGTATTATCTAAGGAGTAAGGACCTAAGATTATTAGTAACTGAGTATGAAATTCCAATGTTAACATCAAAATAAATCTGAAAATTTATGACAAAATTGTGCGACGTTTAATTAATACTTTGTATAAGAGCTAGATGACTAATGTTTCTACTTTTACTTTATGAATTTGACCTACAATTGAGTTGCATTTACCATTTTCATTGAAATTAAATTAGTGTTGTATATATAAGTTCAAAAATTTGTAGATAATATAAGTTCAAATAATTTCTGGTGCATATACAATATAAATTTAGATAGTTTAAATTTATTTTATATAGTTTTAGGCTTAGTAAGCGCTAAAACAAATCAAACAGAGCCCAAATTCAAACAGGATAGATTTATCAGATAAATTCTAACAAATGGAGTATTCCCCTCCCTAACCATTATACGGAAGGGGTGGGGTGGGGTGAGGTGGGGGAGATAACTGTTATTTCAATCCCTATATCAAGATATTCACCACCTTACTCCCTAATCCCTAAACATCACTTTAATTTTGAAAGAAGATTTTTCTAACTTTAATTACCTTTTTGGGTTAGCTTATTAAATTTGAACTTATTTGAATTGAGCATATCTAAACTGAATTGAAATTATTTGAATTTAAGGGTGTATTCTATTCATCAGGTTTTTACTTAACCCGATTTTCAAAACTTATTTTAGTTATTAAAACTTAAGAGTGTATTCTATTCATCTAATTTATATATATGAAAACTTATTTTAATTTGATTACTACTAAGAGCCTATTCACATTTACTAAACTGAATTGAACTGAACTGATTGGAGTTGAACTGAACTGAACTTATTGGAGTTGAACTGAACTAATTGGAGCTGAACTAAACTGAACGGAATAAAGCTGAAGTGAATATTTTATGAGAGAAATAAATTGGAAGCTGAACTAAACTAGATTGATTGAAGCTGAACTGAACCGAATTGAAATTAAGCTGAAGTGAACATACCCTAACTTCGTTCCGTAATAATAGAAATAGTTTGACTTTTGCACTTTATAGGCTTAGTTTGAAATTTGAATGTACTTTTTACCCATATACTTCATATTAAAAATATATGTTTTTTCCTACAAAAAAATGTTGCCATGTAAAAATATTTTTAGATTAGTCTTTATCTATTTTTTTATTATATTAATTTTATAATTTTTTAATGATATAATTCCTCTGTTTTTTTTTTTCCAGTTGACACCCTTCTATTATTACGCTTGCCAACACATGTTTTCAACGATTATATCTCTAATTATCAAAATTGTAATTATAAAAAATGGATATTAATAATATTATCAAATTGTGTTGTGTAAATAGTGTAAAAGTCAAATATTATCAATTAAAAAAAAACAGAGGAAGTATAATTTTAAGTATTACTCTGTAATAGTCAGGGGGGACCTTCCACCGGGGCCAGCCCCCCCGTAAATTATTATAATTAATTAGTTAATGAACTTAAATAACCTATATTTACTTGTAAAATATTAGAGTATAGTGATCAGTTTTGAGCAAGAAGTAAAATATTTAAACCCGTCCCCTATAATATTTTCGGCCAAGATTCGCCATTGGTAATAGTTAAAGTTGTGTATGTATTAGGGTCTGTTATCTTCATCTTAATTTCATTTCAGTTCAGTTTAACTTCAATCAGTTCAAATCATAATTTCTTTCTTTCAAAAAAATATTCATTTTAATTCATTTAGTCAAAATGTTGCGATTATTATTGAACGACCCTATAAGTAAAAAGTACGGAGTTGTCCGTAGGCGACTCCGTATTGACACAATCCACTCTCCACGGAAACCCACAGACACGTCAGTGCCTCAAAACGTCCCACTCCCCCATTTATTTCTCCCTCACTTTCTCTCTCCTCAAGCCGCCAACTTTCAACGCTCTCCCTCTCTTTCTCTCTCCTCCTCTGTTTCTTCTACTCTTCTGCTGGTGTGAAACCACAAATTTAAACAAATGGGTTTTACATTAGATCAACAATTTAAAATTCCCAGGTGATTTTTTCATTATTTCCCACGAAAATTTTTCATTCAAAGAGTGGGTCAAAATTTAATAGTTAGCTGAAAAACCCAGAAATAAATATGGTTTATTTGGAATTTTAGAGGAAGAAGAACAAAATTTTCTTTTTCTTGACTCTTTCAGCTTAACTTCGACGAATTTTCATGTAAGTTTCTTTCTTCTTTTTTCTTCTGATTTCAAAGTCACAAAATAATGTGTTCGATTTTAATCATACTTCCCCTGTTTCTATTGTAATTTTAATTTTTGAGCTGAAAATATAATTTGTTTACTTGGTTGATTCATCTTCTTCAATCTTCAAGCTTGTTTTTGTTGCGTAGTAAATGCGTCTACTACAGTATTACTGATAGGTATACAGTTATTACTCAATCGTAATAATAATATGCGTTGATCAGTCTTATTAATGTTTATTTGATTCCGGGTATTTATACCAATTTTTTATTTTTATATTGAAGTAATTTGCCTACTCGATCTGGGTTTATCCTATATTTAATGCACACTGCTGAGTTGTTATTATTACTATCTCGGAATTTGTGCAAATTCTCTTTTCTTTTCTTTTTTTTTTTTTTTTTTTTTTTGGATTTCTTACTACCTTTACAAATAATGGTTAACGGAGGTAACTTTTGATTGAAGTTGGTACAATCATGTTGAATTTTTCGTACATTACCCTATAATTTGACATAAATTTTACTCTAATTAAATTAGAGCACATTTATGAAACGGATGAAAACGGAAAGTGGGATAGTTATGGAGCAGAGTTTAAGTTGATTAAGTGAAATTAGCAAGGTTAGAAACTAAAATGGAGGGACCAAAAAATTGAAACTTGTTCAGTAAATATTTTTGCTTTTGCTTTAAAAAGGCTGTGAAATAACAACCCTTACTCCAACAACTCCCCAAAAAAGAAGGGATAACAAAAAGGGAAAGTGGGATTTCTATGGTATAGTACAAATAAAAGTTGGCTTTAATTCAAATATGCTGATTCTATATTTCCTAAATTACAAATTTCTCTTGATTAACATTTTTTGGATTTGTGAGTTTGAAACTTATCCATATAAAGTTCTGGATATTTCATTTTTGTGAATCTTTATTGTGTCTTTCATCCTATTTTGCTTCTATATGTACGCGTGTCAGACTGTTATTTACGGGTTTATATGAACATTTCTGATATTTTATAGGGGTAAGAATGCGTACTTTTGATCATTTTGTATTGTTGTATCTAATCTATGTGCATGTTTTAGAATTTTTATTACGAAGTAGGATTTCCTAGTAAAAATGAAATTAATGTAGCTAATCTTGGATTAGTTTTCCATTGTCTAGATTTTACAACTAGTAATTTGCTTTACATTAGTAAGCATCATGAACCCCACTATTTGATGCATTTGAGCAATTATGCTAATGAAAAGCAGCACCGAAATCTAGGGAGTATTTGCTGTCTTTACTACCCTCTTTTGACTAAATGAGATTATGAGCTACTTTTTCTTTTTGAGCTATTCTTCTTTGAAATTTCTTGTTTGAAGCCTTAAACTTTGCACTATAAGAAATGTTAATCCTAGCTCTAAGAGATTCTATGTTTGATGAAATGGAAGAACTTGTCCCTGATCATGTATGCTCATAATGCACTACTTGTAAGATTAATCGAACATTGAGTCTGAAATTTCATCTGCATTTGCATCTTTCAGAAACAGTGAAATGTGTGATCCTTTATATACATGTTACTGTCACCTGAGCTATTGAATGTGTCTTGCTCAGCGATGATGTTACAAGGCGGTTTTTTCTTTTAAGGGTGGCTCATATTTGAGATTGATTTGAAATGGAAAGTGGGTGTTAAATTCAGCTCTTTTTCTTTGGTGCCAGATTGATCAGGAAAAGCATGACTAACAAACAGCAGCCAAGTGTTCGATTAGTTAAATGTCCAAGATGTGCAAACATCCTTCCTGAACCGGAACATGTTCCTCTATATGCCTGTGGTGGATGCGGTACAACTCTCAAAGGTAATACATTTTGTGAACAACTCGGCTAGTATTTGTCATTTCAATTTACCTTCCATGCATCCTTTTGGTAATCAAGGGGTCAAAGAGAAAAAAAATTTCACTTCATTATATGCCCTGCATAAATTTTCACTTCATTTTGTCGTTTTTGTATTGTGACGGCCTTGCAAACAAAATGAAATTTTGTGGTAATAACTTTGTTCTTCTGTTTATTCCTGAGCTTATAACATTGCATACTTTAATGCAGCTAAAAACTACAGAGATCCCCGTAAAAACACAACATTGACCTCGCATGAACAAAATTCTAAAAAGAGTAATGGAATCATACAAGCTCATAATGGTGGAGAATCCAGCAGTTCAAGTCGAAGATCAAGTTCTGCTAGTGAACAATTATCAGTTCAAGAAAAAGGCAGGGATCAGGATACAGTTGACAAATTAGGTGATTCTGAGCAGAATGGAGCTGCAGATTCTTCCGAGCATACATTATTGTCTAGAGAGTCTAGTTTTCTCAAGAAAAATGGACAAGCAGACAGCAAAATGGACCAAAATGTTTTAAAGGATCATAACGAAAGGAGGGATCGGGAAGCTATTCAAAGTTCTGAGCAGAATGGAGCTGCAAGTTCTGTCAATCATATTGCAATCTCACAAGAGTCTAATCTCGTCGAGGATAAGGAAAACGGAGAAATAGACAGCAAGCTGGACCATGTTGTTTTGGAAGATCAAAACGAAGGGAAGTATCAGGATTCTTTCAAAAGGTTCAGTAAATCTGAGCAAAATGGAGCTGCACATACTGCCCATCATTCAGCATTGTCAGAAGAGCCTGATTTCATGGAGAAGAAGAAAATAGACCTATTGGATTCAAAGGATCAGGTTGCTAATAATAATCCTACTGTCCTCGAGAACAAAGAGCTGGAGCAATTTAACACGGGAAACTCAGTGTTAGAAGATGACAATGGTCAAGATGAACGGGGTGATGGCATTGTTGTTGAGGATCACCATGAGAAGCAGATAGGAGGCGTGGATCATGACAAAGACACATTTACTCCAGAAGACTCTCAAGTCGTAGGAAAAAAAGGTGATAAAAAACTTGCTGTGGTAAGAGATTCAATGAAAGATGAGGATGATCAACATGATCAGAAGCAGGTTGGATATGTGAACTCTGCCAAAGACGCTTCTAGCCTGATTGAGTCTCCAGCCATCCAGAATCCAGCAAAGTACCAAGTTTCTGATCACCAAATGCCTGAAGAAACCAGAAAGATGCACCTTGAAGGGCAGTATTCTAACCAAGACCAACTTAAGCAAAAGCAGATTGGATACGAGATCTCTGCCAAAAGCGCTTCTTCATTGATTGAGTCTCCAACAATCAAGAATCTGGAAGAACATGATGCTTCTGAATGCGAAGTGTCCAAAGACACAAGAACGATGCACGTTGCAGGTGAAGATCCTCATGAAGATGAACATAATCAAAAGCAGGTTGGATATGCAAGCTCTGCACAGGACACTTCTTCAATAACCGAATCTTCAGCCCTCAAGAAGCCTATACAGTTGAATTCTGAAAACTCAACAGATTACAATGCTGTTGATAATGAAGTGTCCAAAGAAATCCCAAAGGTTCACAATGTTGGGAAACTCTATCATCAAGATGTATCGGAAAATGAGATTACATGCCTTGAGGCAGGAAAATCAGAGGTACAAAAATCAGGCAAGAAATATGGAAATGGGACTGGTCCTAACGATTTTGTAGAGTGCATAGCAGAGCGACTTGAAAATGTAAAGCTTTCAAGTGCACCTTCACTCTCAGCTGAGATTAATCAGGGAGGAAATGCTGATTTAGTATCTGGGACTGAAGATGGCTTAGAAACCTATGGAAGTCATAGTGTTTCTGTTCCTTCAAATGTTGCAGATATTAAAATTTCTCATGAGAAGGGTACTACCAAGGTTTCAAGAGATACTCATCATGAGACAAAATCATTAGACAATACCAAAGGAAGTTCAAAGAAGAAAATTAAGAACTTCAAGGACAGTGATGTTTATTCAGACGGTGAAATAGTGAGTTTGCTGAAGGAAATTCCAAGATCTCCCACCAAAAGGTCCCCTGCTTATGATGGTAGTGTCTCTTCCTTTGATGGAAATGATGATCAACTCCCAGGACAACTTGTACAAATGGGTGAGAGAACATTGCCCACATTCCATGATGGTGCTGAAGATAGTCCTGAACGGGAACATATTCTTTCAGAGAGAAAAATATACAGAAATTCAAGAGTACAAACTCAAGCAAGAAGTTCTTCAACGATGGTATCAGATCAGAAGTTGAAAAGCAGCATGGTAGAGGAAGATGGACCACCAGAAGAAATTGGAATCCCTCCAAGAAACAACAGATTTAGGCCTGATAGAGACAGCTTCCTGCCTAGGGTTCCTTACAGCAGGAGAAGTTGTGAATTGGTCATTGAAACGGGCAGCTCTTCTAGTTATGCACTACGTGATGAACCCCTAAGCCATCAAATGCATCATCATCCTTACAGAAGAAGAGTTCCTGAAGTGCCTGTTTATAGGGAAAAGGAGTTTACTCCCAAGTACTATAACTATGAAACATCAGGAGAAATTTATGACAGACCGAACTATCAGCATGCTTATATTGACAGAAGAAGGCGATCTGAAAGTTGGTCTCAGAGCGGGACCCTCCCACGAATGCCATATTCTGGAGAGATCTTTGATGGAAGGTACCCTTACATGCATCGGTACCCAGATGATCAAAGATGGTCTGCGCAATTGCCCCCACCTGCTGTCTGTTGCCACCAAGGGGTATGCATGGGTCCCACCTGGGAAAATAGGTGGGACCCATATGACTCATACCCATCAAGTCCACAGAGATTTGTGGAGTCAGAATCATCCTGTGGTTGGGGTCATGAGGCTATGTATATGTCTGATGATCATAGACAGAAAGATCAGATCATGAGGCGATTGTACCTGAGGGAGAAACGACAAGCAGTGAAAACACGGTATCATCCCATAGCAGGTGGAGCTCCATTCCTGACATGCTACTTTTGCCTCAACGTTCTACGACTTCCTGAAGGTTTTCTCCATTCCAGAAGAAGAAGAGGAAAGACAAACAACAAGCTGCAGTGTGGTGCTTGCTCTAGAATACTAGAAGTCTCCCTCGAAAATGAAGGCTGTATTGCTCCTTCTGAAGCTTATGTTGACAAGAATGTTAACCTAGCTGCATCTTCACACGTGAATCATTCTGGTCGGAGCAGCTTAAATTCTGCAGATGGTAGAGATTTGCTTTCATGTGATACCTTTGGAGCTTCTGGTCGAGAAAAAAGAAAGGTCATTCCTGGAAGCTCGAGGAATAGAGAAAGAATGGAAGATTCAGATGATGCTGCACCTCATACTACTCGAGGAAGAGAGTCTAAGGTAACCTGGAAAGTGCCTGCTAGGAGTAAGTCGCCTCTTCATAGGCTCATGGGCTACTCTTCACCCCAGGACTTATTAATTGGGCGTGAAGATGAAGATGAAGATGATGTAGAGTGATAGTCTGAGTTTGGAAATTTTAACAAAGAAAAACCGTTCAATATTCATAGAATTAGCAAGCTACGAATCGTAACAGATTCATTTTTCCTGATGCACTCTGGAGATTTTTAAGGTTTCGTGGCACGTCTGATTATTAGTAATCACAGTAGATGGTAGAGGTCAGAATATATTTTCTATTTTATACATAGAGTTGCCTTGTAACATATGTGATGTGTATAAATCATCTTGATTTGATTGTTTGAAATATTTTCTCAGATATATAGAAAATTTCAATATTTTTTTTTGAATCTATCTTCTGTGTAATTATCTTGTGAACTCAATTTACCATTTCAGGCTGTGGTCAGATCTTTAGAATACAGGGGTCTTGCTTATTCTAAAATTTACTGCACAGAAAATGCAAATGTTCCAAACCTGTAAATTTTAATTCTTCACTAACACAAGAACGAAAAACCTTCTAAATCTTAGTACATCACTCCAGCCTTCAATCCGTTTTCTGTCGTGCTCCATCAGTCCAACACTTTCAACCACCATCACCCACCACATCTCCACCAAACCACCATCCATGTCCACAAATCTTCACGCCGACTTGTCCTCCCACCCTCATGAATGTAGACAAGATTTAATCATTTATTCGAGACTGAAATCACATAGAATAGTTTGCAAAATTCAGCCCCTTATTTTAGCTCTAGAGAATGGTAACAAAGTGTATCCTACACTTGGGAGCATCAATGCATCAAGCATTGAACGCAACTGCGCATGTATTGCCCCTTTTCATAATCAAAATGATTGATTTGGATGAAACAACTATTAAGTACATGATACTTTATATATTTATCAAGGACAAGTAAGAATCATGTTCATGTTAGTTAAAGTACAAATTGATTTTGAAGGTATCATACTTCATATGCAGGGTGCTCCTAAGAACATACCATATAATTATGTATATTCTTAGCTATGCTTCAGTATTGAGGAATTCTTGTTAATAACTATCTAGTTCTTTTGCCATTCTCCAACACCATCATAAACAACACTATCTATAATCTTTTATCCGACTGACATTATCAGAGAATCAGTGGCCTTTACATTGCTATGGTGATCTCAAGACATATGAAGCACAAAACTAACATTAATGAAGATTGTGAATTTCCTATCATCTTTTCTGAGCTAAAGAAATTGAAATGATTGAAAAACAAAAGAGAAAATTCTTATCTTGCAAGAAAAGTATGTTCTAACACCTGCTCAAAAGGTTTGCAAATAAATGATTACAATTCATCAGCCAATTAAAGCAATGGCAGCATAAAAGAAAATGTGGCAAGATGATGAAACTTTGTTCAAAAGTCTTGTTGGCTTTTTGCTATATGTGACACAAAGAAGGCGATATTGTGATTACCTATAGTAAAATTATATAGGTAGCAATTAAGTTGGTTTATCGTTTAAGTTGTAGTTTGGTTGGATATGAGGATTAGTACTTCAGCAGAAGTTTTCCCATGTGATTTCTAAACGTTGTTTGGTTGATCATAAGAAATTAGACCTGCTAAAGGAAAATCAGTTACTAATGGAGGCTGAGAGGTTGTTATACCATATACTAGTGAATATTTGTTCTCATTTTGATGATTGTTTTTTCGTTTTATCATCAAATGAACAACAAAAACTAACCTTAGGGTGTATATAACAAATTCTAATGGAGTCTAAGTTAAACTTTCTATGAGTTTGTCAACTAAACAACTCACTATTTTTCATTTTCCTTTTTATTTTTTTATACTTATTTATTATCCTTTTTTAATGTCAATCAGACAAGCAATAAACACTCATTTAAATTTAAGAGGCATTTAGGCAAATAAAGGGGCTTCAAAAAATAAAGAATTATTTCAGAGAACAAAATTTGTGGATTAAAGTGGATATTAAATGCACAGTCAGATACTTTTCAACAGAAAGTCTGTATTTGTTTATTTTTTTAGGTAAGGTCTATGTTTGTTTATACCTTGAATTTTAGAAATATTTTGTATAGTACAAAATTATACAAAAATTCTACTGAGAATTTTACAAGTCTACTACACAGCTATTCAAATATGTATGTTGCTATTCATGCATGCAAGTGATGCAACCCTTTCGTTTATATTTACATTTTAACAAAGAATTTCTCATTCAGATTATTACAGATCATATCATTGCTTCCCAGGATATACATATGCTTTTTCATCAAATCACCCGAACAAAAGCGGCTCGAGTGTGTGCTCAGAATCATATTGGGAGGCAGAAGACGATATCCAAGTATAGGAAATATATAGGGATAGTGCACACTTCCTATTAGAATCTACCTCTGTTGCTGCTAGCTCTTCGATTTGAGACAACAGTGACTCGCTGGTCTTGTAGCATGTTCATATTGGGAGCCAGCAAACGAGTGTATCGATCAAAGTACAGAAGTTGCTTCAACAGAAGGGCAAATTCCCTAGGGAATTTAAGTCCATACGACTCACTCACCCGTACCTGCAAATAACATTTGAACTTGCTAGTTATTATCCACTAGATAACCTACTAAAGATTTTTGCACAAAAAAATTACTTTCGATGCTAAACACGGCTTGAAATTCTAGTTGAAAATCTAGTAGAATCATAGCTTGAAATGTTCATATCATGACTGAATGCCAGAAAACCTAGTTTTCCAGTGAAAGAACTTGAAGTGCCATAATTTGCGCAAAAGCATCAAGGAGTTTTTTAGGCATTTCAAATCATAATAACACTAGATTAAAGGGCAAAATGTGTCATTCAATAAAGTGAATAAGCTGGAAAACAATCAGATTAAATGAGAGAAATGTCAAAATATTCCGAAACACTTTATAAGACATGGTCAGCAATTCTAAGTCGACATTCATTAATAGCAGAAACAACAAAATATATGTAATAAAACACTTATAATTACATTACTCCTAAAAACAAGGTCATCACTCAACATTACCTACCCATGTTGATATTTGCAAGAAAAACCAGCATATTGATCCCCCAAAATCACAATGAATCTCGTCCTAGTACAACACCAAAAAAAAAAAAACTTACTAGATCAAGAAATAGTGCATTCATCTGCCTCTCATCAACAACCATATTAGCAGCAACAGTAGTTGCATTTGTACTTGGCCCTCTTGCTGTTGCAACGACAATTTCTGTATCTAAATCCTGCAATAAAGAAATGGACAAAAAATGCATGAATCTGATGAAGTTAGCATGGCTGCTGAACTATCCAAGACCATAGCCACAGACTTGCAGCAGGTAGCTAAACCCACTCAATTTATATTTTACAGCTCTACAAGTCTCAGTTATGTACTTTTAGATCTGTGCCCGTTGTAATTAGAATTTTACACTAAAGCACAAGTACACATGCATAACTCCCAATTAAAAGCAAAAGAAAGAAGAATTGGATACACAATAATACCAAAAAAAATTAGCCAAAAGCTAGACAAGGACATTGAATAGGCTTAAATATGTTGTGGAAGACTGGAAGTTGTTTGTGTAATAAACAAGCATTTTATAATAGGAAATTTTGTGTACCACACTACCTTTTAGTCGTCAACTTTTGTGAAAAGCCACCTTTAAAGTTCATTTTTGTAAACAATTAACTTTAGTACCAGGACAAATTGAGGAAATCTGTCAAAAAGCTCTGAATTTGGATCCCAAATTTCCCCTTCCCTCCATGTTCTTCATGCAAAATGACAAATTTATCCTAATTTAAAAGAAGGATTAGTACACCTGAATTGAAGACCCTTATGGAGAATTCAACATTTTCCCCAATTATAAGTAATTTACCGTGGGAAGTTTTTCTTAATTTTTATTTCCCTAAACCACAATTAAGAGATAATCAGGCATGATACAATTGATGTTAATAATTTAATTTGATGCATAGTAAGTTTGTAAACCCTTATTGATGAACTCGTGCAAGGAGTTGAACATTCCCCCAAAGTTAATAAGCCCTTAATTGAATTTTGAACCCAACAATTCATAGACCTAACTATAGAATTACTACAGATTTTTGCGAATTTTACATTTGATTCTTACAAAAGGCACAATATCAATTCTTTGCACATCAATTGTCATTGTTGTGTTTTTATAACAGGGATGATGGTTGGATTGGTTGGTAAAACATAAAAAGAAATGCAGGGGGGAGTATAAAGTAGGCTCCACAAATGGAATCGTGTAACAGTTACCAGCAAATGGTAGCCTGGTAGGGGTACTCATCAATGTACACATTTCTACTTTAAACAATTCAAGAAATGCAAGAGTTAATGTCGGAAGCCACGAAGTCCACCGGAAACTGAGGACATATTAGTATTACCAACCTGTATTGAGGAAAATATCTTTTCAAGATCTCTTGCAAAGGCATTAGTATCCACATTTTGGTTAGTCGCACCCATTTCAATCAAAGCTGATGCCATTGATTCATATTCTTCTGTTGCAATAGATTGAAGAAACACTTCCATGGCAGTCCATGTCTTTGGAGATATACGACCTACAATACCTGCAAACAAACACATATGACATACATAAGCATTTTGCATCAACAGAAAGGAGGCAGAGTGCATGACACAGTAATTGATGTAATTGGAGAGGAGAGGCTTGCATATAAACAATATACACAAATAAATTCAAATCACACTAGAACATCTACACACTTCCAAACTGCCATTAAAGAGATACTAGCGCAGTGTACCTTAGTCATTGGTGATAACTGAATGTTAACAAAACAGGTATTTTCACAGTATCTGATAAAAAGTAAATTTATAACATTTAGTCACATAAATAAAGATTCTACAAGCACAATCAAAGGAGTAGCAGTTGGAAGTAGTTTCTTTGTGGATCATTGGATCATATATCTAAGACTCTAAGAGTATTAGTTGATGCTTTTGTAAGTGGGTCTTAGGATTCAAAATTATTAAAGTCATACCATTATTGTTATCTAATCCCTCCGATCCTTTTTGCTCTTCCAGTTTCTTGATTAGGAGTTTAGGAAGGTTCAAAAAGTTCTTTCCGAAATTTTCCATGTACTGTGAAAAATTCCCTTCATTCCTTTATTTATTTGGAAAATGTGCCATAATTTCCTTATTCTGTTTTCAATATAATTTTTTTTTAATACATTTTCCACTAATTGAATTTCCCAATATCAGATTTCAATATTTATCATCATTTTCTCTCCCCAAACACCACATTAATACTTTTTTTTTTCTTTTTCATTAATTTTTTGTGTGTTTTAAAAAGTGGGACTATTTAGTATAAAGTTATAATATTCAATACATTTTATTGTTTCTCACTCATAAAGATTTATTTTTCTTAATTTACTCCCCAATTCCAAATAGGAGGAACAAAAAGGGTCGGAAGCAGAAATTGAGAACATGAAAATACAGAGTAGGGAATGTACCCTGCTTCCTAGTTGCTTATCTTTAAGTTTTTAGTTTATGGACTAATTATCTGGCTTTGTGGTAGTACATTTACAAAATAGGATGAATTGACAGTGTAAGTAGTCTTTTTTGTTATCTCTGCTATTTCACTTTATCCTTTTCTTTCATATTTTCCGAATCTAGCTGCAACAACTTTATTAATACATGATTGAGATGCCAAAGCTTTCAACAAAATGACAATTGAAAAACCCAAATTATTTCCATACCGACCATCAATTAACTCCCAACTGAAGGAAAATGATAGACCAAAAAAAATTGTTCAATATGAATAGTAACAAAATGTAGAAGTTAACTTGGTAACTCCAGAAAAGATGCATACCAAAATCAAGAAATCCAATACGGCCATCACGTAACAGCCACAGATTACCAGCATGCACATCTGCATGAAAAGATTCACATGAAAGCAAACTGCCAAACCTGCAATGACATGAACAAAGTGAGTCTCAGAAATAGTCTTAGATCCTAAATGCAGAAAGTGGGGCTCACTAAAATTGTTAGAAATCTCACCAGACATTAAGAGCAGTTATTAGACTCGTCTCAGGACTAGAAACAAGGGAATTAATGGAGTCTAGGTCAGTAAGAGGAACTCCATAAAGCCTCTCCATTGTCAAAACTCGCTTGGTGCTACAATGGTAGTATACTCTTGGAGCTGTAGCCTGCCTAGTGAGTCTCATAGTGTCCAGGTACCTTCTAAAGGCCTCAATATTTGCAGCCTCCTTACTGAAGTCAACTTCTTCAAGCATTGATTCTCTAATATCTTTAACTATACCAACCTAAGATAGGAGAGAAATGTACACAGTAAGCTCAGTCTACAGAAAGAAGAATTCCATGATATATAACAAAAAAATTTGATGAAACATGGAGTTACTACTCATATTACATATCATAACATAGTCTAGGTACTAGTGCCTTTGATACTTTGAGAGATGTTTCAACTATAATTATAAATATGTCGTGGTAACATAAACTCGATTAAGTAGTCCACAACGTGAACATTTGTAGATTATGCATACATATTTTCCACAAGTGACCAGGAATATGAGAAGAGAGCATACAAAGACAAGGAGCATGAGAAATTGAGACGTGGTATAAGGTACAGCCAGGTATTTCCATGCAGTCATTTGACAAAGGTCTAATATAGTCGTTATGGTTACCAAAAAAATTAGATCAAGTCAAAGAATCACAAAATATTTGCAGACACCTATTAACCAGACCTTGTTATGCTTCACGGAGTGTTTAGTTGTCTTTTTTTTTTTTCCTCTTTTTTTTACATTAAATTATATTCTCTGTTATAATATTAGACTATAAGCAAAAAAAACTACCGAAAGAGAAACCATTTAAAGCACCTCCAACTTAAATACAAGAAAACAGGGAGAAATTATGATGCTTTTACCAGGATAAACCTACATTTAGCCAAAGCCTCATATCATTAGGACAACTTCAATGAATTCTATTTCATGATCAAGTTGAGTTCATGGACTTTGTAGTGATAATATCGCAAGTAATAGTTTGGCTCTATTAAAATATAGGATTATTTTCTCAATCATGTTCCAAGTAAGTGTAAGTCAAAAGCTGAAAAGTTACATAAATTTTGGAATCGAGTAGAATCATATAATTTTCAAAAAGTTGGATCTTTCTCGGCGTGATTTTCCATTGGAATCATTCATGCATTCAACAAAGATACTCAGCAAAGTACAAATACCAGAATCGAAAGCTGCAAAATGATAGAAAACTGCTCTATGTATTACCAGTGAAGTGCGGCTGAATTCAGGGTTTAAAAACTCGAAAATGCGAGCCACAACGTAGACAAAATTCAGATCGGCTACTAATATATCTTCTATCCCAGGTTTCAAAACTTTTATGACCACATCTTCTTGAGAGCCTTTTAGCCTGGCACCATGAACCTGGGGACATAATTCTGTACTTTTGTTACTTGTCTTTAGTCACATTAGCCTGGCAGAAGAAGAAGATAAGAATAGAACCTGTGCAATTGAGGCTGATGCAAGGGGTGTTGGATCAATATATTCATAGACACTATCAATCGGCCTCTTTAGTTCTTCATTCAATATTGCTTTGATTTCTTCAAAAGAAATTGCAGGAGCTCGATCAAAACACTTCTGAAACTCCTCAACATACTCTGGAGGGAACAGTGTAGGTGCAGACGCTATGAACTAAACAATAAAAGACAAACTAAGCAAGATGAATATCATAGCTAGGGAAAAGGGCTAACTCACAGCACAGAGCAAAAAAGAAATGCATTAAATAATCCTAATGAGCAGATAGAGAGTGACATGACGTATGAGAGAATATCCAGTAATATTCAGACCAACAGATGTATTATCCTTGCCATACCTGACCCAATTTGATATAGGTTGCCCCTAAGCGTTCAAACAATTTTCTCAGATAGAAGGGAGAAACCAATCCCAGCTGTAATTCGGCAGGTAAACCACCTGACGTATTTGTCCACTGCATTAAGTGAAATAGCATTAGTTTCCTGGATTATTGACAAGAATAATTCATAAAGAACAAGTGTGATTTACAATAAACTAAAAAAAAAAAAGGATGAACACAGCACACAGTAACAGTACCTTTGAGGCATCTGCTAGCCACTCACCACCCACCCCAACAACTGCCTGGACTCCTTGAGCTAGTCTTAAGGCTCCACGAGGACCGGTATTTATGGACGTCTGGACTATATCCTCAACAAGTTTCGGCAGGTTTTGGATACGTTCTATAGAGATATGGAAAACATGAAAACATAAATAAATCTAGGATAACATAATTACATAACAATTTGGATTTTTGCAATCAAGTACACGACTCTTCATGTGAGGAATAAACACCAAATTCAACACTAATATTCTTACCTTACCCTAGCATCATATGTCAAACTCATATCTGGGTGCTAACAAAATTTACTACTAATATTTGACAAATATCTCTAAGCCTTCTTCCCAAAACTTTACAACCTTCGTGCAAAGCAATGAAATATCTCTAAAACTTATTACCAAATATCTCTAAGACTTTTTCACAAAACTTTACGAGGTTTTAAAGTTTTGGGATGAAGTCTTAGAGATATTTGGTAAGAGTCATAGAAATCCCAGATGGGAATTAATCCCCTGATACACTATGCCACATTTATTTTTTAGGGTAATGTTATAGGTAGCCCTAAGGGCTATATATAAGCATTAAATATACTCTTGGAAATTGTATAAAATTAGAAATTCATGACAAAAACACGCGTAAATAAGTGTTATTAGTGTTTATATTTTGATGATTTCTTAACTTTTTACGATTTTCAAGTGTAAATTTAATGCTTATATGTAGCCCTAAGGGCTATGTATAACATTTTCCTATTTTTTAAAATATTTTGGGACTAAGGCTTTGTTTTTACCATATTCCTGCCTGCCTTTACCATCACCTCATTGTTTTCCACCACTCTCCCGCAGTTCCAGCCAAATGGAAACCATTTCTATCTACTAAGAAAAATCCCCACACCCAGTGACCCCTTTAACCTTCCAGCTCTGCTAGCACTGCCATAGTTAATTATGATACTTCCAGCAAATATCTGTCTTATTACACACTACAACCACAAAATCTATGCTTCTCCAATGCAGATACATCTTCTGCTTTAATTGTTTCCCCCACCCCTCCGGCCCTCCCCTCTATGAGTTGGTCTATATTGAAATGCTCCCTCTTACTCAATGCCCGTTTTAACTCTGGGGTTGGAATATGACACATCTCCCAAAAAAAAAAATCAATCTATGCTCCCTGTAATCTGATGATTTCATTTATTCGTCTTAAATTCTAGGCCTGGACAATGTCCTTAGCCAAAATTCAAAAGGCTCTGTTAAAATTAAGGAGAATTATAATGTATGCTATCAAACAGTATTACAATGTAGGCATCAAAGTTTGACAGTAAGCATAACAGCACGTCAAAACAACTATGAGTTTATGGTGAACAACATTCACAAAAAGAGACAGGTTGTAAAACTAAGCAAAAGTGGATAACATGTTAGATACAGAGAAGGAAAGGTACCCTGAAGACGTGATGTAAAAAGATCTTGTGAATGTGAATACTGTGAAAAAACTATCATGCGACGGGGGTGATAGGGGATCTTTTTGGACCATGTGGAGACACATGTAGTAGTCAACTGCAGCCAAGATAGAGAATCAGAAAGTGGAATTTGATTGCAAAACAGAAGGAGAACAAATAACAGAAAGACAACCCATATAGCTTCAAGAAATCATTCTGATCACAAGTCTTCTATCAAAACGGCTATCCAAGTCGAGTTTATCTAAATTTATAATCTTTTTTCCTAAACTGCATACTTAATGGAAACAGAGGATATCAAAACACAATGAGTTTAAGAACTTTTAATAATGTTATCCATGCTTAGGGTGACTATGAATGCATTGTTGATAAATCTAACCCAAATTTAATAAATCCAACAATTCACATACAATCCATGAACCTACATAGAATCATCAATTGGATAGACTGGTAGGATCTCAACATTTTAGGTCAATGTTCAGTTTATGATTGCTAATAGATATATGAAAGTTTTGAAACTCATTAGAAGTACATATAAAGTACTAGTATACAATTTCATTAAATACATAGTATAACTTCATACCAATTCTAAAACATACATCCCTATAATAGTATAATGACATTTAACATTATATAGTAAAATAAGATGCTCTTATACTCTGCATAGTATCTTTACAAGTATTTGAAAACCATTTACAACCACCATTTTCTTCCTCTATTTTCTTTAGTTGCAATGCTTCTCATTTCACATTTGCCAATGCGTAATTTCAATCACTTATATTTTTAATAATTAATATGTAAAAAAAATTAAAAACTAATATTATGAAAATATAAATTGAGACAAATCTTACTAACATATTATAGATTCAAAGCACAAATTTCCCAAAAACTAATTAAAGTGTTGTAAACTCATATGACTTGTATAAATTCTCTACAAAGGTTGACCCGAGCAAATTTTTATCCACTTTATCAGCATACACTCAATGAATGTTGATCCGAGCAAACATTACTTGTATCTTATCTTAATGTCATAAATGAGTGATTCATGACAAATGTGGATTTCACAAGCATACCTTTGAGTAGTTTGCAAGATCATACAATTTAATCCTAGGAACACTTTACATTCCAAGCTAGTACTCAATCACAAGACAACAAATACATGTATATATATATTTTAAAATTTCCACTCTTATGAGCAGACGAGGAGGAACTTACGAGTTACGAGTACATAATCAATTCGATAGACAACAATTGCACTCAACTCAACTTGATGTTAGCTTGCTATGGTGCAAATTCATAGTAAAGTCAGTATTTCCTAATTATTTCAATGAATCCAACTAAATACATACAGCTCGCTAGTTCGGGGCTGAAACACAAACGGAATACTCATATGCATCCTATTAAGCTTAAACTGACAATTACATAGATCATTAAATCCATAATACAGTTCCAAATTAACACATCATATAGCTTATTTCTGTACAGAAAAAAAAAAAAAAAAAAAAAAAGCACAATTTAAGCTTTTATACAATGACACAATTACCAGCAAAAATCTTCCTTGCTCTAAAATCCAATAATAAACCAACATCAACCTACACTAAATCCCAATTCTCATCTTTCATAATCCTAGTTACTACCTTAAATAACCCAGAAAGAATTTTTGAATTCAAGCACATACCCACAATACAAAGAAACAAGAAATTTATAGTGTAAGTCTTGAATGTAAATAACATTAAAACCCCATGAAATTAAGCGCACTAAAAACCCAAAATCACAGTATGTTGTAAATAAATGAAGAAACCAATTATGAAATTAGAGAAGGAGAAACCTGAGGAGGAGAGAGAAAGAAAGGTAAGCGGCCATAAGAGGAGTAGGTTGATGTCTTGAAAGCCATAATCGCCATTGATTTAGCTGCAAATTCTTGCTGAAAGTTAAAAACTTTGAAGTTTGAAAAAAGGGGTAAACAATTGTAGAGTGAAAGCGAAAGAATTTAGGAAATGGGTGGAATTTGTGGGGGAGAAGCAGAGATGATGATTGAAAAATTGACCTGATTACGCCATTTTTGTTTGGTTTTAAAAGAAATCTGTGTTTTCTGGTTCAAACTTGTAACACGAAGCTCAACCAGACAATCATACAGCCATACTACGGACTACGGAGATACTACGGAGTTACTCTCTCTATCCCAAATCATAAATCTACTTTATTAAGTTTTTGGCTAAAAATAATGTACATGAGTTGACACAAATATTAATAAGGAGAGAGATAGAGAGAATACAAGTGGAAAAACATGTCTTAAAAAGGAAAGTGGAGCAAACAATTAGGGAAAGAGGGAGTCTTACCGAATTACTCGTACTAATCACTCAGGATTCGTTTGGCAGTTTTTAGTTTTTTTATTTTTTACCCCCAAAACAAAACAAAACAGTATTTGGTAAAATAGCTTAAAAAAAACAACTTTTCAGCTATTTTGTAAAAATTACAACAATAAACCTAAAACACCTCAAAGCAGTTTTAGAGGTTTTGTTTTTTTTCCCCTATCAAAGCGTCGTAGTACTCCGTATCTCCTTCACATAGTATCTCATCTTTCTTCCTCAAACCTTAATTCTCAAGATTCAAGGAGCAAGCAATTACAGGTATAGCGCGTTCTCCTTTCTCTTTTCTTTTAATTTCTTTATAATCACCACGTTTTCCCCTGTTTTTCTTTCTCAATTTACAAATTTATTGATGCTTTTGTTGCTTAAAAATTTGGTTGTATTCAATTTCTCTAATCAAAATTGGTGATCTTTGTTCGTTATTTTTCTTAATTTTAATCGTTCTTTGTCTAATTTGTATATAATTTATTTTAGGTTTTTATATTTGGGGTTTTTTTTCTGAAAAATACGAGTGCATTGTTGATTAATTGAAAAATTGTTATAATCAACACTCGTATTGATTGAATTTTCTATGATTCTAATTCTTAGTTGCCCTTATCATGATGTTAATACTACGTATGTTTTAGTTAATTCAAGGAAGGAAGTCTAAGCTAATTATCTGATAATATGTGTTCAATATATTTAATATTTTGGGAATTTGTTGTTCAGGAAGTAGGAAGTATGAATTATGCTTGTAATGTAATCAATTTTGAAAATTTGGGGTGAATGTATAAACTTTATGCCTTAACTGTGGAGTAGTGATGGCTTGGAGTTGTTAAGAGGTTATATTGTTAAGTAGGAAGTATGGATTTATTACATTCATGCTGTTTCATGCTTATTTACATAAGACTTAGTTCTTTTAATTGAAGCTTAAGACGTGGCAACTGATGGTGCCGATGCTACTGTTTCGGCTTTCTTTTTCTGCATTGTTGTTCCCTTTTTAGTTAAGTTCCTTCCCCCCACTTATGGTTTTGGGTGGTCTGGGATGGATAACATGTTAGATCATTTTTTTTATCAAACATTTTTCTATTCTATGCTCTTAATACCTTGTGGCAAGTCTTGGCTCCTAGAAACTTACTTTATACTTGGACAGTATGTATGAATTTGAATAAGGATGTGAGCTATGTAATGTAACAACTAATAACATAAGTTTACGTGATGTGTCAATTTGCTATAATATGTAGTGGCAATCTCAGCCTAGTTGAATTGGAAGTATTATGAGTCTATCACCCTGTCTTCTATCTGCATGTCTTTTTTGCTTGTTCCTTTTTTTTGGCTTAGAAATCAGAAACCTGCACTTTAGAGCATATCTGTTCTAAATCTTAAAATAAACTGGTCGCTGAGTCATCATTTTTTTTTTCTAGAATTAACACTTTGGCAGGGTATTATGTATTTGTGCTTATGAAATTTGGTTAATTGGTATTAGCAAGCTATTACAATTTTGGAGCTTCAGTAATTTATAGACACGGAAGTTTAGTGTGTTTTGCTTAGAGTACTAGTGTGGATTGATGTATTTTACACCCCCTTTCTTATTTAGTGGAGGAGTTTCATTTGTGGTATAGTTTATCAGAGTTATAAGCCAAGGTAGCTTATATAGAATCAATTATTTATGAAGTTTGTACGTTTAACATAATGGTAATGGGAGACAAATGGATATATTGTGCTCTTGTTTTTCTAGTTGCTGCACATTGGTTGTTTAGTTGAATTAGATGATTATTATGTCTAATAGTGAATTACTTTACAGATGTCAAATTTGGAAAATGATGAGTGCGAAGATGAAGTTGTTGTTGAGATTGAATCTACTGGAGTAGTTGGAGTATGGAATCAAAATATTGAATCTTACCTTATAAGCTTGATAGAGGAGGAGGTAAAAAAAAGGAAATAGACCAACAACCACTCTAACCAAGCAAGCTTGGAGGTTTATCAAGCAAAAACTAAAGGAGAAGACAAAAAAGGATTATAGTCGAGAGCAAGTTAAGAACAAATATAATCAACTAAGACAAAGATGGAAGGAATTTAGTATACTATTACAAGAAACTGGAATGGGATACAATGCTATGACTTTTCAATTTTGTGCTGAGGGTGCTGTATGAAAAAAGTTGTATGAGGTAATTGTCAATAAGTTTATTTTGATTCTATTCTTTTATGGATCAAGTATGGACATTTTTAAACTAATAAGATTTTATTTTTGTGATATTTGATGTGAATGTATGGTTGTTTCAGAAACATAAGTCTGCCAAAACTTTTAGAAAGAAGGGATGTAAGCATTATGATAAATTATGCACAATTTATGGGGATACAACCGCTACTGGTGCTAGTTCACATCCTTCTACTAAAAGCCCTTCTGAGAGTGAGGATGAAGATGACACAGATGGAGAAGGGGGTGACTCAAGAAAACAATGTGAAGAGGGTCCTAAAAACAAAAAAAATCAAGCCGAATGTCAATCGTAAGAAACTTAGGGAAAGTGTTAATGTAGCAATGGCGGATGCCTTGGTTACAATGAGTGAAAATTCCAAGAAAAAACTTGAACTTATCGAGAGAAAATTTAATGGCAATGATGAAGGTGGGCATCAGTCCAAGGAGGATCATGATTTGCTCATGGAATGTGTAGATGCACTAAGTGCTCTTGAGGGAATTGATGGAGCTGCATTTGCAAAGGCAACTAAACTAATACATGATGATCCATTGTGGAGGAAAATGTTTCTTAGATTTCCAAATGATAGGAAGATAGATTTTGTGCTCAACCTTTAAGCATTATCTCATTAGTACAAATTATTTTTCCCTTCAATAATGCATGTTTGAGTGTTTAAACTCAATTTAGATCTTGTCGTAAGTATGATTTTTTTTTTTTTTTTGGAATTTGTATTTGGGTTTGATTTAATAAGAGTAATAATGGTGATCTTATTCTATCTGCTTGCTCATAACATTTATATGTAAAAAATGCAGACAGTTATGGATTTCGACATTGAAGAAATTTTATCGGATTTCGATGAGGAAGATTTTCAACAAATATTGACAATTTATATTAACTTACAAAATAATGGGTTCCTTAAAAAGAAACCTCGTTTGCAAAGAATTTCAAAGTTAACAGGTCATCAATATGTCCTTGAATTGCTTAACGGTCATCCGATGACATGTTATGTTATGCTTCGAATGAATCCTGAGATCTTTATTAGCTTGTGTGAAGAATTGAAAAAAAGGGAAAAGTTGAAAGATTCCAAATTTATATCAATTCAAGAACAGGTTGCAATGTTTCTTCTTATTATTTCTCATAATTCGAGGCACAGACTTATAGCGGATAGATTTCAACATTCCTTAGAATCTACTCGCCGCCACTTTCGAAAGGTTTTGTATGCCATCGCATCATTATCGAAGCATTGGATTGTTCCTCCGGCATTTGACGAAACACCTCCAGAAATAAAAAATAACCCAAGATACTATCCGATTTTCAAGGTAATTTTTTGTCACTAATTTTTAATTTTTACATATTATCTATTTATTAATTCATTAAGTATGTATTTTGAATTTAACGATTTATTATAGAATTGCATAGGAGCTATTGATGGAACTCATGTATCAGCACGTGTGCCACAAGATGATCAAATTCCCTATCGTGGAAAAGAAAAAAAAGCCTACGATGAATGTAATGTGTGCTTGTTGATTTGACATGAAATTTACATTTGTGATGGCTGGGTGGGAAGGTTCGGCAAATGATTCAAGAATTTTTTGGGAAACAATTACAAATGTAGAAGAGACCAAGTTTCCTATGCCTCCTCCTAGAAAGTATTATCTTGTAGACTCAAGCTATACAAATATGCCAGGATTTCTTTCACTGTATCGTGGAGAACGATATCATTTGCGTGATTATAGAGGAGCAACGAGCCCACAAGGTCCTGGGGAAATATTTAATTATACACATTCTTCATTGCGAAATGTTATTGAAAGATGTTTTGGGGTATTAAAAGCTAGATTTCCCATTCTCAGAGATATGCCTTCATATGACTTAAAACGACAAAAATATATAATTTTGTTGTGCTGTGTTATCCACAATTTCATAAAAATGTGCAAGGATGGAGATCCTTTGTTCATACAGTATGCGGATGAAAATGTCGAACTAGAAGATGATGCAATCAACAACAATGGATCCGAGGACGTAGAGACTCCTTCTGTAAGTCAACAAGAACTTCAAAGAATGGCTCAATTTCGCGATTGTTTGGCAACAAGATTGTGGGAAAGACAAAATTCATAATGAAAGTCTTCAACGAGAAATAAATATTACATTGCATTTGACTATTTTATTGTTACTTTTTTTTTCCTAGTTGCTCCTTTAAATTTTGTTACAACCTTATTCAATCAATAAATTTAAATATATATATATATATATATATATATATATATATATTTGACTGGAAGATTAAAGATTTCATATATTGTGAAAATAAATAAGCAGCTATAAAAAAATATATTAATAAATAATTATTGGTAGTATAATAGTTTATTAAAGCTATAAATGATTTAGTGTTTTGAAGTTGATTGTAAACTCAAAACTGAAAAATGAAAACAGTTTTTTTTTAAAAAGAATCAAAAACTGAAATCAGTTTTCAGTTTTGAAAAAACAAAAAACTGAAAACTGAAAACAATGCCAAACGGACAATTAAGTGACTTCAATAACTTTATCACTCAATTAACTGAATTCAACAACTCGGTAAACATTCAATATGACTTCAATAACTTTATCACTCAATTGATCCTCGAATCCGAATTACCCAAAAGGTGAACCGGGTGAAACACCAAAAAAAAAAAAAACTGACTTCAAGGACTTGGTAAACATTCAATAAATGACACGTACTCATAAATCCGCTAATCGCTGTTCAAGTATAATTTTAGAAAAATTGATACCGAGTACTTCATAATATTAATCTCAACTTTACGTCATTTACTATTATTAGTCTCAAGTCTCAACTATAAACACAACTTTAGGGACGTTTTCATCTACTCCCTCCGTTTTTTAAAGGCAATCCTTTGACAATTGCACTATTCACATACCTGGTTGACTTTATTTTTTCACCTCTTAAAAATAAATAAATGGTATTATATAATTTATCGTTAGATTTGTCATAATGTCTAGTTTCATAATATAATTTTGTTACAATTTTTACTAATACACAATTAAATATATTAATGGTCATAGTAGCATCTCGGCAAATGTGCTGGTCAAACTGATACATACAAAAAACCGAAGAGAGTATTAGGTCATAATCGTCAACAAAAGTCAACAATATGTTATAACTGGTTACTTGACACATGTCAACCCTGATTAGTCCAAAAAATTAATTTTTTTTCTAAAAATTTAAATTTATATAAAATGGAAAAAAAAACCACCAGCCCCTACCCTCCTCCCTTTCCCCCGCCAGAATCAACTCCCATCGAAAAACATCCCTCCCTTCCCCTCGCCAATAACAACTCCCAGTGGAAACACCCCTCCCTTTCCCCACCTGCCGGAACCCAACCCCACCCATCCTCGCCTGTTGGAACTCAAGAAAATACCTATTAATATGTTATGTTAACAATTTTTGTTAATATAGGGGTACATTGGTCTTTTTGATCTATTTAGTAAGGCTAGTGGAGTAAATCCACTACCAAGAACAATAATACCTCAGTAGGACTAGATTGCATTGTTAACTCCGTTAGCTTATATCACCATTTCCACTTCTTCACTCAAAATTAAAACCATTAATGGAGAAATTGGTGGCTGCAATAGACAAATCAAAGGCGATGACAAATTTATACCCTTTGGGGTTAATCATGCCCTTTGTTTCACTTTTTATCCTTAAGGTTTTCGTTTAAGTGGTGGCAGTAGATATGCTTAAATATCTTTAATGGTGGATGAAAGCTTGGGCATCTTTAATGGAAGTTGAAAGCTTGAACTGGAACTGGGTATTTCAATAGAGGACGAAAGCTTGAATTGGGCATTTCAATGGAAGATGAAAGCTTGAATTAGATAACGTTGGCTAACTCTTACATGACCAACATAATAGAAAACTAATAAAATAATAGATTCCACTCCTCATATTTGCAAAATTGCCACCATATTAACCCCGCTTTATTAATATGACATATTAACTAGGCTCTCTTCTTAGAACCCCACCCCACCCTTCCCTCGTCCTCGCAAATCGCCAACTGGCGTTCCCCCACCCTCGAAAAACTTTCCCCTCCCTTCCTCTATCCTGTAAATCGCCCACCCTCGAGCCTTCCTCCCCCCCTTTGGCCCTTCCCCGACTCTCGTCTCTCGAAAACCGCTCATGAGTCGATTTTCATTTTTTTTTTTCATAAAACGAGACAATTTTTATTATTTTTTTAAAATAATACAAGTAGTTTTTTTTATGATAGAAGGATAAATAGAAGATAAATTTATGATAGAAGATAAATTTAGGTTGACTCTTTCTTTTTTCACTCGTAACTAACAAACAAACTCATCAATTTACACAAAATCCCCAGAGATAATTTTTCCTGCTCTCCTGACTCTTAACTCCCTCTGTTCAAGTTATCACTCTAATTTACACAACCCATACCAAAGATCAATACTTTCTTTCAATTCCCATAATTCTGGGTTTCTAAACTCAATTCATTCAACAAATTTCTGCAATGTTTGCTTTTTTTGATTGAATTTGGCAAGTTCTCAGATGGGTAGGATAAAAAAGAAACCCCGGCGTTCTGTGAGATTTTTTGAGAATGGAAGCACAAGCAATTATGGTGAAAATACAGCAAACCCAGGTGCTAGTTTAGCTAATGATCTCAAAGTTGATGATTTTGGTAATATTCAAAACCCCCCTTTATTTTTTGATGTTGATAAAAGTAGTTGGGATTCTTTAGAACACAGAGATTTATCTGAAATTGTACTCCATAATTTGAATTATAGTCCTGAATTTATTGGGTTTGAATTGAATGAGGAAATTTGCTTAAGGGTTAGGTTATGTGATGTGAATGAGCGTGTTGTTAGAATAAAATCAGGGTATTGGCCTGTGTTTTCGTCTGAAAACATATATTTGGAGTTTATTAGTAGGAGGGTAGTTAACAATATCGAAGCTTGTGATGTGGTTGTATGTGGGCAGTTTGATGGTAGTGATGACGGAATTACCGGGTTGGTTCAATTAGTTAGTATGAAGTTCTTGACATTGAGGCCGGTTTTCGGGGTTAGGTTATGTGAGGATGTATGTTCACTTAGGATTAGGGTGGAGATACTTCAAGATGCATTTAGTGCTTGTACATCACTTCTAGATAACACTAGGCTAGCATGGAAGAAGAGCATGATGAGTGTAATGGCTTGGCTTCGGCCCGAGTTGACAACTTCTGAGGCTCGGTATGGGGTTCATGTATCGAGTGAAATTGAAGAAGATTTGAATTCGGAGGTGGATGATGGAAGCTTCAAAGATTCAAATTTTGATGTTGGTGGATTTTATGAAGCCATTAAACGATCAAAGTGAGTGTTTTATATGGAATTGTTGAAAACTTGGAATACGCGTGCTTCATTAGATGATTTACTTAACCATTTATGCTTTCTGTATTATGTAGAGATTGTCCCATGCTGGATGCTGAGTTGCCTGATTTACTCCCTGAGCTTAGACCATATCAACGTCGGGCTGCTTGTTGGATGGTACAAAGGGAGAGGGGTGCTTTGCAGGATTCGGTTGCATGGGAAAATAATTTTTATTGTCCTCCTATGTGTGTGGTTGTGGATTTTTTGGAGTCTCCGTCGAAAATGTTCTACAACCCATTTAGGTATGTCTTTGTAGTTCTTCGTTTTTTGGTTACATATTCTTTGCAAATGTCTTCTCTCCCACAAAAAAACCAGCTCATTTACTTCAGAGGATGAAGAGAAAATCCCTATGGTTTGAGGCTAAATAATGAGAAGAAATTGGATCCATAAACTAGGCTTTTGGGATGGTCAATATGTATGCATCCGTGTCCTATAATTACTTGAGCAGTTGTTTCTAACTAGCTCTTTGTGATCGACATTTTCTGAAAGGTTATTAAAGAGGGGTTCGACAATAGCAATAGAGTCATATTGAAACATTTTTGGATAAGCACGATTAATAAGGAAAGGATGATGGTTGCAACTACAACTAATATTTCATTTTACAATGATAATGATGTTAATACTAGTAGTCTAATACTCTTAAGTCTTAACAATGAGAGACAAAGGATATACAATGATAAAGAAAAAATGCTAAATGAAGAGCAATGTCATTTGTGGTAATAGATAAATAAAAAGTATGATGTTTACAGTTTCACACTAGTATAAAAGTGTAAGTAATAAAACTATAAAAGGAAGGGGAAGGATAGACCGATCGACAGCTAACATAAATTGTAATTACCCTCCATTAATATTTGTGGAACCAAGCAAATAATGTTTTAATTTAAAATAGAAAGAGGAATGGGACCCAATTAAAGCCTTGCTATCTTCCCCTTTAAAACATAATATTTAGTACACTCAAATAAATTTATCAGTTTAGTTCAGTAACTTCAAAGAACAAATAATAAAATATAATAGGGAATCAATAAAAATAAATCAAGTTTAGTAAACTAATTTAAGTTTAGCAAAAATAATTTAAGTTCAGTAAATATAAAGAGGAGAAACTTGTTTGGTATGTGAAACGAAAAACAAATGAAGTGACGGAAAGGAAAATAGAATAGTGGGAATAGAATAGTCTTAAAGAGGGTGAGACCTAATGTGACTTAGATGGAAGGAGCCGAGGATAATATGTAAAAACGAGTTTAAAGAAGCACCTTGAGAGAAGGGTAGGGAGAGAGAGAGGAGCATGGTTGATGATCACTAGAGATGAAATCTTGGCTCATGTAGCCGACCGCGTCATTACTATTAAGGCTTCACCTAAATTTAATCCCTTTCGTTCATTCATAGATTCTCAACCCTAGAAAATTAAACTACTCATACATGTTGAAAATAACATAAGCAATAAACATAATTGAAGACATTATAAAAATCTTTAGATAGAATAATTGCAATAAAGGAATAGAGAGCAAAAGCAAATATGAACAATACCTTTGAAATTACAATATTTCTCATTCAAGGAGAAAGAGATCTAAAGGTGCATTATTGTATTCAGTGTACTTTGGAATTTAACTAAAAGCATTCTAAGCTCTTAAGAAACCACACTAAAAACAAGGCATCCTTTTTCATGGCTTTTACAATGGGTATTAATAGGCAATAAACAAAAATCCTTAAAAATGAAGAATTTGGGCTCCGCTTGCATTTGACCCCAATCGAGTGTGAAACCAACTTTTAAAACTAGTGATTTTGGCTTGATTGGGGTGGTGCGCTCAAGAAAACTTGTGGGTGTGCAAAAATCATTGAAATAGCTCCTTTCTCATAGAATATTGGCGTGTGACCTTCAAGTCTGTTTTCCGATCCAATTAAATTCACTCCATTATTTATAGATCAAAAGTTATGAGCCAAAGAGTGAACACGAGTTATTTCATAAGCATTTTCCTCTCTTCCAACTCATTTATTCTGAAGAGATGCATTGCGATCCTCGTGCAAGATAATCTATTTGAATCGAAATCACCTAAAAACATCAAAATATGAAAACAGAGAGTAGTATAGCACAACTTGAGCAAACCATGCAGATATGCCCCTAAATGTTCTAATATGAACTAGAAATGTAACTTCTATAGTTATATGTACTTGAAAAAACTATATGATTATGACTATCACTGATCCCCTTTGCTTAATTTTAGGCCCCTGATAGTGTTGCAGCTTTACCTTGTATTTCCATAACCTATGATGCTCTTATTGGGGTACAGGCTGTACAGCAGGGGTAGTCAAATATGGATCAAAGAGTGGCATATAATATTTTTTTTACCTTAAAATAATGTGGTTACAAGGGCCTATGGTTTTAGTGATACTCAAATATGGATCAAAGAGTCTCATAGAATATTCTTTTACCTTGAAATAATGTGGTTACAAGGGCCTATGGTTTTAGTGATACTCAAATATGGATCATAGAGCCTGTCTTAAAAGTGATGAAACATGAAATTGAAGATGCAATAATGTGGTCACAACATTTAGTAGGGCCTAGAGAGGTATGAAATATGTAAGTGGAGATATCTGGTTAGAATGAGAAGCATGTATGTGCAATTTTTTCTCACACTGTACACATAGTCAGTAGTCTGTACACCTTGTATTAATTGAATGTGTTGAACTGTGGGCTACCTGTCGTGTCTTGTGCTGTGTCAATCTTTGAGAATATGGTGCTGACTACTGGGGTGCTCATGTTATGCTGGGCCATCTTTGTTTCACATAGATGATATGGGAGGTAGAACTGTAGGATCATCAATGTCGTTATGTCACTATTCCCCTGGATACATGTGGGGCAAATCTTTTGAATAATTTTGAAATCATTGCATTATCGGGATAATTGGGATGATGCATCATTGTGAACCTGAGGGTGGTTCACAATGATGCAAAAAATTCATAAGTTTGTGCTTCATAGTTAAGCACTGTTCTTGTGGTTGATACCTGATTGGAATTTGTTGTTGAGTGGTGGACTGTAGGATAATTTTAGTCAAACATGCCAAGTCTTTGTTGGCTGATAAGTAGGGCAAAGTATTTCATGTGTAAACCATGGTTTCCTTCCATTTATGTCTCAATAGAGTTCCTTTTTTCCCCCCTTCCTTTTCCCCCCAATTTTATTTAGGCAGACTTTTCAAATACGAAGGATAAGTATGATTGCTGTAGTTGAATGTCTCTTTTCCTATTTTATGCCTTTTTTATTTTTTATTTTATTTATTACTATTATTTATATTCTTTGAATTTTTTTTTTCTCACTTAGAGCGAAATTGTCCTAATTTCATTCTTTCCATTAGTCTAGCCTTTTCTCTTATCCCTTTCCTTCTTTTTCCCCTCTCTTTTGCTAGTGGGAACGTTTCTTTGTGTCAAGAGATCGCCCCTTCATATGTCTTTGGCGGTATTCTTGCTGGTAAGAGTCTTTGATTAATTTTATAATCTCTTATGTATTTTGGTGTGTGTGTTTTTTTTTTGTTTGGTAAATGTAGCTATCACCTTGTTAAGTGTAAATTGTTTATATAGGTACTACTTAAGAATTTGCAATTTGGGAAAGTGAATCATGTTTTAATTCCTTTTCAAAAACCATGTTCATGTTTGGGTCCATGTTGATGTAGTGGTTTTTAAAGATTATTTTGTGTGAATTAAAATGTTAAATAGTGACTTTATAACGAATATTGATTAATAAATAATTTGGGTAAGATGTGCTCCCGTTATGCTAAGTTTTATTTTTTTCTTTCTTGTGCTTGGTTGTTCTTTCACATCTCGGAGTTGACTCGAGTATTAGATAACTTTATACAACAACAACAACAACAAAGCCTTAGTCCCAAAATGATTTGGGGTTGGCTAACATGAATCACCATAAGGAAATGTTCGTAAAAGAAAAAGAGCATAGCAAGATAATCAATTTAATAAAAGTTTGGAAAAAAAGGTGTGTAAAGTGAGAAACAAAATAGAGAATACGAACAAAAATTTAATAGAATATTAAAAGATTGGTAAGGGGATAAAAAAGTGGAAAAACATGCAAGTAAAACACATAAAGGTTGCAAATGAAATAGTAAAGTTTGCAAAAACATGAGCTGATTACATAATTAAAGTAAATACTAAAATCTTGACACGTCCTCGACATGAATTTTCTCCCTCCTCTCCGCCTATCCAACACCATATTTTCCTTAATCCTCATAGTATTCATATCACTCTCAACCACCCTCTTCCAAGTTTTCTTAGGTCTTCTCCTACCCCTCGCGATCCCAACACTCTGCCATTCTTTAACCCTCCTTACTGAAGCCTCTCTTGGTCTCCCATTTATATGACCAAATCACCTTAAGCGTTTCTCCCTCATCTTGTATTCAATGGATGTAACCCAACATTCTGAGCCATTTAACAATGCAGACCTAATTGTCATTTGGTAGAATTTACTTTTAATCTATAAGGCATGTTAGGACAATATAAAAACCTCATTGCACTCTTCTACTCTAACCAGCCTTCTTTGATCCTATGAGCTATATCTCCATCCAATTCTTTATCCTTTTGAATAATTGATCGGAAGACCTTATCACCTCTGCCTCCCTATTTTCCACTCTGCTAAACTTACATTTTAAATACACCATCTTAGTTCTGCTTACCTTCAAGCTAGATTTCAAAGATTCTTACTCACTTTCCACGCTTCTTTTGTCTTATCAATCAACACCATATCATAAACAAATATCATGCAACATGGTATATCATCTTAAATTGAACTTCTCAATTCATCCATGACTATGGCAAAAAGAAAAGGGCTAAGTGTATAACCTTGATAAACTTTAACTGTAATAGGGAACTCTTCAGTCTTCTTAATAGTAGTAAGGTAAGCACACTCACGCTAGCTCCCTCATGCACATCCTTAGTGATGTAAATATATTTCCACGAAATGCCTTTTCTTGTTAAAGCCCACCAAAGTATCTCCCTTGGTACCTTATTGTAAGCCTTCTCCAAATTAATAAAAACCATATGCAAATCCTTCTTCTTATCCCAATAAATCTCCTTTAGCTGTTTCATAAGATGTATTGCCTGATTGCCTCCATAGTCGATCTCCCGGCATAACCGCATAATATTCTTCACACTTTTCCTTAACCTTTGTTTGATCACTCGCTCCTAAAGTTTCATAGTATGACTCATTAGTATGATCCCTCAATAGTTGGCACAATCTTGGACATCACCTTTGTTTTAAACTTTTAATACAAGGGTATTACAGTACTTTTCCTCCACTCCAAAGGCATCTTATACATCCACAAATCTTGTTGAAAAAAAGTTGTCAACCATTCAATTCCTCTTTCTCCCAAACGTCTCTAAACCTCAATAGGAATGTTATCAGGCCAACAGCTTTCTTCAATCCCATCTATTTTAATGCCATTTTGACTTCTCCCTACTAAGAAAATTGGACACAAAGGGGTAGTAGTTTAACTAAGGCTCAAGTGCTATGCATCGCTGAAGTTGTGAAGCTAAGATATATGATGGTATTGAAGTTTCTGGCATCAAGTTCACCTAATAGATGTGAGTTGAATTTATTTTTCTAATGAGGGATTTGTGGTGTTCTTATGATAAGGTTTATACTCTAGAGTTGTTCAAGCATCACTAGAAGTTTTTTACTTTAGAGGCTCAACCGCTCAAATGCTTTTCATATGTTTTTTTTCCTCTTGTTGTGACTTGTGAGTCCCAATATCTATTTTATTTTTGAGACTTAAATGTCCAATGCTGAGACTCTTATAAAATCACTTCTCATTTACTGTTGGATGGAGGACCCATAAATTTATTATGTTTGAGTTATTTGTTTTTTAAAGCATAACTTTCCTTCCCACCCCCCCCCCCCCCCCAAAAAAAAATAAAAAAAATAAAATAAAACTTAACTTATCTGATGGGTCTCATTTTTGACAACCCACTCTCTCACCTTGAGGTTCCCTGTTCCCATTAGATGCTACATGTTATTTTATCACTTCTCAAATTTATATGCTTAATATTTGTATCATTGTATAGGATACAATGTAAAGATGCTAAAAGTTTTAGCTTTTAAAAGTTGAATAGTTTATGTATGTGTTTATTTTCTGCCTATTACTATACACATATGCAAAATCCTTTTGGTGTATGTTTATGCTAGTTTTATCTATTTTTATTGCAGATGAGATGGGCATGGGAAAAACTGTTGAGCTTCTTGCATGTATATTAGCTCATCGCAAGTCATCATCTGAACAAGGCTATTGTTTTAGAGGTATAACAGATATTACTGAGAAGGAGAAAACCAGAATTAATAGACTGAAAAGAGAGCGTGTTGAATGTGTATGTGGTGCACTTAGTGAAAGTTACAAGTATGAAGGATTGTGGGTTCAATGTGATGTCTGTGATGCATGGCAGCATGCAGACTGTGTTGGTTATTCACCCTCAGAAGGAATACAAAGAACCAAGGAAACCTCTAAGGGAAAACGCAACAGTAACAGAAGGAAGAAGAATGTTGCTGATATCGTCATAATGAATAATGAGTATGTGTGCCAAATTTGCTTGCAGTTGATGCAAGCTACTAGCTCTCCGATCGAGTCTGCAGCAACCCTTATTATTTGTCCTTCTTCCATACTGCCTCAGTGGCATGCTGAAATACTTCGGTACTACCTAGTGTACCTATATCTCTGTTCTTTATTTCATTTCACCCCCCCCCCCCTTGTATATGCATTCATGGAATTGAGTGGGGATTTGAGTCCATCCCGGGAGAGGGGCAGAGGAAGAGAGGGGATGAGTGAGGAGAAAATGTAGACTATAAATATGTTCTAGTCATGGGGTTGTGTACTGTAAGCTCTGCAACATTCTCTTAGTCATGTGGTCCATGCAAAGGAAGAAATTTGTGGCTGTAGAGTTGCAGATGTTTGGTGTTATGACTTGCTTTGCAACCATTAGAGTGTGAATTGACAAATTGAATAGGATTGACTTTACGATAGTAAATTTACATGTCAAAGGGGTCGGGTTCTGGTTGGGAAATTGATGTTTATAAACTAAATTGTTCAGCTGCACATATAAACCACTATAATTATTATAAATGGTTATATTTTTAACCTAAATTATACTTTCTACAATATATATATTCTACCAAATTACCATATTGGATTTTATGTTTAGCAATGCACAAATTTGACAGTTAATATCTTTAGTAAAAATTTTAAAAAATTGATACTTTTTAGTACTTAAAGATTACAACTAATGGTCTAAGCTATGTTACCAGGACTCAGGTACGGGTGTCTGACACGGACACGCTTCAAGGTGTCCAATTCGGCAAAGTAAAAATTTTTGGGACTCGGGGACTCACTCCGAAATTTGGACACGGGTGCGGGGACACACACACACACACACACACACACACACATATATATATATATATATATATCTACGGAGTAAGCCATAAGGAAGCCTTTAATGAAAATAATAAAGAAAATACAGGCTGTTAAAGCATAAAGAGTAAGGGTCACGTGAAAACATTTTCTTTTCTTTTTCTTGTCTCTCTCTTCGTATTTCTTCTTCACCTTAAAAACTCCCTACACTTCAATGGAGTCTCTTTTCTCCGTCACCCTCGATCCAAAATCAGAATGGTATTTGGCTCGCCAGAGGCCCACGAGTAAAAGCCCTATAGTTTTATTACTTTTTACTTCTTCATTTTTGTTTAATTTGGGAATTAGGGTTTCTGCCGAATCCGAGGAGAAGTTGACGAATTGGACATGAATTTCGTGTCCGAATCCCATACGCGTCGTGTCGACTCGCGTTCGGCGGCTAAAATGCCGAGTCCGATTAACAAAGGGTCTAAGGGGAGTTTGTGAATAACCTCAGGGCCTGTTGTGAGTTGAGCTGAACTAAACTGAACTGTACTTATTAGAGCTGAATTGAACTGAACTAAACTAAACTGGATATTTTACGAGAGAAGGAAATTAAGAACTGAACTAAACTAAACTGAACTTATTGGAGCGGAGCGGAGCTTAGCTTAGCTTAGCTGAACTGAACTGAAAATAATTTGAAGAGAACAGGCCTTTAGTCTAAATGGTGCTATTTAATAAATTTAATTATCACCTAAAATTTTACAATGTGTTAACATATAGAGATAGTGAAAAATTGAGATAAGAATGTAGTCATGCATCTTTTAGAGTTGTAACTAATGTTGGGGAGTATATATATACAAGAATAGGGAGACTATATATGTGGCAGTCTAATAACAAATTACTATAAGAGATATGATATATGAAGTATTTTATCTAATGGTTTTAAACATTTATAGGTAATAGGGGAACAATATAAGAGTCTAATCTTATATTATATGTCAATTCAATTGTAGCAATATGTGTAATGGTTTCAATTATGGATTATGTGATTCTATAATGGATGTTGTTAGACCTTGTGGAATGACAATTTCAATCATCTTTACAGAACAGCCTTTTCAAAAATCCTTTACAGAATGTCCTCTAAGCCCCTCTATGTAGTTAAACAAGATTGTTTCTATTGTTTTTATTTTATTGGTCTGTGTTCCTATATGGATCCTCAATAATTCTTTTCATAATGCACCAAAGTCCACAAGCACAAAGTGACACAAGAAAATTTTGTCATGCTATTTTTGCTGCTCACTTTATAATTGCATTGGAATGCTTATGATACTGAATTTTGCTTGACATGTAACTGTGCTTTCTTTTGTTCTTAGCTTCTTATTGATTGCTTATCCATCTCTTAGTCATACAAATCCAGGCTCCATGAGAACTTATGTCTACGAAGGTGTGAAAGAAAAGTCATCATCAAATTCCACTGCATTGGATATCAATGAATTAGTCTCAGCTGATATTGTGCTGACGACGTATGATGTTCTGAGAGATGATCTATCACATGATTCAGAGAGGCATGAAGGGGATCGTCGCTTAATGAGATATGGAAAAAGGTTTCTTCTTCTTCTTCTTCTTCTTCTTCTCTCTCTCTCTCTCTCTCTCTTTTCCCACTCATTCTGCTTAGTTGAAAGCCGTTCTTAATGTATTACTTAAAATATAATATCTTAAGAGGATGGTATAAGCTTTACAATTTTCTCTACTTGTTGTGATTGGATCCTTATAAACTGTGCCCAAGGTTAATCCTGATTCAAGAGTTTATCAGTTTGTCCATTCTATTCAACGCTGTCTCTCCTGATTTAAGAGTTGTTTTTGTTGTTGTAAAGGATCCAAAATTTTTAGATCTTTTATTTTTTGTTTGTTTGTTTTAGAGGGGGGGGGGGGGTTGGTCTTAGAAATTTCTTCATGTTTACACATGCCTGTCTGAGTGATGTCTCCTCTGCCTTTGTGTTTGTCATGATCCAGTGTAATATATCGCTTGGAAAGACATTGGATATCCTGTATCTGAAGCTGTAAGCTGTGATACTTTAGTGATTTGTAATGAGCAAGTTACAGAATTCTCCAGTATATTTTGTTACAGGTATCCTGTGATTCCAACCCTTCTGACCAGGGTGTTATGGTGGAGAATTTGCTTAGATGAAGCTCAAATGGTCGAGAGTAGTGTTGTTGCTGCAGCAGAGATGGCATTGCGTCTACATGCAAGACATCGCTGGTGTATTACTGGAACACCTATCCAAAGGAAACTAGATGATTTATATGGTCTTCTCAAATTCCTAAAAGCAAGTCCATTTGATGTGTCTAGGTGGTGGGCTGAAGTTATACGAGAACCATATGAGGTATGTAATTTTTTCTTTATTAAATGTTTTAATCATCTTAATTATCTAGTGTTTTATATATGTGTCCATACTCCATACTCTGGGAGATATTATTGGGGTTATTTAATTATGAGCGATCATGTTCTTAGTTACATTACAAGATGATTTTTTTTTTTTCTAAGAAAAAAGCAGAAAAGGTGGAGTCTGACATACTTGGTTCAGTTGGTTGTGCATCCTTTGTGCTTCTGAATTTCTCTTACAGCACACCATCATCCTAATGCTCTGCTAAGGAGGCTTTTGCCTAGGCCATGATTCCAAAACTATGCAGTCTTATCTGTAGTCCGTACAGTTGTGAATAGGCTGTTTCAAACTTTTGACTCGCCTATTTCAGTCCTTATGGCTTACCCTATTGCAAGATGCTGTCTACAAAAGATATTTGATACCAAAAGCATCTGATTACTTAATACCTCCATAGAAATAAGAATAAAAGAATAATCTTCAAGCTGATTTACTAATTTTGTTGTCTCACAACCAACTTGCGAATTCATACTACCTCCGTTTCACATTATGTGCAACAATTGAATATTTTTTTATCTCAAAAATACCCAATCGTTGCACATAATATGAAATGGGGGTAGTATAAGGGCATGGAGGAGCTGTCTGAAGAGTTCCCTTTTCCATTTAGAAGTCTGTTGTTTTTCCTGATTGTGAACCTTACTTTTGTAGCGAAAGAATGTAGCAGCTATGGCATTCACACATCAAATATTCAGACAGTTAATGTGGCGCTCCTCAAAGGCACACGTTGCAGATGAGCTTGAGCTTCCTCCGCAGGAAGAACAGGTCTCCTGGCTTTCGTTCTCTGCAGTTGAAGAGCACTTCTACCAGCGGCAACATGAAACTTGTGTGGATTTTGCTCGTGAAGTTCTTGAAAGGTTCAAAAGTCAGAGTTTGTCTAAACATTGCTCAGGTTTGCAAAATGTTTTAAACCTTCATTATGAAGTGAAATACTTAATCATCCATTCTTCTTTAGACTAGGAGAAAAAGAGGAAAATAGTAGAGATTTACTAATATCCGTTGTTTCTCTCAGCTTCCTCGTCGTCTGTACCTGATCCCTTTGTTACCCATTTGGAGGCCACAAAGCTGCTAAACTCACTTCTGAAGCTTCGTCAAGCTTGCTGCCACCCTCAAGTGGGAGGATCTGGACTACGTTCTCTTCAACTATCTCCCATGACCATGGATGAAATATTATCTGTGTGTTGTCACTTAGATCATTCATCTTACATGCTAGAAAGTGATTCATCTGTACTAATTACTGATAGAGTGTTTTTTTTTTTTTTGGGTGATGTTATAGGTACTTATTAGTAAAACTAAGTTAGAGGGAGAGGATGCATTAAGGAAAGTAGTTTCTTCATTGAATGGGCTTGCTGGTATAGCGATCATCCAAGGCGAACTATCTAATGCAGCTTCTTTTTACAAAGAAGCATTAAATTTAGCGGAAGAACATTCTGAAGATTTCCGCGTGGACCCTTTGTTAAATATCCACATACATCAAAATCTCGCTGAGGTTCTCAAATCAGCTTCAAACACCTTGCAACTAGTATCATTTTGTGGGGGGCAGCTAACTGGAAAAATTGAAGAGATGCCTTCTCAAATTAGTGTTGGCATCACTGCTTGTCTTGAACATATAAAGAAGACTCAAAATGTTACTGAAGACATTTTGGATAGGCCTAGGGATACTTCTGTATTGAACTGCAATTCATCAAAAAATGGCTCAGAAGGTGTTAAAAAATCTAGTATTGAAAGCTTGATTATCATATGTGAGGGTCTAAAACAGAAATATTTATCTGGATTTTACTCAAGATTGTCACAAGCTCAACAAGAGTTCCAGAAGTCATATATGCAGGTATATACTCTCTTGACTTTTTGTCTTCATTTTGACTAATTTTTATTATGCACCGTGTGTCATTGCATGTTCAGAAATCAGAATCCTCAAATGTAACATGGCATTGGTATGTTAAAGATAAGCAAGGACAATTTTTTTGCAAATCTTCTAGCATAGTTTATGACACATAACTTGTGTTTCTATGCTATCTACTTGTTTGTTGCGTTGCATTGTGATGCGCATGCTTGTGCGTTTTGTATTATGAAATGGGCGTCTTTTAGCCATAATGACCTTTTTTTCCTTTCATTAACAATTGGGACGATCATTTGTCATAGTATAATGATACTACACATCTTGATGTTGGATAATGGAGGTGGCACCTACCATCCTCACCCCCAAGTGTGTCCATATGAGGGTGAAGAAACAGATAACAATTTCTACGGTACCTTGTTACATTACTTACATCCCATTTCAAGCATATCTACGATACCTTAAGACAACAGAATATGGGATCACTTGGTATCTATTCTTCGAGGCATAGTTGAGAAACATTATTGTGCTTGATGTGATTATTTTTCATATTTTAATAATTCCGACTTGTAAGTTACAACTGGTACAGTTTGCTTCATAGCATGCAGCCCCGTTCGGTTCCATGAATTCTGGATAAGTGCTGAATGTAGCTTTCCTCCTTTTCATGTGGCTGCCTTTTTGTTGTGGTGTTTTTGTTATGCCTTCTGTTTTGGTGGGCATGAAGGACTTTTGCTGTTTTGTTGATACCATGAGAGATGATTTTCTAATTTTTTAGCTTTTGTGTTGTTTCATGTCAAATTTGTACCCTGCTTTCTAAAATGCATGTAATTTTAGTATCTGGTACATACTATCAGTGAGTTGTTCATGTATGGGTGAGGCATGTGGTCCATCAACTGCCTCAAAGCCCGCTTAACAAATTGAAATTTTCTTGTATAGCAAACAAATTTATGATAAAACATGTAGTCCCCCTGATGGAGCTAAGTTGTTGCAGAATACCATTGCTCTCTAGGATAATTTTGTTTCACTAAATCACGTTATCCTCTTGTATGTTCTTTTTTATTTTCTCTAGTTATGTACTTGGTGGTTGAATCTTGCCTTTTGTTTCTTCTGAGTGCCTAAAAACTAAAATGTATTGATTTTTGAAGGTTGATGACTCTATAAACAACAGAGAAAACAAGAATAGAGTCTGGTGGTTGGAAGCCCTCCAACAAATTGAACAAAACAGAGATTCAGCTAATGAGTTGTCAAGGAGGATTGAAAATGCTATTTTAGACAGCCAGAACATTACAAAATCAGCAAGAATTGACTCCCGGTTGGTTCTAAATCTTTAGTCTTTTCTTCAAACTGTTGTGAGTTGAAGCTTGTATGCTATACATTTTGTATTCTTAGAGATCTGAAATTCTCTGTAATTTGTTTAATTCTGAATGACAAGCCAATGGGCAAACTCTAGGATGATCTTTATTAAGTGAAATAAGTTGCCAGCTCTTATATAGCTCACATTGACTGATTCTAAGCTATGAGAATGATGTCCCTTATGATGGATAAGAACCTGCTGATACTATTGAATATTCTTGACTCATTAAGAAGTGTGGCTGATGTCTTTGCTGAACTGTTGCCGTGTTATGGTGAATAGCTATGCTTATTGACAACCAATTTGTCTTTCTGATCTATGAATTCTCAACTGATTTATCAATTGATTGAATTTTAATCTTACTGAAACACTTTATCCATATATAAACATTCAAATATCATTTGGCACTGAACACTGAAGCTGTTAAATATTGAATTAAAAAATTGATAGTAGTAGCGCAAAAGAGTTGGTTTGACAGAGACAAAAATTGGTTGTTAGCTGGACGGTAAATGGAAGGATTACATTGAGACATCCTAAAATGGGTAGTCATCTTATGTTTTAACTTTTTTTTCTTTTTTCTTTTTTGAATCTCCTTTCAGTTTCCGGAGTATAGATGCACTTAAATACTCTATTCAAAGTGGCTTAGACTCACTGGAAGCTGCTCGGAAAAGGTTATTAGACCAACTGTTGGAAATTGATCAGACGATGGAAAAACCAAGAGATGAAGATGTTGACCGTGTACGGTACTGTCCAAATTGTTATATGAATGTGGATGGTCCTTTGTGTGCTCATTGTGAATTGGAAGAGTTATTCCAGGTATGTCTTGAGTTGGTAAATTTATTATGAGACTCAATGAGGTTACTGCTTGTGGCATGTTTCTAAGTTTTTATCTACCATATCTTAGGCTTATGAGGCTAGGCTCTTTATTCGAAAAGAGGACAATGGAGGATTCATCTCGTCTGCTGAAGCAGTAGATCTAAAGAAGAAAAGATTGGAGAGGAACCATTTTTATTGGAATTTGGAGCAAAAGTCAAACATTGATGCATCATCAGGTCCAAATAATCTAGGCAGAAGTAAAAGGGATTCTGCAAAAATGTTTATGGTGAGCTTCTCTTAATCTCATTCCTTACTCCCCCAGCGTGGTGTATTTGCCTGGTAAAATCAGTGTCATGGTGCTTCCACTTAAATGATGAGTTGGAACTTTGTGCTCCCTTATCTTCTAACTTCAAAAATAAGACATAGAGCATGTGATTAGAGCTGTGCCACGTGTTATGTGCGATCTGTTATCCAGGAGTTTGGGATGATGGAATCAATATGATGTTTTGATTCAAACTTTCTAATTCAGTTTTATTATATCATCCATTAATTTCTTGCTCATGGAGTTTGTCATGATACTGTGTTTTGTAGGATTCAAAACTTCCCTCTGAATTGGAAATAATCCTTGGTTTTATAAGGACTTATTTCAGGGCACACTTTGGGAGAGAAGGTATAGCAGCGGCCAGCAGACACCTGGTACTTCTTGAGGTATGCCATGCCAAGTTCCTTGCATTTAAGTTGTTGCTAATTATGCCCCTTTCTGAAGTCTTATGAATTTGATTATGAGAATTATGACATGGTTTGGTGATATTTTTGTGTTTTTTTGTTTAGCTTCTCGCTGATGCTGATTTTATAATGAGTTGTGCAGTTGTTTAGTGTGATGCTTGTACTATTCTAACCTTTTACCTTCTTCATATCAGGAAATGAAGAAGGAATATGCTCATGCAAGATCGTTGGCTACTGCTCAAGCTCAGGTTCTTCGTGCATATGATGAAATTAAGATGGCAACTTCAAGATTACGCTTAAAAGAAAGCGGTGATGATGATAACTCTATAGATGCTCTAAGCCTGGAAGAACTTGAAGTTGCTAACGTGGAGAATTCGAGTGAAAAATTTGTTTCATTGGCAACATTATCACGTATACGGGGAAAACTTCGGTTTTTGCAGGTACTAGCTTATTATTTATAGCATCATTTATGCCTTCCAATGATTTATTTCATGTACTCTGGTGGTTATGTAATTATGTTACATGGATGACTCTTCTAGTATACATTTGCTCAGCCTCTAGCTGACAAAAGTGCTTTAATTTTTTTAATAATTTGGTAACAAAAAAAAAATTATTTTAGTTCACGACAATTTGGTTAAAAAAATGATCCGGTGACAATTTGGTATTAAAAAAAATGAAATCTGTAGACAAATTGGTATTAAAAGTATGAAGGGTTTTGGGAAGAAGCATTGGAAGCCTGATTGTAGTTTAGCAATTACAATTATCTTGTCAGTGTTATGTAATAAACTAGTTTTAAGGAGGGCACTTTGGGTATTCTAGACTCTCTAGGTTAAGTCAATAAGTCCTTAGTTTTTATTATAAATAGAGAAAGAGGGGGAAAGGGGAAGGAGGTTGTTATTGGAGAAAGCAGTAAGTAGTGTAGTAGTAGGGTAGTGAAGTAGTCCCCAAGGAAGTAGCTTTAGCCATCTTTCCATTGTAGCCGTTATCTTCGTATTAATAAAAATTCCTTCAAGCTTTCCTCTATATTTCTGTTGTTATAATTACAAGTTCATATTCAGATTTCCCAGTCTATTACATGTTAAAAGAATCCTACATAAAGATACAACGCTATGTTTGAAAAGAAAATTTTGGATCTGTATCACCTGATTTCAATTATTGGTATATAACTATAGATTACCTGCATTTTTATCATTAGGAACATATGACCTTCGTTGCATTTCTGTTCAAAGTGGCTTATGGTCTGCTTGTTCAAACATGTGTACTATTCTATTGTTGGGAACTATGTGGCTTTCATTGGGAACTGAACCTCCTATGTCCTTTATTTTACTGATATCCATTACAAGTGACTTATCAATAAATGAGTCTTTTTTTTCCAGGGACTAGTAGTTTCTAAACAGAAAGAAGAATCAGATAATGAGGTAGCTGCTTTAACAGATACTCCTTCCCCAGAGAGTGCAAAGAGTACCAGATTGGTTGAGGAAATGTGTCCTGTATGTCAGGAAATTCTGCAAAATCAAAAAATGGTGTTTCAGTGTGGACATCTAACGTGCTGTAAATGTAAGTCCTATCTAATAACGCAGTAACGCTGGGTAATCATGATGTTGGTCAGCAAGCCAACATCTATATATATTATTGTGAAGAGTATGGTTTGTGCAGTCTCCCCCCCCCCCCCTCCTCCTGCGCGGAAAGTTTCTTTGCAAATATGAGAGTTTTTAATTCATTATTACTTCAAAATATCTGACCTTTGTAATTCATGTAATAATTTTTTTTGGCTGTCAGAAGAGACTTATTTTATGACTTTCAAATTTGGCTTCAGCGCTTGAAATTTATGTGTTTACTTACATTACAGAAGTTATTTTTGTAGGTTTCTGTACAATAACTGAGCGAAAGATGGTTTCCTACAGCAAGATGGATGATAATTGGGTGCTTTGCCCTACTTGTCGACAACCTTCAGATTTTGAGAGTATTGCCTTGGCTGATGATGGCCAGAGTAAATCATCTGTTGTGAAAAGTGAAAATCTGGTGGCTTCTGTATCTGTCCAGGGATCATACAGTACAAAGGTACTCATATCCATAACTATCAGGGTCTGACTTTCATAATAGTTGTTAACATTGTTATCTTTTAATAGTTTAATACTGTGAGGCTCATGTTAATTTTTACTTTTCGAAGATTGAAGCAATTACAAGGAAAATCCTGTGGATCAAGTCAAGCGATCCAGTGGCTAAAGTTCTTGTTTTCTCCAGTTGGAATGACGTCCTTGATGTGTTGGAGCATGCTTTTGCTTCTAATGAGATTAGTTATGTTCGTATGAAAGGGGGAAGGTAATGGGGCCTCTTCAGACTACTGAATTATTTTTATGAATGTTTTGTTTGTTGGGAGATATTATCTTTTGATATGTTGTGTCAATATTTTCAAAAGTGTCTAGTTGTCTGAATGTCTAAGTATAACATCCATGGTAGAGCTTTTCTGGATGTCTAAATTTCCTTGTAAAACCTATTTAACACATAGCTTTAGAACAATTTGAATCATATTCTAGGCTGCTTTGTTTCCTTTCTATTTTTTATGCTACTGCTTACCTCCCTTTGCTTGAATTACAACATGCCCTTTCATTTTGCAATTGTTCGCATATTCCATCCCCTCGATATTCCATCCCCTCGATCCTTCAACACTTTTGAATGATACTCCAAAAGTCCAGATCTATCAGACACGTATTCTGATACTTCTTGATCTTCTGTTTGTTACAAAGTTGTGTGTCTATTGCTGATATCCTGCTTAGGATTCTTGAAAAAGGGTTTAGCTTACATCGGGAGCTCTTTAGTCCAAGCAACCTACAGGTTTTAAATTGGGTTGTTTGATGATGGATGGACTACTAAATGGTTTTATTTTGTAATGACAGAAAACAATCACAAGCTGCATTAAGCATTTTCAAAGGAGAAAAGATGACAGAAAAGGGTTGTGTCGAGATCAATGATCAACGGAAGCCAGATTCTAAGTTTATCCAAGTGTTACTCCTCTTAATTCAGCAGGGAGCAAATGGGCTTAACCTCCTAGAAGCACAGCATGTCATTCTTGTTGAGCCCCTACTTAATCCAGCAGTTGAAGCGCAAGCAATCAGCAGAGTGCACCGCATTGGGCAGACTAGGAAAACCATTGTTCATCGATTTCTAGTATGTGTTTTCCACTTTTGAAAGTATTCTATATTTATCATTGCAGTATCATGGCTATTTAGTTTTTAGTGTTATTCTCTTGTTTTTGTTTGGTTTTTCAGTTTCGTTGTTAATAGAACTTTTCTGTGAAGAAAGCTTGGGATTTTTTTTTTTTTTTAAATAAACAGTTATTTTTACATTTGTTTTTCTTTGCTTAATTCACAATTGATGCTTCTTTACAAATTTCATTCTGCTCAGAGTCTTAACCTTTGTTTCTTTATCCTTTTTTTTTTCCATTGGCTAAACAGATTAAGGATACAGTTGAAGAAAGCATTTACAAATTGAACAAAAGCAGAAATTCCAGTTCTTTTATTAGTGGGAATAAGAAGAATCAAGATCAGCCTGTTTTAACATTGAAAGATGTCGAGTCCTTGTTTGCAGTAACACCTCCCGCAGCACCGGATAAAAGTAACGAGCATAGTAGTAGTAGTCTAATGCACTTACCACCTTCTGTTGCTGCTGCCATCGCTGCTGAGAAAAGGCTTGGCCAATCTACAATGTGATTATAGCTTCTGTGTACACTATTTGTGCTGGGTATATCAGTTTCTTATATTTTTTCTATTTATTTGCTAGGAGTTTATTTAGGTAGGTGTACATATAATTCTTTTATTTATTTTGAAAATAATTCGTACTCGTAGACTCGTAGTATTGTTTAGGGCTTCAGCTTTAAGCTGAATTTATGTATATTAAGCAGCAAGGATCTTCTTATGGATGTATTTAGCTAAATAATAATATAGCCTAACTTCAGTTTCTCTATTTCTCCAATTGATTTCAACTACGTAAGTATTATACGTAGTACTACGTATTAAATTTGGTTGCAAATACAATCGTGTATAATCCAACGGGTCTTATATACTGCAAATTATTACATTCTAGATGTTGAACTCCTTAGCAAGAGTACAAGACATTTCAAATATTATCTCCGTTTCATATTATTTAGTTATGTCAAATCGTTGTAAATAATATAAAACGAAGATAGTAGGTACATTAATAAAAAGTCAAAGGAAGTGTATACTTCCTCTGCAAAGAGGACGACATTTTAACTTTTTCTTAAAACAAGAAGATAAAAGAACAAACGAAACTCGTATCAAAATTCGAGTACAATATCATCCTCGATCACGTAATTCCAATTAGATAAGATAATCGAATATGAATTAGTTTCACGCAAGAATAGTTTCCAAACCTAAGTTGGGAACTTGTATAATCCATCTTTAACACTTACTTCACTGCTTGCGTCATGCATTACTATGTTATTATCATGTTTAAATTCATTAAAAATTGGATTAATTTGCAAATTTTGTATTATTGCATGAATTTTGAGAACCGTGCCTCCTTCGTAATTTACCAAAATTAAAAATTCTTTCAATCGCCCTAGATTGCACCACGTGTAACCCAAATTCTGACCCACAAATTGACACGTAGCAACCAAAATTTTCTTATCTATAAATTTCCTTAAACTCTTTCTTCCTCAATTAATTTTGCAGAAAAACAAAAAACAAAGATAAAAATGGAGTTCTCATTATCAAACCCAAAAACCTTAAACAATAACATTATTTTTCCTCCAAAAATAATTTCTCAATCCAAACAGGGCCCAATTAATTGGGCCATACCCAAGAAAACGGGCCCAAAAACAGCTCGTGGGGGTATGATCAAGTGCGGCAATAACACGAAATTAGTGGTGGAATTGGAGAGAGAATTGAAGGAGATTGAAAATGATCAAGGGAGGAGAGAGATGAACAAGAAATGTAAAGAAGGGTCAACGACGTTGGTTGAATTGTTAGAGTGTTTAGAGAGAGAAGCAATCATGGGTGATGATCAAGGACGTGAACCGATTGATTATAATCGTAGGACTCAGATTTTTTATAAGAGTTCTAAGGTTTTTCAAGCTCTTAAGGAAATTACTAATAATGATGTTACTACGGCGACGTAAATTATCTTTTTTGTTTTTTTTTTTGTGGTTTGAGAGCCACAAGGATAGGGGTAGAACCGATCCCAATTCTCTTGGAATCGGAAAGCAAACTCTAACTATATGATCTTTTCCTTACTCCTCTAATATGAATGTCAACCAAAACAATAAATATTTGTTATGGAATTTATTACCCTTTTAAAATCATACATTCATACTTGTAACAATTTAAATTTATATCTTTTTTTTTTCAATCAATAATTAATTAACAATATATCAAAATCAAAAGTCAAAAAATATTCAAAATATATAATATAAAATATGAAAATACATGTCATAACTAAAATAAAAAATTTTCTTGACAAGTGAAGCACCACTGAAGTCGCTCGCATAAGTAAATTTGGGTTCGTAATCCGAATTACAGTTGAAGTCGTTCCCTCGTGCGATTGGGCGTGGTTGTTTCGGTTGGTCATGCGATGTGGTATGAGGGAGATTGAAAACGATAGTTAGAGAAATCAAAGAATGGTATTAAAAGATAAAGAGTGAAATAGGGCTAACATTTATATATATATTTTAAAAAAAAATGATTTTGGAATTATATTTCATTATGAAACAGAAACCTTAGTTTTTATCCAAATCGAATCAAAAACCCGGAATAATACCCGAAATCATTGATTTTCAAGGACGGGACTGTACTTAGATCTAAAGGTTCAATCCAAAAAAGTTAGGTTTCACATATGAGTTATTTTATGTACATTCATCACAATATATCAAACTTTTATATTGTATAATTAATCAATTTACATTGATCGAAATCAACAAAAAAGGTTTCAAAATAACGGTATACCAACCGAGTTATCCCTCAATTGTTTTCATTTGAAAAACATAACCCTACAAAATTTTGAAAGAAAACAACGACAAATCATTAAAAATACAAATTCCTATATTTTTTTTTATGATTGAGTAAATTTTAAAAAAAATACTACATGTATTTAAAGATTTAATAAATAAATGGTAGAGTTTATAAAATAAGCATTATGATACGTATTAGGTTTTCTAATATTACATAAATTTAATTAGTTAAATATTGATACAACGCAAAAACTTGACATAATTTATGACAAATAGATATTTGTTCATATATATATATATATATATATATATATATATATATATATATATATATATATATATATATATAATTTTGAAAATGAAAATCTCAAATTAATCAAATACAAGATATAAGGGGAAGACTTATATTATGATGTACTAATATGGCTTCTTATGTGAATACTTGATTGTATGCCCAACATCACTTATATATAGAAGATAAGATGGTGGCCAAAAGGTATGGTTAGAAGATGGTAGAACTAAATTTTTTTTCAATATTTCTTGACTTCTTGTGGCTATAATGACATAATGTTCTCTAAAGTTCATGATCTATTTGCTTCCAATTTCATGTATTCTCTAGAATGTTCAATGATTTTGCATAATACAATTTAACCCTTTTCACTATTTATATGTTGACTTTGATGATAATTTTATTATTAATTTATCACAGAAATATATCATATTTTGGAATAGGTATCCCTACCTTATAAAAAGTAGAAAGTTGTTCTTATGAATAGTGCATGGACTTTTATACCCTTCAAAATATTATTTTATCTTTGTACCCTACTTACCCTTCAAAATGTGTTTTACCTTTGTACTCTTATTTGTAACTTTGTACTCCAACGGTCCAACTTCAAATAGTTCTTACTCGTCTACATTTCCTTACACATTTGAGCTTTCTCTCCTCCTCTCCATGACTCCAGCTCTTGAAAGCTTTTACCTTTCTCTCTCCACACTATCATTGTCATTTCCAAGTACTAAATTCCACATCTTTGTTCACCACCTTTCCAAATATTTCCAAATCAAATTGTCGCCAAAAAAAATTGACAATACCAATATATAACGGTTGTTTAATATTGTTAGCCTTTGTGGTGGGTTAGGAATTGGTCGTTTCGATTTCATCATTGATGATTCTTTCTCTATTTCGCATTGTACCACTACAATTAAGTAATGCTAATATCAACATTACGAAAATAAACAAACAACAATTCTAACATTTGTTCCTTTTCTGCATTATCATTGAAAATCTATGAATTATATTCTACAACGACTCTACATAGTATTTTAATTAAAAGAATCACCATATACAAATAATAAAATAAAGATTTTTTTTTCAATATACGAGATATTTCACACATAACATTCAACTTAGCACGACTACAAACAATGCCTAAGCAAAAGAAATACTACCTGTAGTTCAATTTACTCGCAACAAAGGGGTATTATTTGTGAGACATAAAATATTCCTTTGTTGCGAGTAACCCGAGATAGTATATTCTTTTGCCGGTCTTTTATTCCTCCATGTGAAATGCAATCACAAGACAAGTAAAATTAAGTTGCAAAGGCTAGCCATTCCGCGCGCAACGCGCGCATTGGCTGCCCTAGTTTATATAAAAATAAATTAATATTGAATTCTCAATCCTGAAAACATTCAGCAGAACTAAATTAAAAAATGTACAGCAAGTGATATGCCAGGATAACCTACATGCAAATCAGTCTCCAATAGAAATCAGAAGTGCTTATTGCAAGCATGAAATAAAACATCAAACGATCAACAGTAATCATCTAAATTCGATTTCATAGTCGATTGCCAAAACTCATGACAAAAAAGCCTTGTAATCTGATTGGCAGAAATTAACAAAAAAAAAAAAGGTATTTATTAGATTCAAGGCTGAGTTCAATATATTCTGAAGACTGGAGGTACTTTTGCAAGCTAAAACATGTTTTAATTCTGCTCTTCTTGCTTTTCAATAAAAGTCCTCTTGATCCAACCCCAGGGCTGCAAAAAAGAACGGAAATGGTTAGATAAGGAAAAAATAGCATGAACAGATAATGAATGATAACCACATTTATACATAACATACTAAAAAATGATATAACAGAAATTCCATGTCTTCCAGGTTATGATTGTAGATGAATCATATGTATATTTAAGATCAAAAGGAAACATCTGTGATGTTACATAGGAACTTTTTTTAAACTACGATCACCAAATTACGGAACTGACAAGTACTTTGGTCAGCCCATCTAAGGAATATTATACAAGTGTATCTTAAAAGACAGATTCCAAATGAACTCTTTCCATCCGAAACAAACAGCTGCACAAACTAAATAAGGATGTTCAGAAAAAGTTGTCAGAATTCCTCCCGTGAGTAATGCATCATTGGTTTGTCATTAGTTTCCCTGAATCCCATATTAAAACCGAGTAATGGTGAGGGTCACAATAATAAAACCCAAATCCTTCATTATGAGGGATAAGATATGGTGTTTCCACAGGTTTTTGTGATTAGTTTATCTAAACTTATTTAAATTGAATGGTGGAGGGAGTTACAATAATCAAATCTGATATGAGTCATATCCTTTCATTATGAAGGCTTTATGTATGGTGTTTCCATAGGTTCATTGGTACCACTAATACAAGCATGTCACGCAACTGAGAAACACAAACAAGCAAGCACTCAAAAATATCAAAGCCACTGGATTGAAGATTCTGTTATACACCTCTTGTCAAAAGTCCTAGTCGATCCATAGCCAAATTTCCATGCTTAGATCAAAAGAGTCTTTTATACACCTCTTGAGTCTTGACACATAAGTCAAATTCATTACTGATAAAAAAACTCTCATCAATACTCCTACCCAAACTGTTAAAAGTACATACCAGTTACTGAGTGCAAGTGCCATCACAACATAAGATCTAGACTCTAAAAGTCATAGAGCAGAGCCTGGTAGGATAACTGCTAGTGAGATGTTTTAAAAGGTTGCTAATGGGGCTAGTTTTGAGCCATGACTTCCAATTTCCAAACCAGTAATAGAACTAGTGTCACTTGAGATGGATGAGGGGGTTGGTACAGCTCCAATTTAGATCCAAAACATCATAGAACTCATGTCCCCTGTACTTTATCTCTTCGATGTAAATTCAAACTAAACAATATTCCAAAAATACACAAACAAATGCATCGGAATAGGAATTCTACAGCAGCACCAATCTGGATTTCCTATATGAATTTGCAGCCAAAGCATATCCTTAAAATAACTTTAAATACAAAAGTTCAGCTCAAACTTATAGCTTGAATAAGCCACTCACCTACTTACGCCATCCATGCTTTAAACATAAATAATACAAACACCATAACCCATAAACCTTTTTACAGCTTAGTCTTCTCCAATCTCTCAAGTAATTTAATAAGAATCCAAAACCTAAACAAGAAATGCCAGAATCAAAGATATTTCAGGTGTCAACTTGCTTCAAAATTTCCAAGGAAAAAGTGCTCCTTCATTATCTTCAAGTGGACTTTCAAAGAGTGTTAAAATTTTCTCAACAATCTCATACATGTATGATTGATCTAACAACAAGAAATTAGAAAGGTTTTGCTTCAAAGCATATCAAAGTGGAAAAAAAAACGCTGCCCCTAAAAAATACTTCTTTTCTTTTTACTAGCACCATTTAGGGTTTTCCTGTTAACCAATGCGTAGCTTTGATGGTAAATATGTATAATCTTCACTTATAAAGATTATAATAAGTTGATATTTTAAAAGTATCAATTGATTTGAATTTGATAAGATTCCAAATGACTACACAATTACTTGCATATAAATCACAAAACATGATTAAAAAAAATTGTGAATAGGGTATAAGTCTAAATGGTACAAGTTATACAGAATGGAGGAAGTACTACGTGTAAAACAATGCTTTTTAGAAAGAGATTTCCCTATAAAAGCATAATGCAGATCGGTGAGTAAAAACCTAGTCCCATAGAGGTTCATTTATGATTTGCAATCAAATTCACAAGTCATTACATGTCTGTATATATCACTGCTTCATATTTCACCGATCCTGCCCCATAAAAGTAGCTAATACTGCAAATTTAGCTGCTCAAATGTTTGCCAATGCTAACTTCAGATGGAGGCAACAATTGACAAGGACAACACATGGGGATAACCTCTTCAAGGAACGAGTCAAATGGGAAATAAGGAATCACAAATCCTCTTAAACCAATGACTTAGAATGAAAAAACAACAATTTGCTTCAACCAAAAAGATCAACCTGAAAGCTAAATGTTTGAGCTACATATTTTGATTACAGAGGACAATGTTTCTTTAATATCATCCAAATTGACCCAAATAACCAAATCACACGCATTTCTCCATAAATGAGCATAAATTAGAAGTTAACAAGAAAAGAAATCACATCCTAGTATCAGACTCAACTATCATATAACAAAGTTCCATCTTCATAAGTGTCAAAGTATCCATACCGATGTTGGGATGTCAAGGATTCACCACTAGTATTGAATACATAAACACAAATCAAAGAGTCCAATCAAACACATTCGTAAATTAGAAGAACCCTATTACATAATTCATGCAATTCATGATGCAAACCAATATCAACATTTAATCAATCAACTAATCCCAAAGATTTAAACCCAAAAAGTTCTTCAACAATCCTGCTATTAATTACTCGAACATAGTCAACCTTAACTTTCTACCCACCTTTATAGATGTAAATCAACCCAAAACAAACCAAAAATGCAAAACAATTATACACATAATTGCATCAAATCAATTCACACCCATCAGATCTAATCCCAACTTCTATCAAACCAAAATCAAAAGGATTTCATCACCCCACAAACAAATCCCACTCAATAAAAAAAACCCAGATGAAAAATCACGCAAAAAATTCAAATTTCAATCAAATTAACCAAAAAAATCAACAAAATAATAAGGGATGAAAGAGAAAAACCTGAACAAGATAAAGGCCAGCAGTGGCGGCAGCAACACCCCAACCAACGGCGGCTTTGATATCAGTAGGTTGAGGTCTCATAGATGGCTTCAAAAACTTGAACATTCCAGTTGATGATGCTCCAACCATTTTCAGAAAATTCCCCTTTTTTTTCAAACTTTTTGGATTTTGGTAAGAACCCTAAAATTGAAGGAGATGAATTTGCGATTTCAGATGGTAAATTGGGTCAGATTTCTATATTAGATTTTGTATTTGAGTATTCCGAGGAACAAGAGGACTTTGTCGGGCCCATTATAAAGAATTTTAGGTTATATATTTTGATGAGAGAATATGCTACAAGAATGGGCATTTGGTCTAGTGGTATGATTCTCGCTTAGGGTGCGAGAGGTCCCGAGTTCAATTCTCGGAATGCCCCTTTTTTTTAACTCAATTTTTTTTTTTTACTATTACTTTATTTTAAGTTTAGGATATGAAAAGACTACCACTTTATTTTGGTGTAGTTGAAACATTTAATTTCCTTACTTAAATTTGCAAGTTACGGAATGCATAAAGACATAAACATTATTTTTTGATAAAGAAGATGGCATGTGGCATATGATTAATTTGTGGTGACATGTGGCATATGAGTAATGTGTGGTTTGTGTTTTTAAATACTAAGTATAGGTATAGATTATCAAACAAAATAAAAAAACGCTCAAAGTGGGGAATCGAACCTGATAAATATTAGCTATTTATTAGTTATTCTAGTGGGGCCAAACTAAACATTACATATATCACCACTTGGGCCACAGGGGGCCGGGCCTCCACCAGCCCCCCTTTGGCTCCGCCCATGGCCACGACCTTCATTCCTTTGTATAAAATTATTTTTAAAAGGCTAAAGATTTTCAATGAACACCACATTGACAATAATACAATGATGAGTCATTTGACGGATCAAACAAGTTCCAAATGAGCTAGGATTTGGGGCTCCTCTATATATCAAGTGCTTTGGTTTTCTTGTGTAGAAGGTTCTAGCTAGTACTCCCTCCATTTTAAAATACTTGCTCCACTTTCTTTTTTCGGTTGTTTTTAAATACTTGTTCCATTTTCTTATTTGGAAAGTTTTACAATATTTAACTAATTTCTCTCACCTAATGGACCCATCACATATTTTCTCTCCTCCAATCATCTCCACTACTTTTTCTTTTTACAAATTTTTATTCTTCCACATACCCCACTACCTCCATATATTATTATTTTCTCCAATTTCTCCTAAAATTCCGCGCATGAAGAAATGGAGCAAGTGTTTCGGGGTTTCCTGATGTCCTGCGGGAGAGTTACAATTCCGAGACTGGAACCGGACGCCTGTACCTGCAAAACAACGGAGACTCCTGGTGGTGGGAGCTCCGCCTCCAACGGTCAAGTTAGTACTTGATTAAGGAGTAATTAATGCGGAAATTAAAGTGATTGGGTCTCTCTAGGTGAGAGTGTTTAATGTGAGTTTTTAGCGTAAATCATGTAATCTCTCCTTAATGAGGATTAAGGGAGGTATTTATAACCTTGGGAAACGTGCCCATCCTAGGCTTAGGTTAACCTAGGGCTGATTGGGCTTCCCTCGGAAGTTGGGCCTGGGTGGCCGGTTTCTCCATTAGGCATGGAGTATGCCACGTGTCATGACATAATAGGTCCAAGGTGGACGAATAAGCGTGTGCCACGTGGCAAGCCCTGACAGTTCCAACTGGGGGACACTTGGCAGGACCTGATTGGCCCACGTGGCGCATTCCGATTGGTGGGAGCAAAATCCCCTAATCATTTGCCCTTCACAGGTGGCACGTGACTGGTCACGTGTTACCTGTGACAGGTGTCGCACTGTAACAGGCGACGGCCTGCTACAGGTGTCAGTCGGCGAAAGGCCGAGAGATTTTCCCGCACAAATTTTGAATTCTGAAAGTGACCCTTCGCCTTCTTACTTCGCCTATGTAAGGGAGTGTTGACTTCAGTCATTTTCACACTTGAGAACTTTGTGAGAGAACATTCGGACCCCTGAACTTGCTCTGACAATTTGGGCCTTTTCTGCCTACCGCCTGTTCTGACAAGCCGACTGCAAAGGATTTTCAGAACTTCATCAATCGTCACTCGCTCAGGTAACTGTCGGTTCTCTTACTCTTAATTTTCTTTTCATTCTATTCTTTTTTGAAATGGCACCACGGAAGCACACGACACGACCTAGGTTAGTGATCAGCCGGTCACCGGGGACGGCTGAATCTAGGACTAGGAGTGCCGCCTGCCCTTTTCCGGACCCATCTTTGCCCTTTATACAAAGTCCGACTGTATCTGTGTCTATGCAGAGCATGATGGCCAGAACAAAAAAGACTGCCAGGATCTCAAACTCAGACGGCTCCTCCCACAGGGTGCCGATTAGTGAAACATCTGACCAGGCGCCAGATGTGGAGGTGAAACAAAGCGGCTTGGAAGCCGGCAGTTCTGAGGGAGGAGTCAAAGTGACCCCTTCCCATTTTTCAGTTGACAATTCTTCTTTCTCTCCTGCTCCTTTTAAAGGAGAGGAGGCGGGCCCCTCCGGGAGAGGGGAGGAGTCGTCCTCTTCGGACTCGTTAGAGGACGATTTCGAGTCTAGCTCTTCTGGCCATGCTTCTCTGGACACAGAAGAGAAAAACAGTCGCCTGCAAGAGGCGAGGCTTTCTCACGCAGTTGAGAAAGGGGACGATTGGGCGGAGCCATCCGCCTCTTACCGAGAGCAAAATACCCCCTACTACTGCACGGTACCTCGGGGCCGGATCACAGCCATGCAAGAGAAAGTGGAGAGCTTTATCGCAAACCACACAATGGGCCCCGGCTTTTTAGTGTTCGTGCCGGATCCAGAAGACACAGTCGTCTGGCCGGCTGGTACCAGTTATGATAGCGCCTGCTTTGGTTGCTACGAGGCGGCCATCAAGGCTGGGCTGCGCTTCCCACTACATCCGGCTGTTCAGCGGATCTTAGATGGGTATGAGTTGGGGTACGAGAGCAAGTACCCCTGCACTGCGTCCCGAGCTTCAAATGGCTCTACGACGAGTACTTTTTGGCCGCCTGTGGCCTAAGCAGTCGGTGCTCAAGAGGTAGCCGGCCTGTCGAATACTCTGTTGTTTCATGCATTTCTTGTTATGACTTGTATTAACTTTGCTAATTGTTTTTGCAGCGGACGCCATGAGCAAAATTACCGCCTCCAAGACTGCGGCGGCCATGTTGCGGGCCTCCATCATGCAACAAGCTTCAACCGACTCCCCCAAGAAGGGGGCACCCTTGGTGGGCTTCGAACCTTTCACCCTCTTTTTGGAGTTGTGTTTATGCATATACTGACTCTTTTCTTCTTTTTTAGACGGGCGCTCCAAGAGCTTCTTCTTCCCAACAGCCGGACCCCAAGGCCCGGAGGACGACTGTTGCGAGCTCTCCTGGTTCTGCCAGGAAACATGCGGCGACTGAGAAACAGCCGGCCACTTCTTCTAAAACTCCAGCTGGGCCGCCTAGAAGTATGAAGTTATCCTTGTAAATTTTAGACTTGCTCCCCTTTTTTACTAGGTCTAATCCGTTTGTTTATGCTTGATGCAGCCGGCCCTCAGGAGCCTGACTTGGTAGAGGTGGCCAAGTCTATGATCAGGGCCGTTCCTCCAGCTGAAAGGGAGGCGGTCAGGGGTGTCGGCACCCTTGACCTAGACGGGATTGCAGGGGTCCTTGCTGAGGTATACTTAGCATATTTTTGAGTATTTGAATTCCAGGTCGCCTGTTTTCTTTTTGTTTGGAAAATGACGCCTGTTCCTTTTTACTTAGGCCCTGCTCCGAGTGAACGACCTTCGCAAGCCGCTTGACCGGAAGAACAAAGAGGTAAAGGCTGCAAAAGCTATGGCCGCCTCTGACTGTGATAAGGCAATGTTTCAAATTGCCCAAAATGAAGTTCTGACCATTGATATTCTTTATTATCAGGCGCAGGCTACCGCCGCTATTCGGGCTCAGTTAGAGGCGGCCCAGAAGAGGAATGGCGAGCTGGAGGCGACCATCACCAATCTCAAGGCCGAGCTGAAACCTCTTCGCCTAAAGATGTACTCATACGAAGCCTTGGAGAAATCTTTGGCCAACGTAAAGGAACGCCTGGTGACCTAGGAGAAGAGTCTTACTCAGGAGCTCTCGGAAAAGGCCGAGCAAGAAAAGAAAGAGCTGGTCCGGGAGATGATGGAAGACTCTGCTCAAATCCAGCGCATGACTTGGGGCCGCCTCTTCCCCAATGCCGACTTTGCCTCATGGGAAAAAACGTACCGCCAGTGTTCTGATACATATAATCAAGAGATCCTGGCGGCTGCTGAGGAAGAGGCGTTGGAGGAAGCGTTGGAGGAGGAGGAGCCGGTAGTGGCGCTTGTGCCGCTTGGGGGTAATGCATCAAAGAAGAATGCAGCTGAAGCCGAGTCCAGCAAGAAGAGTGCTGACCAGGCGGCAGCTGCTAATATTGAAGATCTGCCCCCTTCTTAAGCTTTATGTATTCTTTCCACGGCCTGCGTGCCGTTTGTTTTGTATTTACCCGGCCAGGGGGCCGGGGCTCTGAATATTTTGCCGGTCTTTAATGACCGGCTTCTTTTTAATGAATTTTTTGTTTTGCTTCAAATTTGTCTAAGTATTGAATATTCTGATATCCAATTGTTCACTATACCGACTGTTTTACATGGCCGATAGTTGCAGACAGGTACGGATAGTTAGTCACGCCGCCTATGCCCCTGGACGACTGGTTGTCTGTTTCCAGGCTAGACGATCAGTCGGCCATTTATCCAATCGGTATTCGAACTATTTTAAAGATTGGATCCCCTTTAGGCAGGCGGTCCTGTCATTTGTAAATTTAACCAAGTAGGAAAGTTGTCTGACCAAGTAAACATGATTGTTACCTAGTTGTCAAGAAACTGAGTAGTAGAGGTATCAAGCGGCGGGTACCGGTTGTTTCCCTTTATTCGCCAATGTTTGTTGGCTTTTAACTCATAAGTTGTTAACCTAGCAGGAGTAGTGGTTGAGAGCCCCTGTTTGCTAAAAACAGGCGGACGACTCATACCTTTTAGGCTCCATACTAAGTTTGAGGGAGTGACCATAAGTTAACATAGGAGTTACTTAGTCTCCGTCACACTCTAGATTGAGTAGTAGAGGTACTAGGCGGCGGAGGCCGGCTGATCCCCTTGATTCGCCAATGTTTGTTGGCTATTAACCCGAGTGGTTACCTAGTAGGAATAGGGGTTTGAGTGCCCCTGTTTGCCAAAAAACAGGCGGTCTACTCAAACCTTTTAGGTTCCATACCAAGTTTGAGGGAGTGACTATGAGTTAACGTTGGTGTTACTCAGTCGCCGTCACTCTTGCTTGAGAAGTAGAGGTACCAGGCGGCGGAGGCCGGCTAGACCCCTTGATTCGCCAATGTTTGTTGGCTATTAACTCAAGAGGTACCCCCTGCATTTATCCCAAGTAATACAGGCGGTCATCTGACTCAGATGTCAACTGCTACCACTGGTTTGGTTAGTGATAGAGTTATCCTTGTCTCAAAAACGGCTACGTGGTTGCCCTTGGGGACAGTCGTATAGGTGCCGTGTAATTAGTTTATAGAGCAATGTTCCACCCAAAAGGGAGCTGCTCTCTGCGACGAATTTCATCCGGAGGGATGCCGTCGGACGCCTGCTATGATGTTGGGACAGGTCGTATTAGTTTTGAAGATTGGATCAGTTGGCTTGGCGCCTGGTCTGATCATTCGGCCCGTGGCCTTGGTTAGTTCTTGGTGAACGTAGGTGCTAAGTAAGAGGAGGGTAGCCGCCTGTTTAGGCACAGGGTCGGCCAGGCCCTAATCTTTTTAGCTAAGTATAAGAGGGGTGGCTGTGTGCTTTGGAACCAGTCGGCCATCTTCTTTGGAGAGTAGCCGACTATATGTCCAGACGACATGCCCCTATGGTGATAAGAGTAAAATACTCAATGGAGAGTAGCCGACTGTAAAGGTACAGGCGGCATGCCCCTCTGAAGATAGAGTAAAATACTCAATGGAGAGTAGCCGACTGTAAAGGTACAGGCGGCATGCCCCTCTGAAGATAGAGTAAAGTACTCAATGGAGAGTAGCCGACTGTAAAGGTACAGGCGGCATGCCCCTCTTAAATAAGAATAAAAATTTAAACTTGGAGAGTAGCCGACTGTTTGTCAGTAGGCGTGCCCCTCTTAGTACCAAATTGAATAGTAAGTATGCAAACTTTTATTAAGTAGCTCTTGACTATTTACATCATTCAAAAGAAATATTTCTTAAGATTATCTACATTCCAAGTTCGAGGCAACGGTTGTCCGTCTGGTGTTTCCAGACGGTAGGTACCGTCCCTGACTTCTTCACAGATTCGGTAGGGTCCTTCCCAGTTGGGAGTTAGTTTGCCAGACTCATTAGCCCTACCAACTGCTTCCATTTTTCTAAGTACAAAGTCCTCTACTTTGAGTGGACGCCTGTGTACTTTTTTGTTGTATGATCTAGTCATTCTCAGGCGGTAAATTTCATGGCGCAAGACAGCATTGCCCCTCCTTTCAGGAAGTGAGTCTAATGCCAGGCGCATGGCTTCCCAGTTTGCCTCTTCGTCATATAGCATTACTCGAAGAGTCGGCTCGTAGTGTTCTATTGGAAGAACAGCTTCCGCACCGTAAGTTAGGAGGAATGGAGTTTCTCCAGTCGCCCCTTTTTCAGTCGTCCTAATGGCCCAGAGAACATGTGGTAATTCATCCGCCCATAGGCCGCCTTCTCGTTCAATATTTTTCTTGAGACCGTCTGAGATGATTTTATTAAAGGCTTCTACCTGGCCGTTTGCTTGTGGACGACCGACAGATGCAAAGTAGTTTGCAATTCCTTGGTCACCCAACCAGCTTTTGAGAACAGGCGTCTCAAATTGGGGACCATTATCAAAAACCATAGACATGGGAACCCCGAACCGAGTGATGACATTTTTCCAAATGAATGAAATTACATCCTTCGTCTTGATTCCCTTTACAGCCTCCGCCTCTACCCATTTAGTGAAGTAGTCGACGGCAACAAGTATGTACCTCCTTCCGCCTGTAGCAGGCGTATATGGACCCAGAATATCCATGCCCCACTTAGCAAACGGTAGTGGGCTATGAATAGTAGTGAGGTCAGTAGCCGGACGGTGAATTAGCTTGCCAAACCTTTGGCACTTGTCACATTTTTTCACCATCTCCATTGCATCTGCTTCTAAAGTAGGCCAAAAGTAGCCCTGCCGCCTTGCCCGTTGAGCAAGCGTCCTACCGCCTATATGAGAAGCACAGTAACCAGAGTGAAGATCGTCTAGTATTTCTTGTCCCTTTTCTGGAGTAACACACTTTAAGAAGGGTTGAAGGTACCCCTTTTTGTGAAGTTCTCCTTTTATTATTTCAAAACTGGTGGCTCGTTTTTTCAGTGCTGCCGCCTGTTGATGATCATCCGGCAGGGTACCGTTTGTCAGATATGCCCTGATTGGATCCATCCAAGTTGAGCTTCTGTCTAGGATTGCAATAGGTTCTTCCTCAATGCTTCTCCTCTCCATTACTTCCCAAAAAACAGTTCGAGGAGTATCAGAGGAGGCGGACGATGCTAATTTTGACAGTGCATCCGCCTGGTTGTTTTCTGATCTCGGCACTTGGATCAGATGGAAATCCTCAAGGGAGCCGACTGCTTGTCGGACCGCCTGTAAATACTTGATCATGGCCGGATGGGTTGCTTCGTATTCGCCATTGTACTGACTCACTATCAATTGTGAATCGGAACAGGCGTCTATTTTTCTTGCCCCTGCCGCCTTGCACATGCGGATTCCGGCTAGTAAAGCTTCATACTCTGCCTCATTGTTTAAGGCCTGAAAACTGAAGCGTAACGCATACTCGTACCTGTCGCCCTCTGGCGACTGACATATGACGCCTGCTCCACAACCATTTGAAGTAGAGCTTCCGTCCACATATACCTTCCAGACCTGGTCTGTAACTTGAGAGTCAGGAGGACGAGTCATCTCAACAATAAAGTCAGCAAAGGCTTGCCCCTTCACTGCTTTTCTAGGCTCGAAAGTAACTTCGAGGCTCTGAATTTCTATGGCCCATTTGATCATTCGGCCTGACGACTCCATGATGGTCAGTGGCCGCTTGATAGGTTGGTCTGTATACACGACGACTGCATGTGCCAAAAAGTAGGGCTTCAATTTTTTAACAGCCATGAAGAGTGCAAGACCAAATTTCTCCACTAAGGGATACCTCAACTCGGCATTTTTCAGTACATGACTGACAAAGTAGACCGGGAGCTGAAAGCCGTCCCTTTCAGCAAGGAGAATAGCGCTTAACGCATGATCAGAGACGGCCAGGTACATGTAGAGTACTTCTTTGGGCAAAGGGCTGACCAGCCTCGGCAAGGAATGCAAGTGAACTTTCAATTTCTGGAAGGCGGCCTCAGCATCCGGCCCCCATTCAAACCTTGCCTTTTTCTTAATTGCCTGGAAAAAGTATAAGCATTTGTCGCCTGATCGGCTTAGAAATCTTCCCAAGGCCGCCAGACAACCTGTTAACTTCTGAACCTCTCGGATGGTACGAGGCGACTGCATGTCAATGACCGCCTGCACCTTCTCAGGGTTCGCCTCTATTCCTCTCTGATTGATAAGGAATCCGAGAAATTTCCCAGACTCAACTCCAAAGACACATTTCTTGGGATTGAGCATGACATGGTGCCGCCTGAGTGTGGCGAAAGTTTCTCGGAGGTCCGACAGATGATCTTTCTGAAGTTTAGTCTTGACAATCATATCATCAATGTATGCCTCGACGTTTCTCCCAATTTGATCAAAGAACACAGTGTTTATCATTCGCTGGAAAGTGGCCGGGGCATTCTTAAGACCAAACGGCATGACCGTGTAACAGTATAACCCCTGATCAGTGACGAAGGCCGTCTTCTCCTGATCTTTCTTCCATAAAGGAATTTGATGGAAACCAGAGTAGGCGTCCATAAAGCTCATCAAAGCATGGCCGGCTGTTGAGTCGACCAGGTTATAAATTTTAGGCAGAGGGTAACTGTCTTTGGGGCACGCCTTGTTTAAGTCTGTGTAGTCTACACACATTCGCCAGGTGCCATTCGGCTTTTTAACAAGCACCACATTTGCAACCCAGTCTGGGAAGTAACATTGCCGAATGAACCCTGCATCAAGTAATTTTTTAACTTCGGCGGCTGCCGTCTGACTTCTTTCTTCACCATGGTTCCGCTTCTTCTGCCGTACCGGCTTCTTTTTCGGATCCACGGCCAGTTTATGTACCGCCAGATCAGGACTAATGCCTGGCATTTCATGGACTTCGAATGCAAAGATGTCCTTGTATTCTTTCAATAGTTTGTGAAAGTCGTCACCAAGGTCTCTCAGAGCAGTCGTCCCAACCTTGACTGTTCGCTCAGGACGTGAGTCGTCTAAGATCAAGTCCGCATGCTCACCAGCCGGCTGAGGGTGGAATTCATCCGACCGCTCCTCTGCCAATGATTGCTATTTTTTGTATTTTCTTGCGGCCCCTATCTGGGATGCCTTTCTCTTCTTGCCGCCTGCTTCATGAACAGGCGCACTCTCCTTGACATTGTCAAGGTCTGTTTTTTCACCACTTGACCCAGTGGCCATAACAGTGGGCTTGACATCCGAGAGATAGCACTCTCGGGCCATCCTCTGATCTCCCCTTAGGGAGCCGACTGTTCCATTATCCCTCTCAAACTTGAGCAACATAAGAGATGGGATTATAACAGCCTTGGAATTATTCAGGGTTGGTCATCCCAGAATCATGTTGTAGGCCGAGAGTTCTTCTACTACCAGGAACCGGACTACCATGTGTCGTCCTTCCCCTTTTTCTCCCAGGCGGATGGGTAAATCCACTCGTCCCAGTGGGTGGAAGACTCCTCCTCCAAACCCTACTAAAGGGTGGGATGCCGGATGTATGCAATTAGTCTGATATTTTAGTTTCGACAGACATTTGCTACTGATGAGATCTGAGGAGCTTCCGGTATCTATGAGAATTCGGCCAACTCTCTGGTTGGCCACTTTACATTCAATGACGATAGGGTCGTCATGCGGCCCTCTTACCCCTCCTAGATCTTCTTCAGTGATGACAATCTCAGGAAATGAATATTTGGAGGGCCGTTCTTGGTGAACGGAATTTACATCTAACCGTCTGATGTTGTCTTTGTTGCCCCTAATAGTGGGGCCGCCTCCTGAGAAGCCGCCTGCAATGGTGTAGACGACTGCATCATCTGTATCGGAGCTGTAGCCTGTTGTTTCTTTTTGGCCGACTGCTTTTTCGAGGAAGTGTTCCCCGTAGATTTCTTGACATAAGTGTCAAGATCACCTTGCTCAGCCAGGCGGTCCAGATACCGCATGAGACTGATGCAATCATTGGTGAGATGACCAACATCTTCATGATAATCACAGAATTTATCTTGGTTCCGATAGTTTACAGAACCCTTCATGGGGACCGGCTTCTCAATTGAGATCCGTCCCTTGATTTCCTTTAGGATAAATTGGCTATCCTTGTTAAACGCATACTTTGGGGAGTATGGTTTGAATTCTTTTTTCTTTTTCTGGGCCGGCTGTTTAGAGGAATCAGCCGCCCAGACCTCTTTTCTCTTCTCATCCTTGTTTGACGACTGTTTCTGTCGTCCTTCTCTTTTGTCGAACCTTTTCCCATCCGAATGTTTTATCGTACTACAAAGATCAGTCGCCTGTATATAGGCTTCTGCTTCAATCAAGGCCTCTTGAAGAGTCGCCACCCTCTTTCGAACCAAATCAAATTTGAAGGTCGACCCGTCTTTGAGACCTCTGAAAAAGTCAGTATAGGCTACTTCATCCGGTAACCCTTGAATCTGTATTCTCATCAGGTTAAACCGCCTGATGTAAGAACGAAGCCCCTCCTTCTCGCCCTGCTGAATTGTTCCTAAATCAAGGGTCGTTTTCTTCGCAGGGATGTTCATGGCGAAGTTGGAGGTGAATAAGTAAGCAAGCGTCCTGAAGCTATTTACACAACCAGTCGGCAGGTTGCCGAACCATTGTTGTGCGATTCCTTTGAGAGTCGCTGGGAAACACTTGCACCAAGTGGGATCATCCAACCCTTGAAGGTACATCAGGTTGGTGAATGCCATCAGATGGTCTTCTGGGTTAGTAGTGCCGTCATAGGCGCCTACTAATACATTTTTCACTTTGGCCGGCTGAGCGGCTTCAGTAATTTCCTTGGAGAAGGCCGACGGCTGTTCACCAAGTCTAAGCAACCGTAGCTGCCAGTCCATAGGTTGGACATTTTTTGCTGCATGTCCACCAAACGGAGGTGGCTGTAAAAAATACTGTTGTTGCGGTACAAACGGTAAGTTTGGTACCGCCTGGTCTCTATGAAAGCCGGACTGACGGGAGGTGCCGCCTGACTGACTCTCATGATACGACTGAGTATGCCTCATCGAGGCATTTCGCAGACTGTCTTGGAAGTTTGAAGTAGAGGCCGACTCTGACAATCGGTCACTCTTCTTCTGCTCTAGCAGTAGCCGAGCGTCTGTGAATGTTTGCTTCGACCCGTCCGCCTGAATATGACGAACAGGTTTCCTATTTCCTGGAGTAGGAAAACGGTATTTTGTGAAATCAAGGGCAGTCGGCTCCCGCTTCCTAGATTTAGGATGAGGAGTCGCCTCTCGCCCTTGAACTGGCTTCCTCTTCTGTGAAGTGGAGGGTTTCTTAGCCGACTGCTCCTTGTCCAGAGCAGGCGACTTCTTGTTGATCAACTCTTGAATTTCTCCCTTGAAGTCCCTCATGAAGGTCATGAGTTCACTCCTTGTGATGGGAGCAGACCCATCAGTCGGCTGTTGCCGAACAGGCGGTGCGCCTGCTGGCTCGCTTCCTATATGAAGATGTTCCCGTTCCCTCCTTTCGGTATGACGGGTACGTCGGGCCCTTAGGGTTCCGTCTGAAGCTGTGTGAGCTTCAACGTCAAATTCATCCTCAGTATCGTGGTCCGACTGAACTTGAGGGTCGTCTAGGGGACGCCTCTCTTCAAGAGTCGGTACAGACTTGGATGCCATCTCAGAAGTACTCTCCCCACAGACGGCGCCAAATGTTTCGGGGTTTCCTGATGTGCTGCGGGAGAGTTACAATTCCGAGACTGGAACCGGACGCCTGTACCTGCAAAACAACGGAGACTCCTGGTGGTGGGAGCTCCGCCTCCAACGGTCAAGTTAGTACTTGATTAATGAGTAATTAATGCGGAAATTAAAGTGATTGGGTCTCTCTAGGTGAGAGTGTTTAATGTGAGTTTTTAGCGTAAATCATGTAATCTCTCCTTAATGAGGATTAAGGGAGGTATTTATAACCTTGGGAAACGTGCCCATCCTAGGTTTAGGTTAACCTAGGGCTGATTGGGCTTCCCTCGGAAGTTGGGCCTGGGTGGCCGGTTTCTCCATTAGGCATGGAGTATGCCACGTGTCATGACATAATAGGTCCAAGGTGGACGAATAAGCGTGTGCCACGTGGCAAGCCCTGACAGTTCCAACTGGGGGACACTTGGCAGGATCTGATTGGCCCACGTGGCGCATTCCGATTGGTGGGAGCAAAATCCCCTAATCAGCAAGTATTTAAAAACGGAGGGAGTATTAGTCTAGAATTATATTGTAAGTATTTGCAATGAGGTGTGTGGAAACTTTCTTAATTAAAAAAAAAAAAAAAAAAAAAAAAAAAACCCTTCCTTATACTACCATTAATTTTCTCTAGAGTTGAAAACATTCTAGAGATTAAGAGTAGAATTATAATATTCTAGAAAAAGGAAGAAGAGCTATAAATATACATACCCAACACCATTATTAGAGGGCTGAACAAAGTGATATTATAGCAAATATTTTAAAATACTAATTGAAAAATTGCTATGGTAAATCGGTAACCATTAGAGTTTGAAAATGGGGATTTGAAATAAAATGATATTTTGGTTTTATTTCTATATTGGAGTTTACTTCTTATTTGATCATTATCTAAGGATACAAATCTATAGCATGCATTTCATTAAAAAAAATAAAAATAAAAAAAATAAAGAAAAAAAATTTGTAGTTCATTAAAAAAGACAAGACATACTAATAGAATATATGTGATGATATTCCCTCAAAAAAAAAAAAAAATGATAATAGATTAAAAAATTGGTAATATATTAATTTTAACGTTTCTAATTATTTTATGCAATAAAACGTGATATATTCATTTAAGATAAATTATAATACCTGTAAGATGCTAACTACTCACACACCATGCCATACTTGGCCACCCTTAGTGCTAAACAATGCTCGGAATATCAATACTAATGAGTAAATAACTAAACACAGTATTTTATCTGTTTATTTATTTATTTTGACGGTATTCGAATTTATTTTTATTGAAAAATTAAAATCATTGACAATACTAAATATTAAATCGTTATAGTGTTGTTAAATGTTACGTTAGATAATTAATTCATGTGTTTTTCATTGTTTTAGAGAGGGGAACAAAGTGGCTGATAGTCTTGCTAACCTAGGAGTAGTTCAAAGGGAGAGGGTCCTTTATTTTGATAATCCTCCTACCCAAATAAAGGAACTTTTTCAGGAGGATTTCCTAGGAGTCACTACTCCCCATTTTGTTATGTAATTTTCTTTATTTTGAATAAAGGGCTTAGCATTCTTTTGCACAAAAAAAAAAAAAATAAAAAAAAAAATAAAAAAAAATTAAAATTTAATAATAGAGTGACTGAGTTTAGAGATAGATTGATTGAGTGACAAACCATATTTTATTTTAAACAAATTTTAAAAGCCATGGAAGGTATAAATTTGAAGATTTGAACAAAAATACACATTAGTGAAAAGTTGTTACTATACACAAAATTGATATACAAATTGTGATTTTTTTGAATAATTGATAATGTTGATTATTCACATCTTATGTATATTATTGTTATTATAGAGAAGATAATAAGCTTGTGGATTCATTTGTTTGATCGTTGTTTTGTAGTAAGGATTAACTAGTTGCTTACTTATCATCGATCCAATTTTTTTTTTCAAAACAATCAACTCAATATTTTAGGGTTCAGCAATACTGTGGTTTTCTGTTTTTTGGTTTTTTTGTTTTCTAAAAGTATATGATATGTGTCTCTTAATGAATCAAAAATTATATTAACTTATTAAAATTATGATAATTTTGAAAACTGACAACAGAAAAGTGAAAACATCTTTTTCTTGTTTCCTGTTTTTGGTTTAAAAAAAAACAGGAAACTCAAAACCAAAACTCATGCTAAACAAGCCCTTAAGTTTTGAATTCAATTGAAAGTACAAAAATAAAGAGAAATCCTTATTTTTTTTGCGAATTATAAAAGTTAAAATGGATAGTAATTTCTATTCCGGGTTTCGATTTTACTACGACATATCCAAATGTGTGAACTGGTTGGAGCCAAACCAATGTAATAAGGTTTTTTCACCCAATCAATCTGGTTAACCTCATTATTTACTCTATTAACTAACCATTTAACATAACATTTATAGCCACTTAACGTTTTAACCCTAAATGTCACAAATGTGCATCTCCTAAAGAAATGAATATGTTCTACTAATTATAGAATAACTATTTATTCAACAACGATGCATCATTGATTATTTTCAACCCTTGGTTCTATTTATAAATAGCTTCATAAAGAATCTGTTGAGTTAAGAAAATTGATTCGAGAGACATGCGCAATTCAAAGGCTATTATGCTATGCTATCCAAGAAATCCCAATTATTCTCATTTCGAATCAAGTTTGCGATAGAACAATTTTCATAATAATAATAATTAGTTTGTTAAATTAGATTCGTTTCATTGTGTAGCTATATAAATTAATTTTTAATTTTTTTTTGGTAAGCACACACGCATTATAAAATAGTTACATTTAAAAATATGTCTTAAAAAGTGTAAAAAAATATATTGTAATATGCACTATATGTTGAGGGCTCCAATGTTCAAGATCAATAATGCTACAATGTCGTTTTCCAATTGATAAAAGAGACCAACATTATTGCCTTCTATTTCAGGTATCCTAAAATGACCATTATTATGGAGTACAAGACTAAAATAATTATTATGAAAGATTGAAAATGCTTCTAATAAGACTTAATTAGTCTTCCTATAAAATGAAAACAAAAGTAAATCAAGTCAAACTTGAATTAGAAAAGCAACACCACTCCCTTGAGTCCCTTCCTTACCCTTCTTGTGTGTCACGCAATATTCATACTTACAAGCCATGCATAAATCTTGAGAACTTTTAATCCAACAATACAAAGCTTAAAATTGAAGGTATAATGTTGTCAGATAATATAAACTCCTTGATTAGAGTGATTTCCATTGATCAATATTTATAGGGTTACAATGAGAAACCTAATCATATTAGGTAACATAAGATATGTAAAGATATCAAAGATAATCTTATACAAAATATATCCTAAACCTAAGATAAGAATATTCTATGGATATTCTCTATCATACCCCCGCAGTCGGAGCGGGAGAAAATCGATCGGATGCTCAGACTGGATCTGAATCACGCATCGAGCGGTAAGGATAGTATGGTAACCCATGATCAAAAGGAAAGTAGTAGAAATGTGCCGGTGATGACGAGAGAAGCAACAACCACGACCTACATAGAGTAGAGATAAGCACTGCTAGGCCGGAGGAGAAGGAGAAGAGCCGCACACAGACTTGGGCTAAGTTGCAGATCCAGAGAAGAAGAAGCTAAGGGATCAAACCATTATCGGGAAGAAGACACTACACTACTACGTGAAATCATAGTTGAAGAAAAATAAATAAAATTGCGCAAAAAAAGATTAAATCCCACCGCTTGAAATTAATCAATTCTTAGAAAAGAAACCAGGTAGCAAGAAGTAATACTCCACAAAGATTCCAAGTGCTGCAACAATAAAAGGAGCTAACTTGATAGCAAAAGAGATGTGCAAAAGTTGACCTTATTGTGATATGCCACCACCCAAACAAAATCTATGTGATTATGTGTTAAAAAAACCAACGAGGCAATGTAAGAATCATTGTTGGTCATGGGGAGGTGGAAATAGAGTGCGGCACATGGAGTAGGTTGGCAGATGTGAATACTGCCAGTAGTGGGAGGCGGTAGTGTATGCGATTGCCAACAATGATGGAGGAGGCTTTCGCGATTGCTACTGTTGGTGGGAGGCGCAAGGTTACATAAAGATTCTAAAAAAAACTTTGAGAAAAGAAAAAAAAAATCTATATGTGTGTTTGCGGAAGCATAAAAAACTTTGTATATCCCGCCGGTGGGTTTAATTTTCTAACCCACCGGCAAGGTGAGAATTTTTGTATATAATCCCAAGATCTAACCTAAGCTGTGATACCATGTCAGATAATATAAACTCCTTGATTAGAGTGATTTCCATTGATCAATATTTATAGAGTTACAATGAGAAACCTAATCATATTAGGTAACATAAAATATGTAAAGATATCAAAGATAATCTTATACAAAATATATCCTAAACCTAAGATAAGAATATTCTATGGATATTCTCTATCAAATGTCATACAAATACTAATTATCGAGCATCATATTTTACTAGTAAAATATTGAAAACGGAATGGAAAGGAGACATATAAGAGGGGAGAGAAGTCCGGTAAAAAATAAAAACATAGAAAATAACAAAAATAATAAAATTAAAAAAAAAAGTAGAGAAGAATCAATTAACTCTTACCTTTTTATTTGTTTGGTTAAATCATTAAAAGAAATCACTTGAACATAATAACAAATTAAGTTTTATAGAGGTAACAAATAAGTGAAAATTAACTGTTACTCATAGATAATGGTAATTGTTATCCAAACCTTTCCGTTAAAGGTTTGATAATAATAGTAATGTGGTTAAATTGAATTCATTTCCAATCAATATACACCCTTACCAAAACATATACGGAGTGTTAAAGCCCAAAATATAACAATTTTATTTCTTATCATGCATATCAAACATGCATTCATAACAAAAGGAAGTTACTCTTATTTAATTAAATACTTCTCCTAAATTATATGAATAATACAATTGCCATCAGAATATATATCACTAGAATTCTTTTTTTGATAAAATTTATTCTATGGATTGAAATTAAGTGGACCATACTTAGGTTGTTGATCAGGAGTAAAGAGTCCAAAATGCTGCTCACTTGGAGCTCCTGGTTTGTTATCTTCATCAAACATTGCAAACAAATATGTCTCAATTCCTTGCCCTGGTTTCAGTGGAGTCCCTTGCTTCACATGACCGATCATGTTCCGATAATAAGTCCCTGCATTTTCAACCGTGGCATCATCGTCTCCACCTTCAGACGGCCATCCTGTTTCTGACACCACAATCCCTGTATTAGGTGCACCTGCCTTCCCTAGAGCCGCGTACACGCCATCCACAATCGCGTCGAATAAGTTCTGATAGTCCCTTCCACTGTCAGAAAACAAAGGACCAGGTGCAGTAAATAATGCATAGTCAAGCCTTATATATTGCTTGTCACTAATACGAGCGAAGTAAGGGTAAACATTAACCAACAGAGGCGAACCATTGCTAGTTAAAAAGTTGACTATTGGGGTAATGTATCCTGTATTACTGAATTCAGTGGCAGATGGTGGATAAGTATTTGTCAGTAAGCTCGTATCAATGGCCGTTGAAACCAAGATCTGTCCACCCAAGTTGTTTGCAACGAGTGCATTGAGAATGTTCTGCATTGCTGGTAACACTGCCGGGGCTTTCTGATAATCAGGATGGATTTCATTACCGAATGCAATGTACTTGATCACACTTGCAAAAGGGACGACATTGGTTTGCACCCACTGGGTGGCAGCTACTGGGTCGGATGCTATAGATAGAAGGTCTCCGTTAGTAATACCGACAATGGTTTTGATGCCAGAGCCTTGTAGGGCTTTGTAGGGCTTAGAGAGCTGCTATATTGGGATTAAATAGCCTCATAGTTCCTATTGCATTGGATTTATAAAGGTTTATAACATCTTGCTCGGACGGCAAGTTGTCTGCAACATTACCGTAGCATACGCCAACTTGTTCCACTGCATATAATATAATCATGCATAATATAAAGGTTTAAATTATGTTATCCTATATGTAAAATATAAGGGAGAGCAAGAAAAGAAAAGACTAGCTATTTAAATAAAATGATCCGAAATGTGTTCGTTTTAACTTATTTCAATCATATTAAAGCATAAATTAGAATTTTTATTAGCTTGTGTATTCATAAAATCTTCAAAAATTACAAATCATAAATTGAATATCACTTGATTCATTATTGTAAAAATAACTTCAAATTTTAATCATAATTGAACATCATATTAGAGCAAACCAAATTAAACCAAGTCAGATCAAAACAATTCGAAAAAAATAAAATCAGACCAATCAACTAGACTAAAACTAGTCAAACTTAATACTTGTAATTAAAATTAGATTATGTACCTGTTTGGTGTACATTAAGGAGTAAGTATACCATAACAATCAATAGCATCGCAGTAGCAGCCATTATAAAACAAACAGGTTTATTGATGAATGTATGTATTGAATATTTTAAGAGAAATAACAAAGAAATAACAAACTCTAGTTAGTTGTGTTGGTTGTTCGAAATTCATTTGATGCATGCATTTATATGCATACTATTTGTAAATTTTATTATGGTAATAACGAGAGTATAAGAGGAGTATCGTACAAATTCTTAAATGAACCTGGTTCACACTAATTTATTGTGGACCACTAATATTAGAGAAACTATGATTGTTTTATTAATAAAAAAAAAGTCACTATAATTAAAATAAGGTCACTATGTTGAAATAAAAGTTATTTTGGTAATATATAAGCTATAAGAGATTAATTTTTTTAATGAAATATATTATATACTGGTCAATATGAAAAATAAAAGTCATTATGTTAAAATCAGGGTTATAACGTTGTATTCAAGTTCACAATAATATTAAATGTTGTACAAGTTTTAATAAAGGTTACTATGTTAAAAATAAGGGTCCCTATGTTCAATATAACGTCAGTTGCGTGTGTAAAAATATCGGGTCCACAATAATATTATTGTGGATCAGGTCCACGCAAGTGTTTTTGGGAATATCGATCATGCAATATTAAATTAGGCAACTTGTCAATATATATACTAGCAATATTTTCTCCTCCGTGGCAATGAACATATATTTACCTTAATATTACACAATCATTTATGGAAATAAGTCAATAATTTTTGGACATTAATAAAATTATCTTCAATATTCATTTTCTTTCTATGGAAAGATTTTCACATAAAAATGTATTTATAGGTAAATTTTACTCCCTGTCATATTTAACAGTTATGGAGTACTTGATTATTATATTGTCTAAAAACAGAGTGTTTACAAAAGTTAGGAAACTATATTTCTTCATATCATCCCTCAAAAAAAATATTTCTTCCTATCATGTTGTCTACATATGAACACAATGTATTTTTCCTGCCAATAATAAATAATAATAATAATAATAATAATAATAATAATAAAGAATTATAGAAGAAATTTTCTGTACATATCTTATATATAAAGTGAAAGGGCCTTTTAGGTGATAAATTTCACTATCCCCAAATTACCATTCTCAAATTGCAAAATTATCAAAAAAAAAAAAAAAAAAAAAAAAAAAACCCTATCATAACTACCCAATAATAACCGCTCCCTTTTTTCCACATAAATTTACATATTCAATTGTTCTCACTCCCCATAAAATATAAAACCACTTTTTTTTTTTTTTTTCATCTAATTTCTTATATTGTACACGCGTAGCGGGTATCTCTTAACTTGTTAATTTAAATTTAATTGTTTAGCTTAAAACCACTATAAAGATGGATCGTATCTTTGTAAGACACTACGTCACTACCACATACATGTCTAGTAACTAAAAAACATAAATAACACAAGTAACGGTAAAATGATAATAATAACTAACCAAAACTTTAACGTTGCTTTCAAAGAAGTGTGAGGCAAAAAAATGGAGACTTTTTCATTTTAATTTTAATTTAATTTAATATTTTTCATAAATAAATAATTAATAGAGTGATATCAGCATAACTAAGGCCATGCTTATTTCACCCTAAAAAAAAATATTCACTGAACATAATTTCAATTCAATAAAAGTGATTTTAGTAACCTTAAAGAAGAAATATAATAGAAAATCGGTAAAAATAATTTCAGTTTAGAAAAATTAATTTCAATTCCATAACGAATTAATGAAAAATTTAAGTTCAATAAAAATAATGTGAAGTGAACATGACCTAATTAATAACTAGATATTCACCCGATTTAATTTATTTAAATTTTGATTTTTTTATTTTTATTTTTGTTTGATTGTTCAGTGTCAATACACAAATTTGACTCTTCATATCTTTAAATCAATATATAAAATTGTTAAATAATTATTAATGTCTCAAAACTATACATTAAGACAAATCTAACAATATTTTATGTGACTATATCTTTATTTATACGTGTATAGTAAGATTAATAACCAATGAGGCAATGATGGTCGAAGTTGGTTATAAGTCACTTCTAATAGAAACAATTTCTCATCCCTTTGTGCTTGTTAAGTTGTTATGCTAAACAAGGAGTGGTTTAATGTTAACTTAGGCAATACAAGTATCTCTAAGCTTAGCTTAGCTTTGCTTTTTTTTTTTTTAAACAAATCAATTCATTAATAAAAAGCCATCCGACATCTACAAATGAAATCTAAATTAACAAATACATAAAATTGAATCAAATTAGAGTTTTTCATCAGAGCTACGATCGTTGAAAAGATCTTGCACTGTGGTACATCTCTCACACACATAGACTAATTTCGGCCTAAACGGTCAAGATTTTGGAGAAACCCTAGTAGGAGAGGAGAGGATATCTCTAAGCTTAGCTAGACATGGGATATCTCTAAGCTTAGCTAGACATGCATAGCTTATTAGTGTTCCTATTTGGGCTGCGGCCTCATAGAGTCACTTGTTTTTGGACCTCTTTATATTAACAAAAATTACTTAACCCAATGAAAAAAATTAATTAAAAGCTTAAATTTGACTAGGACAAAGCACGTGAGGAGAAAGCATTGTTTTATGACACTAGTTGTGGACCCACGCGCGTTGCGCACGGATGGTTGTTTTTATCGTTTTTTTTTATGTTCATCATATATTTATGGACATTTTCTCCTTGAGTAACCATTACTCCGTATATTTAAATTTGTCACAATGTCCACTTTTAACATATTAAGTTTTTATAAATTTTTACTAAAGTAAATGATGTAAAATGTTCATTGACAAATGTGAAAACTCAAACGTTGTACATCTATAGTGAGCCTCATTCACCCAACTCTCTAGCCATTTTAAATTTGATCAGATTGATTGTAACAACCTAAGTACATGGTAGTGGTCTAGAGAGAGTAAATGCTAGAATTAATTAATCCTAAGCTAAACAATAATTTTAGCACAAGCCAAATATGTAGTGTGAAAATTTGTAAAAATTAATAATATAATTCCACCAAGAACATCAAATTTACAATTATTGTTATTTCTACCATTTATAATCTTCTTTATAACTTCAACACATTGGCCACTAAATTCACCGGCTGAAAGTTGGAGATCAAGAGGTTTCTGCATAGTCAGACTCATAATGCATATTGAAGTTTGAATATTGCATGTATTCAGCCTGAAAAAACATTAGTTTCATTGTCATATACTTGCAAGAAACAAGGGAAATTTGAGTAAGAAATTGGTACATGTTCAACTATAATACTACAGCAAGATGACATCACATTTGTATAGTCCATAAGAAACATCCCATCCCAATCCACAATTCCTCAACAATAGAAACAAAAGTAGCAAAAGCATAAAAGATAAAAGTGGTAGTGCCATTAACGTAAATGGATATTGAAGTATTTCGCATAAGATATCTTCAAACTCACCATGAACATCTTAAATTATTGTTGAAGCCTTCTTCATGCATACTGTAACTATGTAAACGTTCTTGTTTCAATTCTTCCATCATAGCTATTTTTACTTTGTAAAATTCATGAAGAATTATGGAAAATAATTCAAAAGTTGAGTAAATTCTCATATTTGCACAAAAACATAGGACACAAAGGACATCCAGATTTTGCGACAAATAACCTTGAATCGCCAAATAATACAGAAAATCATATACGTAGTATAAAAGCATAGGATATATGTTACATCACATAGGATACTCACCAGTAAAATTGCTCGTCTTCCACATTTATAAAGTTGTAGCTGCATAAAACAAAATACCATTTGTTCTACCACATGATGCTCGTTCCATGAACACAAGACTTATTGTAAGTCCAAAAGCATGCTTCATTTGGAACATGTCCAAGAAGCTACCTTGTGAGACATGATCAATAGTTTTAGCAGAGTCCTGCAAGATATTTAATGCTTACATCTTACATGCACTATATGCAATTAAATCAAGTAGTTTAAGTTCTCTGATACTCCTTTGAATAATGTGTATTACTTTGATTTGAGCTGCTTCATGAACTATATCAAATTTCTTTCCCCCAAGTCTTCATAAAGTAGACTCCCAACCTTTTACATGACCTTTACCTGCATTGAGTGTTTCTACTATCTTCACCATCTATTCAGAAGTCCCATTCTATAACAAAAGCAAAAAAGTACAGATAAAAATATCAATATCAAAACTGGGAAAAAAAAAATCAATTATCATAATATAACTGGTTACAATATGAACCATTTAAAACTCTAATCAATATAATTTTGTCAACTTATCCAAATGATGCATATTAAAAAGATAATTATAACATCAATATATCTTAACACCAAAGGAAAAAAACACAAACCAACCTCGGAAATTTTTAGAAAAGTAGAAATCCTCAAAGAGTCAGCAACAGCTTTAACAGTATCTTTAGAAACATGTATCATATCAGCTTTACCCTATACCTAAATGACCTCTCATACCCAGATAATTTCTGTAGTCTAGAGACCCTTAACCCACCCTCTATTGCTTTTAACCCGTTTACTAACAGTTATAAGATTATTCAGGGTTTGATCTGGATACACAAGTAAATCTGGCCCTTTCGCATGGCCTTCCATTTTGGATTGATGTATCATGAACTTCCCCAAATTCCCACTCAGTTCCAACTTCCAAAGATTTTTTATATAACTAACCTTAAGAATGAACCTGAGCACTATCTCTGAAGAACCTTTTTGCACAAATACACACTAACACAGGGGTCTCATATGGCTAACAAGGTGTATGATAAAGTAGATTAGCATCTATAAGATATTAAGATCACAAATTTCTTGCAGGGTACCTTATAATAAGTGATTAAGCTAAATTATGCAGAAATTCATATAAGAACACACATTTTAAATATTCTAATTATCTAAATTACAATTCAGATCTGTTCCAATTGAGCAACCAATGTAAGTAAAGATCATAATTGTCATAGTGTTCTTTACACGAAGCTCGTTTTTCCAGTAAAAGTCCCATAACAAAAACCAATCAGCATGAAAGAGCAAAATGAAGCTCCAAGAACTCATTACCTAAACCACCTTGCTCAGTGAAGAAACAACAAATGAATTAAATCAAAGAGAGTGGTCATATAGGGTAAATCGACCCTCTTAAAGCTAACACCTTCCCCAGAAAAATAAAAGATATGAAAAGGTCTTTAAAACTGGGCAAGCTTAACGATCTTAATCAAAATAATAAATAAGGCCTTGACTTTAGAATGCTGAGAAATCAAATCTCTATTTTTTTACATATGCATTAATCCTCATCATTTTGGCAAATTATCAATTAGTCATGATCCAAATAGTCATTAATCAAAATTGGCCACATTTTAACTTTATAACTAATGTGTAAATAAATGGAAGAAGGGGAGACAAAATAAATAAGAGAAGCCCAAGCATTCATTTTAGCACCCCAACCAACTCAACACAACAACACCACATAGGCATCAAATGAGCAATAACAACCTGCTGCTATAGAACCAGGGTAGCAGACCGCAGTAAATTCCAGAAGGCATAACTCCTAGCACACAACTCCAAATCGAGAAATTCTTGAGCCTTGATTGAATAACTTTTCAAGATCTAAAACATTTATGAAGAGACTATGAGCTAAAAACAACTTCAGGTCGATGATTTTTGGATGAACAGAACAGCAGTAACAGGGCAGCACCAGAACAACAGCGGCAACAGCGTGAAACAACAGCTACCCTCTATAGTCACTCACAACAACAATATCTAACTTGACAACATAAATTTTGGCACCAAACACCATATGCATATAAGCAAATTAAAAAGAGAAACAAAAATCAAACAAACCCCAATTAATAAATAATCTCAAATAAACCAAATTGTATAAAGTTGAGAAATTGCTCACCTTTATCACACAATCAGCTTCTTTATCCTCAATACAGTCAATAGATTAGCTTCTCACACTTCCCAAACCCTATAAATCATGAAAAATCAACACACCCAGATTCAACTTTCTCAGGCCAAGAAAAATCTGTTCAATTTTAAACTACAATTCAATCCAATTTTTTTTTTTTTTTTTAAAATGGGCACCTCAAAAATTAAACAAACCCCACTTAATAAATCAACTTAAATAAAACAAATTGGATCAGATCAAGCAACTGGGCTATCAAATTAATAAGTTCAGCATTGAATATACACCCAAGTAACAAAATTTAAGGAAAATCAAAGGGTTTCAGAACAGGAAATCAAAGGGTTTCAGAACATGAAATCAACATTAATTAAAAAATACTTAGTTCAATAAATCAAAAGAGGGAGAATTATACCAATCAAAAGAGAAGCGCTAGCTTGAGGAAGATAATAAAATTTATGGCGACGCAAAACATGACCAAGTACATAAGCAAGAACCAGCATCATAATTTGAAGCAGAATTGCAACTCCTATTGCTTGCTGCTCTTTCGCCAGACTTCCACATGCATCTGCCGGAAATATCAGATGGTCATCCATTTAATTAGATAATCAATTTTACACTGATTTCCATAACCCACAAAATGATGATTTTATTGACGGGGTTTTGTGATTCTTTGAAATTTTGATGCAAAGAATTGGGGAATATTGATAAACAATTAGGTTTTTAGAGTAAGATAGCGGCATGAAACTCATGATCCCATTATTCCCATCATATCACCCCCCACCCACCACCACCAAGGCGGAATATAGATATTTTTGGTACTTTAGTAGCAATAAACCCTAAGATCAGAAAACATCTTTACCTCAGTAGCGGTGTCGACGAAAAAATAGATAGACATATCAGAAACCACTTCAAAGGAGAACTCAGAGGAACGCTTCAATAGAGGAGGCTAACTGAGAGTATGCTTCAAAGGAAAAGGGGGAAAGCAGCCTCGTGTTCTCAAACGACAAAATAAGAGGATCAGAGGAAAATTAGGAAAACAAAAAAAACAAAAAAAAAAAAAAAAAAATTAAGGGCACAAAGGGAAATCCCCTGTTCCTAAGCAATAGTAACCCGAGTACTGTTCCTAAGAAACAGTAACTGAATTGCTCATATTTATAGAAAGGGTTAAAGATTAAAATATCATACTCCGGTAAATACCTATGACTGATATGAGTACGAAACTTATATGTTATATCATGCACAACTTGTTTTATAGATAGATCTAGGTGGTTTTAGGGTTAGGTGGTCTGGGTCAGTTTTAAGGTTAGGTGGTCCGTTTGTTATTTTAGGGTTGTGGTGGATGGATTTGGGTCAGTCTTAAGGTAAGGTGGGTGGGTCGTGGTATGTCTAACTAGGTCGGTTTCAAGTAAACCTGATCAATGAGCGGGATGGACCGGGCTAGGTCGAGGTGTAAAAAATTTGCCCATGTCTCGCAATTGGTCTTACATGCATCCTTATGCACCTAGGATAGGTGTAACACTAGCCTAATCAAGAAACAGTTGCAAAACTTGCCCAAACAAAAACACGACCCACTTCCCAACCGTCATATTTTGGATTTTAATTTATTATTTTTTTTTTAAAAAAAAACCATCTTACTTCTCTCTCATTAATTTTTCAAAAATTTCTGCAATTAATTTCTCTAATTTTCTCTCTCTAAACTTCATTCTCTCTCCCTTACATGATTTTACTTCACTAAAAACTAAAAAATCAATAATGAGTACTCCCCCAGTCCCTAATTATTTGCCCCAACCACAAAAATCACTTTATTAAGGCTTTGGGCAAAAAATAGTGCACATGGGTAGACACAAATATCAATGAGGAGAGAGATAGAGAGAGAGAGAGCAAGTGGAAAAAGATGCCGAAAATAATAAGGGGCAATCTTTTAGGGACAACCAAAAAAGGCAAGTGGAGCAAACAATTAGGGCCGGAGGGAGTATACAAAAAGAGATGCAAAATTAACAGGATTATCCCAAGAAAAGGTAAATTTTCACTGATTTTTGTCCGAATTTATGTAAATTTTAATCTGAATTTTTCGAAACTCTGTTCCTAGAAATTTTCTGTTAATAAGTGAAATTTTCTGTTCATATTCTTAATGCATTTACTATGGAACACAATTAATATGTTCATATTTTGATTGGTTATGTTTTCTTTTTGAAATGCATCTGTTCATATATTTTATGTCTTTGTTCACTTTATGAGAAGCATGCCTATGTTCATATATCTATTTTGAAATGCATGCGTTCATATATTTTATGCCTATGTTCACTTTCTGAAAATCTTATGTTCACTTTTAGGGAACCTAAGCATTTGTTCATATTTTGCTTGATTATGTCCACTTTCTGAAATGCATGCATATGTTCATATTTTTTATGCACACGTTCACTTTCTTAAATGCTTATGTTCATATTTTGAATGCTTATGTAAATTTCTATAATGTTTTTGTAAACTTTCTAAAATGTATTTGTTCACTTTCTGAAATCCATATGTTCATACTTCCTCCGTTTTCTTTTACTTGCAACACTTCCCTAAAAAGGAATTATCACAATACTTGCAACACACTATAAAAGGAAAGTTAGTTTAGGGAAAAACTATACTATTTCCCTTATTTAAAGCATATGGCCCACTAAATTACACTCCTAACAACCACTCATCCTATTTTAAAGTTTATTATATCATGTAAACCTCACCTTTCTTAATTATCGCGCTAAAGGGTGTGTTGCATCTAAAAGAAAATGGAAGAAGTATTTTTTATTTATATGTTCATCTTCTAAAATACTTATGTTCGTACGCCTCAAAAAAAGAACCAATGCAAATGTTCATATTTTGAATGTGTATGTTCATTTTCTAAAATGCATGTATTCATATTTTTAAGGGTATTTTGACTTTTACCACCTTCAAATAACCACTTAATTGAATTTACCACCTCCAAAAAAAAAAGATTTACTTTACCACCTCATAAAAAAATTAAACATCAGTTTTACCACCAATCACCTCCAACTAATGGATTCCGTCCATAAATCCGTTAGTGGGGCCTACCTTGCACACGTGTCGCCATATTATTGGGTAAGCTTTAGAAAAAAAATTTAAAAAAAAAAAAAAAAATTAAAAAAACCCCATCCATCAACCGGTGGTTGCTGCCACCGTCGAGACCCCACCACCGGACCGACTACGACCTGCCCCACCACCTGACCGCTACGACCAGCCCCCCCCCCCCACCTAACCGCTACCAGCCCCCACCACCTAACCGTTACGACCAACGACCCCACCACCTAATAACTACCACCGCAACGCACAACCACAACCACCGCACCGCACCGCACCGCACAACCACCACACCGATTTCGACCCCCTTTCCACCAATTTCCGACCTCAAAACCCTAGCCACCACCTAATCACTACGACCAACGACCCCACCACCTAACCGCTAACACCGCATCGCACCGCACCCAGCCACAACCCCCACACCGGATTTCGACCCCCTTTCACCAATTTCCGACCTCAAAACCCTAGCCACCAAATTCCGACCACCCATATAGCCCCCCTAATTCCGACAACTCTTAAAACCCTAGCCACCACCAAATTCCGCACTCCTAAAACCCTAACCACCACCTAATTCCGATCACCTCCCTAGGTTACACCAAATTCCGACCCCTCCCTTGCCCCCACACGAAATTCCGACCAACCATGGTGTGTTAATTTCGTTGCTGGCTGGGTTGATATGGAAATCGGGGAAGATGAAGAAGAACCGTCAAAAAGGTGGGCCCTACTAACGGATTCATGGACGGAATCCGTTAGTTGGTGGTAAAATCGAATTTTTGGAAATTTTGGTGGTGGTAAAGTAAATCTTTTTTTTTGGAGGTGGTAAATTCAATTAAGTGGTTATTTGAAGGTGGTAAAAGTCAAAATACCCTATTTTTAATGCATATTCATATTTTTTATGCATGTTCATATTTTTAACCGAAATTCATACACAGATCAAATTAATTGAACCTAACAAAATGCAATTCATATGAATTAAAAAAAGGATTTTTTTGTAAATAACCACCCCAAAATGTACCGTGTATTGAACTAACCACCCGTTTTTTTCGAAATTAAAAAATACAACCCATTAAAGTCAAAATTAGTAGATTTCACCACCCTTCTCCAATTCCGGCTAGTTTTCCGACTTTGGGTACACATGTCACCGCATAATTGCTTAAAAATAAAAAAAAAAGATTTAAATAAAATAAATTTTAAAAAATAAAAATTCAAAAAAATTCCCTTAACCCCAGCCCCTGGCAGCTCCCCCATCTCCTGCCACCCCACCCACATCAACCACCTGCCGGACCACCATCACCCCAACCAGCCACTATTCCTGCCGGACCACTATCACCCCAACCAACCACTATTCCAGCCGGCGAACCTCACCAAGCCCCAACCCTTGCTTGCGAAATCCCACCTAGCCCTCACGTCACCGCTTCCACACGAAACCCCACCCACTTCGCCGCTTCCTCACAAAAACCCTACCCACGTCGCTGCTTACTCTGCTCATTCCAAGGTTGCAGTGTACTCTTAAAATTTTTTTTTAAAAAAAAAATAATTTTCTGTTTTTTAGGGTTTTGATTTTTTTGGTTTGATAAGATTGTTAAATTAATTCAACCAACAATGGATTTGAAGCATGTACAAAACTTCTGAAATGTTCAAGTGGTTAGTAATTGTTGAAGAAGAGAGATAAAGAGGAAGAGGAGGAGATTCAAAGAGTTGTTGATTTCTCTAGAGATATGGGTTGACAGTGGTGACAATGGATAGAAGAGGTCGTGGGCTGTGGTGGTTGTGAAGGTGGTGGATAAATTGAGAAGTGGAGGAAATTGCTGGAACGAGGACGGGGACGGGGAAGGTAAGGGCTGCCGGAAACGGAAACAGGGGAGGGGGTGCCGGAGGTGGCAGTGGTGGGTTTGGTTTTGTTTTTGTTTTTTTTTTTTTTATAATGTAATTTTATTTTTATATTTTGTGGGCCCTAAGTCAGAAAACTGGTTGGAATTGGAGATGGGTGGTGAAATCTATTAGTTTTAACATTAATGGGTGGTATTTTTTCATTTTAAAAAAAAACGGGTGGTTAGTTCAATATAGAGTACATTTTGGGGGTGGTAATTTACAAAAAATCCTTAAAAAAATCAGATAAAACCTAATCAATCGAAATAAAGCACAAAATCATCACATAATAAATCGAAATTCATACATAAAAATTATGAACAAAAAAAACACGAAGAATGAAATTTACACAAAATTCATACATAATAATATCGAAATTGATAAAAAAAAATGAAACTAACATAAAAAAAACCTAATTACAAATCAACAAAACAAAACACTAATCTGCATTAACGATCTCTTTGGGAATAACAACTAATTCCATGGTGTAAGAAACAAATTCAATAAAAAAAGTGAAATAAAAGTGAATAATAATAATAATAATAATAATAATAATAATAATAATAATAATAATAATAATAATAATAATAATAAGAAGAAGAAGAAGAATAAAAACAGGGAAGAAAGTAAATGAAAAGGAGAAAAATAGAGGAAAAGAAAATTATATTGAAGAATTTGATGATAATTTGGATCAAAATTATTATAAGAAAGAAAACTGATCATAAGAGAGAGAATTTGGAAGAAGGAAACAAAATTTTTTAAAAAGAAACAAAGAGTTGTGATGATTGATTTGAGTTTGGGCTGGTGTTGCACCTATTCTACATGCATGAGGATGCATGTGAGAATATGCCCATATCTCGGCTGGGGCCAGGCCTAGCTCCAGGCCAAAAATTCTATGCCCAAACCGCCCAAAATGGTCGGGCCAAAATCGGACCGAGCCAAAAAAAAATGAACTAAGTGCTTTCCCAAGCTTGCCAAAAAAATTTAAAAATCGGACCGAGCTGGGCCTTATCTAATTTCGAGCCAGAAAATACAGTCCAAACTTGCCCAAATATTTGGGTCGGGCCAACTTTGATCAGCTCAAGTTTTGAGGTTAGGTGGGTGGGTCGATTTTAGGGTAAGGTGGGTGGGTCGGTGTTCAAGGTTGTAGTGGGTGGGTCGGTTAGGGTTAATGGTTCAGTTAGGGTTAGAATTAGAAGTGGGTCGTGGTAGTGGGTCAATGCCTTTAGGTTTTTTTTTTTTTTTTTTAGTGGTGGTGGGCCTAGTGGTAGTATGATATGGGTGGTGGAGTGTTTTAATTTTTTTTTTAATTTTTTTTAATTTTTTGTTTTAGGATTTTCTGACTAAAATTCGGTCGGAAATTTTCGACAAAAAAAGTCCATCGGAAAATTCCAGCCAGAGAATCTCATCTAACGCCCAAAATTTGTCGGAAATTTCGTCAAAAAAGGTCGTATTTCCTACAAATACAATTCCGATGACCATTTTTGTTCCGTCAAAAAAATATTTCGAAAATGACCTGTTTTCTAGTAGTGTTTTTCGATCATATTTCTTTCAGAATCATGCCTCATGCTGAACAATTCCTCCTTTTTGTTGTAGGTTGCTTTGGTTAAATTAGTCAATTCTTTTAAATGGTATCGTTTGACCTCTATAGGCGAGAGTGCGAGACATCGCTAATTAGAAAGTCGATTATCGAGGTCATATATCATGCATCACCAAATTCACTAGCAGATGGTTGGTAAGTATTTGCGAGTAAGCTTGTATAAATGGCAATCGAAACCAAAATTTGTCCACCTAAATTGTTTGCAACGAGAGTGCATTGAGAATTTCCTACATTGATGGTAAGACTCTGGGTTTCCCAGATATGCAGAATGGATTTCATTACTGATTGCAATGTACTCAATCACGGTTGCAAAAGGTACTATGTTGGTTTGCACCGTCCATTGGGAAACAGTTTCTGGGTCAGAATCTATAGCATGAAGGTCTCCATTAGCGACACCGAGAATGGTTTTTATGCTGGAGCTAGCTTTGTAGGGCTTAGCTTGCAGAGCTGCTAAATTGGGATTAAAGAGTCTCATGGTTCCTATTTCGTTGGATTTGTAAAGGTTAATGACATCTTGCTCGGAAGGTAAGTTGTCTGCAATGATTCTATAGCATACTCCAACTTGTCCCACTGCATATGTTCAATCATAATGTAAGGTTAAAATTATACTAATACATATTTTTAAATTTTATAGCATACTCTAACAAATCCAAAATTTCATTCCAAATTAATACATGTTTTAATTCTAAATTATACGAAATACTATTTTTGTGCATATATTGTACATATATTGTACATGTATCGTAGTATTCAACTATTGACCCATATAAGTTTGTGTAATTTATATTTTTTAAATCAAACTTGCAAATTTTTTTGCTCGTGGTAATTTTTTCCCATATATTTATACTATTTGTAATTTTATTATGGTAATAATGAGAGTACCATAGGAATATCATGCAATATTAGTTAGATAATTTGTAAATACTAGCAATATTTTTTCCTTTGTGTATTAAGACAACGAACATATATTTACCTTAATATTACACATAAATTAATAATTTTTGAACGTTAATGAAACTGTCTTCAACATTCATTTTCTTTCTTTATGTAAAGATTTTCACATAGATTGTAGTTTTTATGAAAATTTTACTCCGTGTCACATTATTGCAAGTATGGAGACATGGAGTACTACGTATATAATATTGTCTAAATACTATGTTTTAAAAAAAGTTAGGAACTACATTTCTTCCTATAGTGCTGTTGAAATACAATGTATCTACCTGTCAATAATAAAAAATAAAAAAAAGAATTATAGAAGATATTTTCTTTACACATTAATTTAAATTTCAAACCACTATAAGATATGTATTGTAGCTTTGATGAATAAACTCCTTATTTATTTGATTCAATTGTATGTATTTGTTAATTTTGATTTCATTTGTAAATGTCGGATGACTTTGTATTAATGAATTGATTTTGTTAAAAAAAATATTAATTTAAATTTAATACCACTTGAAGTTCTCATGGAAAATTTTGATAATTTTTAATTTGTTTACTTTTTGTTTTAAGGTTTTACATAGAATATCAAATAAATGATAGATACTATTTCTATCTTTATGTTAAAGGGTATAATTTTTCCTATAATAGTTATAATTGCAAATTGTAATGATTGTCCAATAAAGGGGTTGTTTAATACAAGCATACATTATATAAAGGGTTCGTGTGACCTAAACTAATAATTTTATTAGGGGAATTTAGATGATGTATAAAATGCTTAATTAGATATTAGTAGAGGAAATATGGGTAGATGATAAAAGGTCAATGAATTAAATAACACATTTAACTTTTTTTTTTTTGAATAGCAAAAATATTTCATTAACTAAAAGTCATACAACATCTACAATAGAGATTCAATGTTAACAAATACATAAGATATTGAATCAAATAAGATTTTCTTTCATAAAAACTACGATCGTCGAGTAGATCTTGCATTGCGAAGCATCTCCCGCTTATATCGCTGAAAATTACAGCCTTGTTAGAGAGACAATCTAACGATCCTTTGTAGCCGTGAGGATGTTTTCCTTCTAATTCATCTGTTCGTATTCGAAAACTTGATAACTTTTTCACCAACGAAATAATTTCACGACAATCCATTAGATCTGCTACCATGGATTCAAAACTAAGAAATTTCTCCCTCGAAAGAGGAATAAACCTCGTCTTTCGAAGGAGGTCGAAAAACCCTTGTCTTTCGAAGGAAATCGAAAACCCTTTCTTTTGAGGGAGAAAAGTTCCTCCCAAAAGGAGGAAGCATTGTTATAAACCTAAAAAACAATAAAGAAACAAGGATTGGAGCTTTCCACTGATTAAAATTGATGGAAGCCCCTTCAAAATTCAACAATGGAGGCTAGGGTTTTGGAAAGAGAAAGGAGGAAAAAGGAGGAGAGGCAAATAACACATTTAACTTAATTGAATTTGAAAGATGGATGGGGAAGAGGAAAAGATTAAAACATTCAACATGTTGAATTTAAGGGGAGGTTACAAAATTATTAGAGCTATTGGTACATAAATGGGGAAGATGAAAAAGTTTACAATAAGTCAATAACTAATGACATAAATAATGAACCAATAAAATGACATGTCGCAAATTATTATAACAAAATGTACAAAGAATGGAAGACATAAATGTGGCAAATGGGGTTTATGTTTTTAAATACTAAGTATAGATAAATTTGTAATTTTGTATAGTTTATAACACATATTGTCAAATCAACTTTTTACATGTGTGCACGATTAACCAATCCATACATACATTATGTGTCCATGTGTATACGTGGTTTGTTTTGTGTACAGATATTCAACCATAAGCTTATGCTTTTAATTGATGAACTATCGATCTAGTTCATCTACAAGGCAAAAGATCCACATTGAAAGTTGTTTCCTTCACACCATGCAACTTGATCCATGGCATAACCCATTTCACCACCATACACTCCGGCACCCGGTAAAATCGTAGTCGAGGCAGGGTAGTCCTCAAAGCCATAGTTAATACTTAACATGTTGAACAACGAGGCATCCAAGTCATAATCATTAGCACCACCAATTATCTCTTGTGTTGGAATCACTTGGGTTGTTTGCATTGGTTGTTCAAAGTTCTCCAACCTTGTTGTATTGCTCCAAATCGAGTTTTCATCCAAGGTATAACCACATAGATTAACATCATTAGAAATGGGATTAGATTTGTTCATAGCTAAGAATTCATTGCTCGAAAAATCCGAAGTTGGTACAATATTATGCATTTGTGTATAACTAGCAGAGTTGTTGTTGCACTCAAAGTTGATACTGTTATTTTGTAACTCTATCTCATTATCAACTTTTGGGAAGCAAGTTTGGCTTTCATGATCATCTGAGAAGATTAACGAGCTCGAATTCGATGGAAACCGATGATGATTAGAAGTTTTAGTAGGATTAGTCTTAGATTTGGACTTCTTTTGAAGGAGATTATGAGTGTTTGGATCAAAGCCTTGAGCAAGAAGTTTTTTTTTTATGCAAGAATTCCAAAAATTCTTTACCTCATTATCTGTTCTTCCTGGAAGATGTTTGGCAATTTGGGCCCATCTATTGCCAAGAATTCTATGTACTTCAATTATAGTTCTTTCTTCTTCTTCTGTGAATGAACCCCTCTTTAGATCTGGCCTTAAGTAGTTTATCCACCTTAATCTGCAGCTCTTTCCACATCTTTGGAGTCCTGCAATGATCATTTTTGAGTGGTGAAAGTAAAGGATTTAACATAACAATAAACTTTTTGAATGGTATAGGGGTGAGTTATTGCGCGATTAAATTTTTATGACAACGTGACAATAATTTTCAGACAGTGGAGATACTTAATAGTTATACAACGTATGTATATTGTGTAAAATTAATATATAGTCAAGATTTATCCTTTAAAATCATCAATAAATTAAAAGAAAGTAAAATCACTTTAGAAGTAAGATGCAAGTGTGACAAACATTATTTAAATAAGACTAATTGAGTTTGTAGTAATCATCTAGCTTCAAAGGAAGGTAGGAGCGAACAAGTAAAATCTATTTGTCTAACTAGTCAGGAAACTAGTAAGAGGTGAAATGTCCTATATACCCTTAATGAGAAAATAGGAGTTAAGACTCAAAATAAGGACTCGACCTAGACACCCAAGGACGGAAAATCGTACCCACGCATACGGACGTACATACGTACCTGCTAATTTGGGGACAGAGCTCCAAGAGCCATGACCATGATTAATAATATGAGTGGTGAGTCTATCATCTTCTTCCGGAGACCATAACCCTCTCTTAACCTTTTGTTTGCTGCAGCAGTGATGACCCATTTTCGAGTTTCGACAACACAAAACACATACAAAGAAGACTGAAGTGATCACAAGCAGCTCAATCAACTTTCAGCTTTGTCCCTTATATGTACTTGGTAGTATCTTCTAATCATATGGGAAAACTACTTAACTATATAGTATTAATAACATGGTTAGTTGTTATATTCTTATTAAATTGTAATACTTAAATCATACTCTAATATAAAAGTTAGCAATAATATTATATAATCCATTGCATGAAAATGATTGATAAATGGATGAAGTGTATTGTAGAAAGAACTAATAGAATGTACGTAAATTAAACTTGCTAAGAAGAGATTATAAGAGGAGATTATGAGCTGGAAATATTAAACTTAGGGTGCACTCATTGCAAGACTATGTTACATGTAATATGTAGCTTGCTAAATAGCTTGTTCTTTTTTGGTTGCTTCTAGATTAAGCTTATTTTTTTACCAAAACCCTAAACACTAAAATCATCTTTGACAAGATTTTGCTCTTAATTTTGTGAAACATTATCCAACTAAACCGACACAATTTAACTAGAAAATTGGTGCAATTGGATTTAAAGAGAAAATCCTATGACAATGTTATGAATTAATGACATAGGTAAGTTACCCGAAACCAAATCGACTTGATCAAAACTTGATCACTCACTGACCTAATCAATGTTTTTTTGAGGTGTTTGATAGTAAGCAAGCAAGAATTTATAGAAACGAAAAAGAAAGAGTGCCTTAAAAAACTTAGTCAATGAGATAACATATTATATTACTACTTTCGTTTCAAATTATCTATTTATGTAACTGCGAATACATATTATTTTTGCTACTATTGCTTGTTGATTGAATGTATGAACAAAATATTATTGGTCAATTTTAGAGGTAAATTTGTTACAAGTATTTGGGTCTAAAATGCTGACACAAAATACAAGTATTTTTCTTTGTACTTTGCAAAATAAGTTAAATAACATTCAAAGTCCAAAATGCAATACAAATTGACTAAGTCAAGATGTTAATAGCCTCCCAAAATGAAGAATAACCGTCAAACACCCTTCCTTTTGGAGAAAATCTGTGCTCTTAGCTTAATTGTTACACTTAGTCTTACTTGTCTAATTCAATAAGCAGACAAACATTTGCTTACTATTCCAAGTAGGCTAAAAAAGCTTAGTACTAGTATTACAAAATTGAAAGATGGAAGAATGAGAAACCAAAGAGGTACTAGAAACTACACGTCTCCTTCACTCCATATTTCCGGATAAACTATACTGATTTTGACATATGAGGACTACTATCACTTTGTGGCTCGTTTGTACTTTGTGTTGGTCGACGACCCTTGTCAGGACCACCGATGACACCCCAAACCTCAAATTGCCTTTGTCGAGCTCGTGCTCTCTCTTTTTCTTCTTCTGATTTTGTCGAGAAACAGTATGGACAAGATACACCATACTCGTATTTAGGGGACTCCATATCAGCATCACTGACAGGTTGCTTGCAGCCATAACAGAGTTTGAAAGTGCCCTGGGCCAAACCATGATCCACTGAGACCCGTTTGTCAAAGACAAAGCATTCTCCCTCCCATAGACTCTCAGATTGTGGAACTTCCTCCAAATACTTTAGTATCCCCCCTCTCAAATGATAAACCTGGCAAATTGTCAAATGTCTTAATGACAAAGTCAAAGAAACCTTGAGGAAGCAACAATGGCATTGATAAAATCGGCATTAACAGCTATGAAGTGATAGCTTGTTCAAAAATTTTGCAAAACCACCTATGTGAAGCAACCAAGATTTTTTTTTCCCCTTTAGTCTATTCCTGGGAGTAAACGCATGCATCTTGAAAACTCTACCATACTCATTTGGTTCATTAATGCATTGCACAAGAAAAGAGCTCCACTGATGACACCCAAGCGACATCTGTTTTGCTCATCAGAAAATTCACCATAATTCCAATGATCTAAATGCATTCCCATTATCTATATAATAGGCCACATTTCTAATCTAGACCATAACCTTCTAAATTAAGCAAATTACACTTTATATTTCTCATATTACCCTTGACGATATCCTAAACTAAGAATTGCAAAGAAATTCTATATTTGGGGTGACAATACTTATAAAAATTCAATCAGTAAGAAATATTTATTGTATTATAAACCAATTTCCTAAACATGACTCCAAAAGGATAAAGGGATGTGTTTCATAAGACAGTAGAGGATCGAGATCTTTAACACACACAAAATAAGACATGCAAAGCTTAAGCAAGAAGGAAAAGTTCATTGTTTATTTTGATCTACAATTTTTATATAATCAGAAAAAGAGAGCAATTTGCAAAAAAGTATTTACCTCTTTGAAACCTTTACTTAAGAGATAGCTAGAAGCTTTTTCACATCGTATCCCACCAGTGCAGTACATGGCAACACGAGGTGGAGAGTTGCAACCTTCAGTATCCTCTTGGCTTTTACTTATCTTGTTTTCTGGCACCTCCTGGGATGGAAGACTGTCTGTACCAGCCAGTTGAAAATTATCTTCCACCCAAGTAGGAAATTCTCTGAAGGCTGTTGTACAAGGATCAACTGCTCCTTTAAATTTTCCAATTCTGGTTTCATAGGTGTTGCGCACATCGATGACCACCTAAGATTAAATAAAAGATGAGTTCGTAATGCATGTCTGTAACTGTACATCAAGCAAAACTAAACTAAGTCGCTATCTGAACCACAATAAGGTTGTCCATATGCTTTATTTTACCACAAAGAGGTTGTCCATATGCTTTCTTCAAAATATCTAGCTATAAACAGAGCTAGAGAGCTTTGACAGAGTCTAAGGAGGCGATTAAGAAATCCAACGATGTTATCATTTCACTAACCAAAATCTCTAAGTGTCAAGCCCTAATAGGGCTCAGACAGTAATATATTTAACTGTATCGTCCATCGTTTCTGCTGATTTAAGTATGGATTAAAATTTAATTTCCATGAACAAGGAAATTTTGAAGTGATGCTTATACCATTAATCCTTCTGACGAAAAGACACAAACCCTCAGGGTTGGTTAATTAGTTTAATCTGGATATAAAACTTAACTACTGAAAAAAATTGATCTCAAGATCTCTAAAGAAGGAAAACATATGTGATGAACCAAAAAGATTGCAATATATTCTAATCACAAAGTTTTAGGCAGATCAAGAAGATGAAGTTTGCTTTCTGAATTTAGTTTTAATTTCATTGGATTTCGACACTGAAGCAGCTAGTTTAGGATCTTTGGCGAAAATTAGAGTTTCTATGACCTTTAACAAATATGTGATATTCAAAATCCCTTATATGGTAAAGAGAAAAATCTAAGCACATCATCCATATGCTTGACAAACAAAAATTACTGAAATATCTTTCTTACCGTGTTTGGGTCGCTGATCAATTCATTCCACTCTTTAGGGCTAATGTAGGTTCCGACCTTCTCTGTAGGAAGAACACTAGGCATTCCAAGGGAGACTATCTGCTAATACATGCAAATAGATCACAGATGTAAAAAACAAAGCAAAGTGATACCGGAGTAGTAACAACTAACAACTACTTAAGAAACAATTCACTGAATATGTATTTACAAGATTACCTCTTTCTTTAGCTTGACCCTAACATGATCCCATCGGAAGGGTGCGTCTTCTCCAGCTCCAACAGGAGATTTGCTTGTATGTCCATGGTGTATTGCTTCATCTTCCGGAGTCACAGGAGACTCAATCTGCCTTAGGCCTTTCAAACGTTCATCAGATTGAATAAATTCAAGAACACGTTCTACAGCTTCACGGGTACCACATATGCTCCCATTTATTCCTTCTGGTGCAAGAATGATACCACCTGAAACACGCTGAACAATATCAGACAGGTAAGGGCATGAATAGTCTGAATTTATGTTCTTAGGACATTAAATGAAATAAAGCAGTGAAAAAGGCACTTGGACATCCACCAATAATGCAACACAAAGCAACTTGATAATCACAAGATTCTAATACTAAGTATGATATAACTTGGATTGGCCCACAAGATTTATATGAGCAATGCAGACTCTTGGATGAAAATTAAGGTCTTTTGGCAGCTATTTCAAGAATAAGAATGTCAGAAACTGAAATAGTAACAACGACAAGATTGGTTAGCACAAGCAAGCCTTATAAAGAAGCAGAATTACATATATAAAGCTAACGTCAAATATAAAACTTAGTAGTGAATTTTATAAGGATATTATCACCTGAGAAGCTGAGACCTCCTGAATGGAATTTTCTTTTGGAAAAAGGTTGGGGTGTGATAAACATGCCACTATGGCTCCCCAACAAACTATGAATTAGGACTGTTACACCCAAGTGGAGAGACTGTCAAATTTTACATGCATTTGCTATGCCACCATGGTCCATGGTTCATACCAAAATGTTCAAAGTGTTCTTATTCGATTGCATAGAAAGCTTTTTTAAAAGTAGAAGGAAAAAAACAACTTATAGTTTCACCATGTTCTCTCTTGTATCTTCTCTCAATAATATGCATTTACACCAAATGTTCTAAATAAATAAAACTACTGTTCTTCACGATTCAAGAACAACACTCACTTATGCTGGCCAGATTTATGGGAATTGCATTTGCTAAAAAATATCTCGTCAATCCTCAAATGAGACCAAAACTTTCTGGATCAATTTACCACCCATTATCTTGTTCTACCTCATAGCATAAAAAAAACCAAATGTATCACTATGCTAGCCATTGCTTCCTATATATGTAATATATTGGTCACTTAGTCCAACGACTCCAATTAAGGGTTCAATATACAAAGAATAAAATAACCTTTCTACCCTGTAGGGTTTTGAAGTCCGCATACATCTTTAAGTCTTCATATTCCAATAAAAAAGCCCTTAAATGACAAAACATTGTAGTCTCTTTGTCCCTAATCTAAAAAGCTAACACATCACTATAACTATCAAGTATCAATATTAAATATTCAAAAATAGCATTCACATGGTAGAACTGTGTGACTGTGTCCCCTCCTCTGATTGAACATTGAGCCGTCATTTTACTGAGTAACCTGACTAGAGTATGGAATAATATGTACATAGCCCTCCATTGCTCATTGATAATATACCTTAACGGCTTAATTCATGGTTAACCAATACTTTGCGGCAACACTACGTACTAAATTTTGTTGATTAGGGAAATTGCATAACCCTCATCTCACTCACCAGTCACCACTGCTCCTCTCTCTTTCATCACCTCCACCAAAGAGGCGAAGGCAACCAAAATTCGCTTTCAATGAATTAAATAAACCCTAATGGTGTGTTTGGATATTGCCATTTCTTTAGATATGAGGCAAATGACTTGTTTGGGAATCTATATCACTTGAAATCGGGTCGATCCTATGCACTCAATAGAAAGGCCCATCTCCAAGAATTTCCAAACCTTAAACCATCATGCTTTCCCATTCTTTTATCTCAATTGGTCACTTTACAACTCTACCCCTCAACTTCTCCAGTTCTCCTCTCTTTCATCCCTCCACGACATCAATGACCATGAATATTTTTTTACTTTCTCTACGAAATGCTCATAACTTCATCACTTTCTCTCATTGATTTATTCACTAATCTACTCAATCCTTAAAATTCTCATAATCCACGATTGATCCCTTTTTTCTACACTGCTTTTGTCATCCCACCATCACTGCCAATTTTGCATCTTTCTCATTGATTAAAATATACCCAACTCATTAATCAGAGGAAAATACCCAACTCATTAATCAGAGGAAAATACTCAAGAACTGAAATTTTAATCTTTCCCAAACATATAATTGGGGGAATCAAATATCAAGCTTTCAATTTCAGGAATTGAAATGAAGCTTTTGAAATATAAATGTATCCCCTATAACCCTAAATGTAATATTGGTAATACAAACAATACATCGCAAATCCTAAAATTCTACAAACAATCAGTCCAATACACTTACGCCCCAATTTATCATAACAATATAAATGAAAAATACAAATTACTCAAGTCACATCTGCAGAAAACATGAAAAGCTGAAATCTTTACATCCAATAAAATCAAAAATTAACCAAATTAAGACTAGAATTACCAATTCTTCACAAAGACGTTTAATGGGGTAGCGAAAATCGGCATGATCAGGGAAATCAGCGAACTTGTAAAAGGAGACAACAACGAGCAATGAACTGGGTTCGATCGAATCAGAAGCAGCGAGTTCCGAGTTGAATGAATCGGCAGCAGAGAAGCAATTAGGTGGGGTTGCGGAGGAGAGAGAAAAGGTGAGATTGGAGACGACGGAAGAGGGTTGTTGATTGGTGGTGAAGGTGGGTTTCATGGCGGAAGAAGAAGAAGAAAAGGGGGTGATTGAAATGGTGGGTTTGAGAGAGTTGAAGGGGAGAAGTGCAGCTGCTGCGGCTATTGCTGCACTTCTAGTGGTGTAGTGCCTTAGCATAGGATGGGATTGCATTGATGCTCTTTTCCTCCTATTTTGCTCTCTACTTGCTTTCTCTCAATTGGAGAGAGTAAAGTGGAGAGTATAATGATTGGGAATTGTAACATTCTTGTCAACTTGTCTCACACACACCATTGGGTGAAGATGGCTCTATGCCTCTATGGTATCGTGTCGTGTCTCGTGTCTAGCTAATGTGTTTTTGGGTGAGAATAGATAACACATATGAAGCGACAATATCAGGGCGTTTGGTAACTGGAATAGGAATAATGAGGATAAGAAGGTAGGATAACGATAGAGAATTATTAGGTGAGATATGGATAAAAATTGTGTTATCTGTTGTTTAATATGATTGAAAATTAAATTGGGATAAGTAGTGAAATTACTTAACTATCCTTACTAACTTTTTTCCTCTCTCCTCTTCCTTCTCTTTCATTAAGGTTAGAATTGTCTTTTACGTTTCAATTTTTATCCCCAAACCTTACATACCTACTCCTTCCCCGAGACTCCGAGATGTTGTTATATACACCAATGAATATTTGTTCTCATTTTGATGATTATCTTTCATTTTATCATCAAATGAAAGAGCAAAAACTAACATTAATTTAGTTGGGTGTACGATACACCCAGGTGTATGACAAATTATACCCTTCCCAGGCGATTATAGAAAGTGAGGGATAAACCCCTATTTTAACCCTATACCTTTTATATGGGATAACTTGTATCCTCTCAAACAAACAAGGGATTATGGGACATTAGAGATTTTAAATTCTTATCCCATCAATAATCCCTACAAACAAACATACTGAATATGGTATGTAACAATGTGTGTGTTAGAAATTCCAAAAGAATGGTTTAGGCATTACTCGAACCCAAATATCATTGTGCTAGAAGTCCGTGACTCGTGAGGCAAGAGCCATCACCCCCCTTCCCCTTTACGGTAACATGTCTTGCCATATCAGCAACCGATTTGTGCTTAATCATGTTGTGCCTCGGGTTGGCGACCTAGCTAACTTGTGTTTTAGATGCGACATAACTAACTTCCATAAATTGCTATCAATAATTTTTCAAAAGTTAGTTAAAGTTTTAAAGAATGAAAAAAAAAATGCAGTAGGATCAAACCCTGCATACCCATTGCCCACTGTAAGGGTCTGTTCTCTTACGTTGAAATTCAGGTTCAGTTCAGTTCAGTTCAATTCAGCTCAGTTCAGTTCAGTTCAGCTCCTAATTTCCTTCTCTTATAAAATATTCATTTCAGTTCAGTTCAATTCAGTTCAGTTCAGCTCAATTCAGTTCAGTTCAGTTCAGTTCAGTTCAGTTCAGCTGAGTTCAGTCAATGAAAACAGGCCATAACTCTCTCAACACCAAAAAAGCTTTATAGAGTAATTTCTTGAGGGGATAGTTGCACTGGGGCAATGAATAAACAAGGTTTTTGATTTAAAGTTTAAATAGTAGTCCCGTTCATGCATTGACTTTAATGAATATCAACCCAAAAAAAACTTTTTTTTGTTAGGGAACAATTCAACCAAAAGCTTCGGTTAATGGTTGGGGTTCAAGATTATGATTTATACTCTATTATTTATTTATTATTAGTATGTTATTTTTTGCATTATTGTCTGTATCCAAAGTGGTATGGTAATCAATTTTTTTTTTATTTTTTTTTTTTGAAAGGCTGGCATTGTATTTACTTGAAGAATTGAGATTAGGTTTTTAAAAAAAAATTGAGAAATTGTGATGGACGTTAACATAGAAATTTTATTACAATTACAACATAAGATATCATTCTCATATTTCTCAATAATCGTGTATCAAGAAATTGTTTAAAAGAACAGCTTGTTATTGATTGGTTTCCCTCTTTGCAACATATTCTAGATAAATACTTCGTATTAGTCAATGACATTTTGTGCTTAAAGAGACATCTTAGCAACTAATTATTGGGAGAAAACGTGGATTAGAACCATTAAGAAACAAAGCGCGCGCGCATATATATATATATATATAGTTACAACTTTAGCTATGTGATTTTCGATAATAAAAATAAATAAATTACATTAAAAAACTCTACGTACTCAAAATAAAACATTACTCCATCCGTCCCTAAATTACATTCCTACATCTATCATTTATCCCTCACATAATAGAGAGAAGTAGCAATAATGTAATTTAGTGACAGAGGGAGTACATTTTAGGTTAATGCCATGAACACCAAAAGAATTAAAATAATACAAAGTCTATTTAATTCTATTTGTTAACTAAAATCAAATTAAAGGTTGATAATTCTTCTCAATTAAATTCAAAACCATGATTTATGTAATTAATTAATCTTTTCTATCCTTGTTTTCCCATTTATCATCAGTAGGAGCAAAGATAACTTCCATACTAGTACTACTACTACTCCCTGAATTAAACATTTCACTCCAACAATCAACCATTGACTGATTATTAAGCAAATCAACGGCTTGATCTCCTCCATGATGAGATCTAACGGTGGAGGGTTCACCGTCTACACTACTTGCACGATATAATTGCTCTTGTTGTTGTTGTTGGGGATCGAACACGTTACATGCACCTTCATTAGAAAGTCTAGGTAGGTCCATTGGTAGCCAATGATGAAATGGGGGTGCAACGGTTGTGATGGGTTGGTGGTGTGGAAGAAAAATGTCATGGACGGTTGGCGATTGTGGTGGCGGGACCGACGACGGGGCCGTGTTGGACATGTGGCAAGTGTGCTCCTCCCGGTAGAGGATGTCAAAGGTGTAGGGGTCGTCGTCAAGTCGTTGCACTTGTTTCTTGGCTTTGCAATTGTATAGTTTTTGATGTGTACATCTATAGTAACTCCTACACGTGGAAAATAGGCACAAATTTGTCAAGGAACGAAAATTATATTATGTGTACATCTATAGTAACTTCTACATTTGAAAATACAAACATAATTTTGTCGAGAATTAAAACAAATATATGTTATTTGAACTGAATCTTATACATGCATTATTTTAATGCGAAAAGGAATAAGGATACATACGAACATAAACTTTCAAGAAAGTTTAATTGATTTTATCTAATGATGACTCTATCTCATTATATGAGAGCAAACTATTTATTCAAAATCGTGCACAATTGAAGGATGTAATAAAGGAATAAGGAAAATTATAAACTATGTAATTTTTGTTATTATGTATTTCCTATAATAAATTAATAAACACTGACTCGCAATAAAGGTGAATTTATTTTAACCCTAATTATCTCATTAGTTTAACGCGAAATATTTACCACGCACCCTCGAAGATGTTACGAAAAACCATACAAAGCCTAGCAAGGAAATAGTCTAACAAAGAATCTCCAAGATATAATCGTCCATGCAAGTCAATTTGATTGTTGTCATGTTGATGAGTTTGGTAAAATGTTTGATACCAAATTAGCAATCAAATATATATATATATATATATATATATATATATATATATATATATATATATATATATATATATATATATTGTGATATTATGTCATCGTTTAAAGTGATGTTGACAATGTATTGACATGTTTAAAAAAAAGGTGACAAAACAAGAATAAGACTGTGTCAATTGTGAAATTGTTGATTGATTAGTCTTATTATCTAGAAATAGATATAAACTTTTAATTCAACTTAAATGTGATAGTTGCAAATTTATTCTAGAAATGAGTAATAAAATCAAGAAAGATTATAAAATTGACTAATAATGTGATTATGTTGTATAGTTAGAAGTGATTACCTAGGATACTTAGCATTAATAATCTCTTTTTGACCATATTTTCTCCAAGTGAAACCATCTTCTGGTGGCATCTCTGTATTCCCTATTCTTGGAGCTGCCATCCTCACCCTTTGGTTACTTCCTTGATCATAATTTCTGTTTTCAAGTACAAAAGTTAGCTCGATAATTTTATGAAATTCTCCATGTTTTTATGCTAAGTGTCAATAATGTCTAAAAATCTATAATCGTGTTATGGTATGTAGTGTGAAATGACTCACAAGATCAAAGTATATAACATGGTTTAAAATAATGACGAATTCAAGTAATAAAAATGAATTTATACTTATGATCTATTGGTCTATGCATAATTTTCTACATGATACAATTATAACGATATGATCGTACCAATAGGTCATTAGATAAAATTTTAATAGCTAGCACAAAATGTGTTACAAATATGCTAAAAGTGGATAAAGTTAACAGGTTGTACATGCATCTACCATAATGTATAATCTTTTATCAAGTGAGACATATTGACTTAAAATAACTAACGTATCTTCATCAGACTAATAGCTAGAGGTGAATCTTTCTACAAGCATATATATATATAATCTTAATTACTATACGTAAGTAAGCTTAGCTTTTTTGAGTTGCATACATTTTAGCCAACAAATTAAAGAAGACAATTAGATAAAAATTACCAAAGTAAATCACAAATTGGGGAAAAACAAAGAAAGATTCTTTATATTAAGTGAGTCAAATACAAGAAAAATGCATGAGATGCACCATCTTAAGTAACTCATTCATACAAATTAAATAAACAACTATTAAAGATTTTTGCCCTAAATAACATGAAATTATCATGGTAGACATCTTGATCAGTCCCATATTCATGACTCTATCTCAATCTCACATCTAATAAAGGTTAGCTAGTCAAGATGAGGTTCATTCCCAACCATAAATGAATTAAGAAGATTAATCTCTTAACTTATGGCTTTCAAAAAAATTATGTATGTTCATACTCTGATCTTCTGAAAAAACTCGCAACTAGATTGATGTGAATACTTAGAAGCCGTTAATGAGGATGACTTTATGTGTATACTTTCGACATATAAATTGGTCAATCACATAGAGTATGCATCTTTATAACATTGTTGATGTAGTGCATGCATTACATGTGTAATACTCCGTAGGTTTTTTCAACCTATGAAAATTCTTTTTTTTTTTTGTATTGTTTTTATTTAATTTTGGAAATTTCTGGCCTCCCCACCAGCCTTTTGTGGATTTGTAAGAGACAACATAAACAATTGATGTAACCTACCAGGAAAAACATGAGAAATTGAAACGAAAGTACTCGTTCACACATTGGTGTTTATAATTATGGAATTTTGCTGATAAATGTATGTATTTTCCATAAAATTTCCAATACTACTTATTATCATATCTATAAATTAAAATCAGATAATAAGCATGCCAATCTAACCTTATAAAAATCTTAATTGATTCATTTTGTAGAGCTACTTAAACTAACTCTTTTTTTAAATAGTGAAGAAATTTTAAAGAAAGACTTGAATAAATACCTTAATATATATACATGGAAGACTAGCCCTAAATTACAAAGTAGCATTTTTTTTTTGTTTCACACGATTCACCATTTGGGCTAATCCGGATTTGGGGATCAGTTCTGGGTGGTTGTTGTTGCAGGGGATCGAACACGCGATTCTCCCTACCAAGTGTAGTCTCAATCACCACTACGTACACAAACAACCAAGACTTATGATAGCAATTATTTGTATCTATTTTCATCATTATTATTGTATTATGAAGTAATTTATTTCTTGCTGCACTAGAGTATAGTCTTAAGAGAAAACTGTCATAACTTCTAAATTATCTACCTTTCCTTTTATAAAATAAATAAAATTAATTTATTTCTTGCTGCAACCTTATAAATACTTGTGTTATTGTGTATGTATTAGGGTTTTCAAAAACATTATTATAGCTAAGAGAGCTCCCCTTGTGACTTTGTCAAATCACTTTGTTAATGATGGAGTAGGTTTTAATTTTATAAAATATATACTAAATATGAAAACCAGCTGATTATTTATTAATAATGCGTTAATTTGTTCACATTTAATCATATAACAATGGCATATTTATTCATTCATACCTTGATGAGGACCTCCTAGGAGTAGAGCTCTTCAACACCGAGCTCGTCGAGCTCCCACCAACTTCCATCATCGTTCCATACCCATGTTGCACTCCTTGTTCATCACCACCACTTTCGGCTTTCATGGCGACTCCTACAACGTCTCCAGCAACCTGCTTGCCTTTTCCTTTCGCCAACTGACGTTGCACGTACCCGAAAACCACCCCCATATCCGGTTGATAAAGAGGCTGTTGTTGATGATGATGTTGTTCCAATGTTAAAGAACATATAAGCTGTTGCTTTGCCTTACTAAACTCATCTATAATCTCATCACACTTTTGTGAGAGAATTAATGGATCATTAGCCAATATATTAGAAAGATCTAATTCCATATTTTTGGCTAATTCAATACCTTTGAGTATTAATGACCTTATCATAGAATCATTATTATTATTGTTGTTGTTGTTACCCCCCTCCATAATATATGTAGAAAAATATAAAAGTAAGCTATATACTTTTAATAACTTACTATAATTCTAACTAATTTGCTTTTTTATTGGTGGTTGGTTTAATAATGTCAATTAGTATATGTAATTAAGAGTTTATGGTAAGAAATTTGGTAAGCTTTTTCTACTAGTTTTTGATTTGATTGGAGAAGATGATATGAAGAATGAGGTGATTGGTTATAAAAAGAAAGAGAAAAATGTAAGGAATTTTCAAAGTAAGAACACTTTAATTTACACGGTAATTAAGTGTTGAAAGGGAGGAGTATAGGAAGGGTGTGACTAAGTCATCATATTTATATATGAATGCATGCAAATAATCCAAATTAATTATTATATTATTTATTTCCTAGTATTTGAATTGAAAGTCAACAAGAAGATGTTCCCATTGACTTCATACATACATAGGAATTTTCTTGCTTATTGGTTTATTTTTCTTTTCTTTTTGAAGGAGATCTAGACTTTGATTTCATGAAATTGAATGGAAGATTTTGTTCAAGTGTAATATAACCCAATTTGTGGTTCTAATTAAGGTTCTTATGCATTCATAGGACTTATAATTTGTCTTCACCCAATGTATTCACTTGGGTGTAAGGAATAATTGAAATTAATAAGTTAACGTACTAAAATTAAATCCGATAATATCTTAATTGATTTTGAATCAGTTCGTATAATAGATAAAATTGTTTAAGATCGAGGTGTTTTAAATAATACATATAAATAAAGAGAGTTATATGAAAGTTTGAGGTCCTTAAATTGAGATTGTACTCAAACTAACAATTCAATTAAAAATTGTTTCATCACTTTCAATCTTATCTTAATTAGAAATGGCTAACGTACGCATATGCAGATAGCTAATTATATTCGGGTAATTCTTTTGATTAGTCTTATATATGTCATAAATTTAGTTATTGGTATGAACCATAAGAAATATAATACAAACAAATATTTTTAGAGGTATAATTGTAAACGCATGCAATTAACATTCACAAACACAAGTAAGTAAATAAACATTTTAGAGGATAGAATCCTCTAAACACTATTCATAATATAGTTCATGTTTTCCTTTTTAGATGTACCAAAATATTATCTGTGTTTTATATTTTTCCTTTTAGACATTATGAAATATTTAAAATACCCTTATTATTTCTGTCTTTATATTATTTATTGCATTGCCCAAAATACTTTCACAACATTTCTTCTTTATTATTTGTGCCCTCATGCACCTACTTTCATGTAGTTCTTTTTTCATTGATTTCCTTATGTAATTATTATTTGTACCGCACTCAAATATCTTGTACTCTTCTCCTTTTTGCATGTATTTCATGTACTTTACTATTTCATTTCTTAATTAATTATCATGAAATTTTACAAATAAGAACTATATTATGAGATGGAGCATGGAGGGAGTATGACTTTCATCTAGCTATATGTCTAGAAAAACAGGCCAGCTAAAAAGTTCCATGAGCTATATGTTCAAATACACAATTTAAACTTAGTGGGTCAAGGTAATAGTCTATGTTTTGAACCCTTTGTAGTGTAGTTCTTATCCTCTAGAATGTAGACTATACATGCTCATATTGACAAATTGAAATAAGCTTTGGTCTTATTTAGCAAAGAGATGATTAATGAGATTATAGCTTTTTAGAAATAATTAATATAGAGGATTTGACAACAAAATCAACTATTTTTGGATTTTTAAAAATATATGATTTAAATTGGCTAATGACGGTTAATAAGTCGATTTGAAAACGTTGCTTGGCCAATCTTTACATAGTATATATGAGCAATTCTTGTAATAAAGATTTAGAAAATTAGTCAAAACATCTAATGCAACTAGCTACTCGTAGTACCTAGCTAAGTTATAAGTTGAAACAACTAAGGGTTTGTTCTCTTCAACTTAATTTCAGTTCGGCTCTAACCAGTTCAACTCAGTTCAATTCCTAATTTTCTTCTCTCATAAACAGTTCATTTAAGCTCTATTCAATCCAGTTCAGTTTAGTTTAGCTCCAGGCCAGTCAGTTCAGTTCAGCTCATTTCAGTAAATTAGAACATGCCCTTACTACATACTTGTCTATGTCTAATAAATTAATTACAAATCAGGGCCTATTTACGAGAAGCTATAGTTTTCCCCATTTAGTTATATGATTAAGGATTTTCAGACGAGTGTTCGTTATTATGTGAGATCTTGTTCATAAACTTTACTATTTGATTCTTCATGAGGCGCAAGTTAGTTTGTTTATTCTAGGTGCACGTATGTAATTTAATTAAGAAAATTTGTCAAGAATAAGCAAATTTTTGCTCGGTCTTCCCAAAATAAGCAAACCTTTTGATTAACTCAGAATAAGTTGATCTTTATGGGGTATTTTCTAGTCATGACCGGTTTATTTTAAGTGTAACAGGTTGTTTGGGTTGCTTATGCCACATGTCATTGTGTGTTTGGTCAGTTTTAAAAATTTTAATTAAATTTATTATTTTAATTAATTTTTAAAAATTTGTAAAAAAAATAATTTAAAACAAATAACTTTTTTCAAGATAAAAAAAACCCTCTTAATTTATTATATACCCCCACTACTACAGCCAGCCCCCCTCCCAGCTTTTGCTCTACCGGCCACCATCAATACCGTCCACACCATCGAGTTTCGAGGTGGGGATTGGAGTGGAGCGCTGGTATGTTGTGGTTTTTTTTTAATACAATTTAATTAATTACCAATTATAAAAATAAGAAAATAAATTAATTAGGATTAGAAAAAAAAAAGTGATGGTTTCAAAAAAAAAAAAAGTGACCTATTTGGTAGGTTGTAGGTCATCTGACTTATTTAAAGAAAATACCACATAAAGGTTAACTTACGCTGGGTTAATCAAAAGGTTTGCTTATTTTAGGAAGAACGAGTAAAGGCTTTTTTATTTTTGACAAATTTTTCATTTAATGATATGGAATGAATTACATTGATGAATTACAATTACTTACACATTATTGAAAAGTTTATAAAGTAAAATTTATAAGCTTTTGTGTTAGTTCAAGTAAATCTTATTATGATAAATAATAAATTTAAAATAACTTGCCATGGGATTTAAATGGAATCTATATTTACTTTTCAAAGATAAAGTTCTACAATTTGAATGTTAAACCCTTCAAAGAAAGGTTGAATAAGAAAGTAATTAAGGGTTTGTTCTCATTGACTGAACTCAGCTGAACTGAACTGAACTAAACTGAGCTGAGCTGAACTGAACTGAACTAAACTGAACTAAACTGAATTGAACAGAAATGAATATTTTATAAGAGAAGAAAATTAGGAGTTGAACTGAATTGAACTGAATTTCAACGTAAGAGAATAGGCCCTAAGTCCTTCTATTCTTCTAGTATTCTTATGGAATTCGAGGACTTAGAATCGACCTTCTACTCTTGTAGTATTCTTATGGGACTTTAAGCTAAGAGTTCCAAACTTCTTACTATTTTTAGCCCTCGCCATACAATTTAATAAGATCCGGAATTGTCGAAATTCGGTCAAAAGACCCTCACCACAACCTAAGTGCGATAAAATGACCTTTTGTGCCACATTTTTTTTATAAAATTAAAGGATCTTTACAACAAAAAGACCTATAGTTTTATAAAATTAAAGGATATATTTAGGAAAGGATTAGCTTCACCAAGATATATATAGTTTTGACTATTAATATTCTTGATTATTGTTGGTAATAGTTATGAAAATATATATCGAGATTAATCCAAAAACATATACTACCTCCGTTACATATTACGTGCAACGATTAGACATTTTTCCTCTCTACTTTATGTCAAATCGTTGCAAATAATATGTAACAGAGGTAGTATAATGCTTAAAATAGATGCTTATTGATTTTTTTTCCTTTTTAATTTTTTTTACTGTACATTAGTGAAAAATCTAGTCAAATTTTGTAGCGAATATATAAATCATACTACGGACAGCGCGTTTCTGGTGCGGCTGGCCGCACGGTGCGGCAGAGATGCCTTATTAGTAACCCCAAAAGTAACCCTTAAAGTAACCCCTTAAGTAACCCCCCAAGTAACCTCACTTAAGAAACCCTTCTAGTAACCCCCAGGGTAACCCCTTAAGTAACCCCCCAAGTAACCCCACTTAAACATGGGCACGGGCCGTGGGGCGGGCGGCACGGGCCCGGCACGACTCCGGCACGGCACGGCACGGCGGCACACTTGTGGGCCGTGGGCCGTGCCGTGAACAAAATTGTGGGATTTGGCACGGGCACGGCACGTGGCACGCCGGGCGGCACGGTGGCCGGCACGTGGGCCGGCACGCTGGCACGACACGTGGCACGGCCGGGCACGACACGGCACGGCACGAGCCCGCAAGGCACGGCCCGGCACGGCACGACCCGTGCCATACGTTGGAAAACTAGCCGTTTATGGCCGTTTTCCAACAGCTATAAACGGCTAGTTTTCCACCCCATTTCCCACCCAAATTCCCTATAAATACCTCATATTTTCCTCCAAAATTTTCACAATTCATCAACTCATCTCTTTTCTCTTATTCTCTAATTTTCTTACTCCCAAATTCTCAATTCTCAAATTCCTACAAATCCTACAATCTTGCTCTCTTTTGTGAAAAAAAAAATTCCTACTCTCTTATAAATTTTACATTTTTACTATTATTACCTTTATTAGTCTACTACCAAAAAAAAATTGTTATTTTTACATTCGGGAAATTATAAATTCGGGAAATTATAAGTTCGGGAAATTATAAATTTGGGAAAGCATTGAAGCGTCATTGTAAGATCTAACTCAACTTTATTTTAATTTGTTATTGTTAGTTGTTAATCTTGTTATTATTATTATTATTATTATTATTATTATTATTATTATTATTATTATTATTATTATTGTTGTTGTTGTTATTATTGTTATTATTGTTATTATTATTATTATTATTATTATTATTATTATTATTATTATTATTGTATTCTTGGAAGTTGGAACTACTTAATTATATAAAAACTACTTTCTATTTTAATTGTGGGTTATTTGGATTGTTGAAATCTGTCTAAGGCGGGACTTGGGCTCTGGACAACGTCGCTCCTAACCTCTCCTACCTGAGATCTCATTGATCCAAGTAATCTACTATTATTATAATTATTTTTAAAAATTTAATTTATATAAAAACTACTTACTAATTCTTATTGTTATTGTTATTATTATTGTTATGAATCTACTTAAAAGGATCTTTCTCACAAAAAATCCTAAAACTTATATATGATGCAGGTTTGGATAAACACTACGAAATCGAAATGTGAGTAATTATTGAACCCAAAATTATCTAATTGTTATTTCTCTGTGCTTATTACTCCATGAAAATATATATATATCATTAATTAAATAGGAAAATTTGTAAATTAAAAACGGTAAAAGTACCTATTTTGTGGGTTATTACAACCATTAAAGTTTATTTTTACAAATTACAACCTAAAAAGTCACCAAACATTATAAATTAAACTACAATCAAAATTTATTTTTTGGTCACTTTTATAGGAATATAACACCATTAATCATTAATCAACTTCTTATAATTATTACCTATTGATGATTATAAATATGTATCATAAATTTGTACTTCCATTTACATATTGAAAAGTCAAAATAAAACAATGACAAAAAAAGAGGGAAATAACATTTTTCACTCTAGAGCTACTCAAAATACATTTGCATTGAAAAAAAAAATTAATTATTTAATTATCAATGGTTTATATTTTTGGGTAATTCAATTATAAGTCGGGTTCATTGCATCGCAATTAGATTAGCTAATATAGGGTCTACCGTCTACATACCATTTACTCATTTAGACAACTATTCAAGGACGAAAATCTGTCTAAATGGTAGACCCTAACTAATTATCTATCTAATTGGTATGCTATTATTTCTAACTTAAACTAAAAGCTATTATTTCTAACTTAAACCAATTGCTATTGATGCTATTCTACTCATTAAGAACATAATCCGATCCCCCCATTTCATAAATAAAATTCAAAGAATATTATTATGCAGATGTAAGGGCTTGTTTAGTTTTACCTTATTTTACTTATTTGATATGATTTTATATGAATTTATCTGCTCTAATTTGATCTGATTGTTTGATTTGAGCAAGGTAATCTTTAAAGAAAAACTAAATCAAATTGGATTTTGTTAAATTTGTAATAATGTATATTTTATTAGTATGTATTTTCGTTTTTTTTTTTAATTTGAGCGATAAAAAGCCACGCATAAAACAATAAAGTACTCAATTAACCCCTTTTCGATCTTTTATTTTAACTATTAAAAGATTTACTCCACTTATTTGTATGAGTAACTTCATTTTCCCATCACGGTGATCACTTATCTGTCAAGGCAACCCCCTTTGATCATCGCTGTAACTCACCCTACGTAGTCCAAAGTTTTAGACATACATATAATCTGATCAAGATTTCTAGAATCAACATAGAGCTTCTTGTAAATATGTAAAAACGCCCCAAATACAAAGAATGAGTACTTTTTTCATCTTATGTTAACTTGAAAAATTAGAGGAAAATCAGTCAACCCATGCTATACTAATTACTAAACTCCATTACCACTTGACAGTGACATTTATTTTTGCCGCAATTTATTGGAAAATTACCAAGAGTAGCAACTACAAGTATTATCTACTATAGTCTATAGGGACCATATTACTTTTGGATCTTTTTTCTTATGCCACGTGGAAATGGAAATGAAATTTCAAACATTGAATTGTCCTTTATATATATATATATATATATATATATATATATATATATATATATATATATATATATTATTAATTTGTTAATTCATATGTTGTGTCTTATGATTAAATAATAATTATTTTTTTAGAAAGAAATAATTAATTAATTGATGGGATCCTAGAGGAAAGGATCAGCTTAGTCATGATGAGCAATCAGATACTAAGGGCATGTTTCTTTTAACTTATTTTCAGTCTAGTTTAGATTAGTCCAGTTCAGCTCCAATAATTTATGTTTAGTTCTTAATTTCTTTCTTTCATAAAATATTCAGTTTAGTTCAGCTCTAATAATTTCAGTTTAGTTCAGCTCAGTTCAGTTAATCAGAACAGGCCCTAACTCTTTTTTTTTTAGTTGTGCCCAGTTAATTTCCCAAATAAACAAAATTTGTTTATCTGGGGGGTATAATCGTCTTTTAACTACCAATGGAAGGGGTACATGCATCTTTTCATGTAGTAGTTGAGCGGTACATGTGTAATTTCCCTAGATGCAAATTGCAAATAGTAATTGGATATCTCACTAAAAGTACTGAATAAATGACCACACTTTTTCAATATGTTTACAGAAATATCATCAAATTAACAAAAATTCGTTTATTTGGCAAATAAACTTGTATTTGCCCTTTTTTAGAAAAAATATTATTTTATTAAAATTGATCATTGTTTTGGTGTTCCACACGGTTCATATGTGTTAATATTAGTGATATATTTAGGAAAGGATTAGCTTCACCAAGATATATATAGTTTTGACTATTAATATTCTTGATTATTGTTGGTAATAGTTATGAAAATATATATCGAGATTAATCCAAAAACATATACTACCTCCGTTACATATTACGTGCAACGATTAGACATTTTTCCTCTCTACTTTATGTCAAATCGTTGCAAATAATATGTAACAGAGGTAGTATAATGCTTAAAATAGATGCTTATTGATTTTTTTTTCCTTTTTAATTTTTTTTACTGTACATTAGTGAAAAATCTAGTCAAATTTTGTAGCGAATATATAAATCATACTACGGACAGCGCGTTTCTGGTGCGGCTGGCCGCACGGTGCGGCAGAGATGCCTTATTAGTAACCCCAAAAGTAACCCTTAAAGTAACCCCTTAAGTAACCCCCCAAGTAACCTCACTTAAGAAACCCTTCTAGTAACCCCCAGGGTAACCCCTTAAGTAACCCCCCAAGTAAACCCCACTTAAACATGGGCACGGGCCGTGGGGCGGGCGGCACGGGCCCGGCACGACTCCGGCACGGCACGGCACGGCGGCACACCTGTGGGCCGTGGGCCGTGCCGTGAACAAAATTGTGGGATTTGGCACGGGCACGGCACGTGGCACGCCGGGCGGCACGGTGGCCGGCACGTGGGCCGGCACGCTGGCACGACACGTGGCACGGCCGGGCACGACACGGCACGGCACGAGCCCGCAAGGCACGGCCCGGCACGGCACGACCCGTGCCATACGTTGGAAAACTAGCCGTTTATGGCCGTTTTCCAACAGCTATAAACGGCTAGTTTTCCACCCCTTTTCCCACCCAAATTCCCTATAAATACCTCATATTTTCCTCCAAAATTTTCACAATTCATCAACTCATCTCTTTTCTCTTATTCTCTAATTTTCTTACTCCCAAATTCTCAATTCTCAAATTCCTACAAATCCTACAATCTTGCTCTCTTTTGTGAAAAAAAAAATTCCTACTCTCTTATAAATTTTACATTTTACTGTTATTACCTTTATTAGTCTACTACCAAAAAAAAAATTGTTATTTTTACATTCGGGAAATTATAAATTCGGGAAATTATAAGTTCGGGAAATTATAAATTTGGGAAAGCATTGAAGCGTCATTGTAAGATCTAACTCAACTTTATTTTAATTTGTTATTGTTAGTTGTTAATCTTGTTATTATTATTATTATTATTATTATTATTATTATTATTATTATTATTATTATTGTTGTTGTTGTTGTTATTATTGTTATTATTGTTATTATTATTATTATTATTATTATTATTATTATTATTATTGTATTCTTGGAAGTTGGAACTACTTAATTATATAAAAACTACTTTCTATTTTAATTGTGGGTTATTTGGATTGTTGAAATCTGTCTAAGGCGGGACTTGGGCTCTGGACAACGTCGCTCCTAACCTCTCCTACCTGAGATCTCATTGATCCAAGTAATCTACTATTATTATAATTATTTTTAAAAATTTAATTTATATAAAAACTACTTACTAATTCTTATTGTTATTGTTATTATTATTGTTATGAATCTACTTAAAAGGACCTTTCTCACAAAAAATCCTAAAACTTATATATGATGCAGGTTTGGATAAACACTACGAAATCGAAATGTGAGTAATTATTGAACCCAAAATTATCTAATTGTTATTTCTCTGTGCTTATTACTCCATGAAAATATATATATATCATTAATTAAATAGGAAAATTTGTAAATTAAAAACGGTAAAAGTACCTATTTTGTGGGTTATTACAACCATTAAAGTTTATTTTTACAAATTACAACCTAAAAAGTCACCAAACATTATAAATTAAACTACAATCAAAATTTATTTTTTGGTCACTTTTATAGGAATATAACACCATTAATCATTAATCAACTTCTTATAATTATTACCTATTGATGATTATAAATATGTATCATAAATTTGTACTTCCATTTACATATTGAAAAGTCAAAATAAAACAATGACAAAAAAAGAGGGAAATAACATTTTTCACTCTAGAGCTACTTAAAATACATTTGCATTGAAAAAAAAAATTAATTATTTAATTATCAATGGTTTATATTTTTTGGTAATTCAATTATAAGTCGGGTTCATTGCATCGCAATTAGATTAGCTAATATAGGGTCTACCGTCTACATGCCATTTACTCATTTAGACAACTATTCAAGGACGAAAATCTGTCTAAATGGTAGACCCTAACTAATTATCTATCTAATTGGTATGCTATTATTTCTAACTTAAACTAAAAGCTATTATTTCTAACTTAAACCAATTGCTATTGATGCTATTCTACTCATTAAGAACATAATCCGATCCCCCCATTTCATAAATAAAATTCAAAGAATATTATTATGCAGATGTAAGGGCTTGTTTAGTTTTACCTTATTTTACTTATTTGATATGATTTTATATGAATTTATCTGCTCTAATTTGATCTGATTGTTTGATTTGAGCAAGGTAATCTTTAAAGAAAAACTAAATCAAATTGGATTTTGTTAAATTTGTAATAATGTATATTTTATTAGTATGTATTTTCGTTTTTTTTTAATTTGAGCAATAAAAAGCCACGCATAAAATAATAAAGTACTCAATTAACCCCTTTTCGATCTTTTATTTTAACTATTAAAAGATTTACTCCACTTATTTGTATGAGTAACTTCATTTTCCCATCACGGTGATCACTTATCTGTCAAGGCAACCCCCTTTGATCATCGCTGTAACTCACCCTACGTAGTCCAAAGTTTTAGACATACATATAATCTGATCAAGATTTCTAGAATCAACATAGAGCTTCTTGTAAATATGTAAAAACGCCCCAAATACAAAGAATGAGTACTTTTTCATCTTATGTTAACTTGGAAAATTAGAGGAAAATCAGTCAACCCATGCTATACTAATTACTAAACTCCATTACCACTTGACAGTGACATTTATTTTTGCCGCAATTTATTGGAAAATTACCAAGAGTAGCAACTACAAGTATTATCTACTATAGTCTATAGGGACCATATTACTTTTGGATCTTTTTTCTTATGCCACGTGGAAATGGAAATGAAATTTCAAACATTGAATTGTCCTATATATATATATATATATATATATATATATATATATATATATATATATTATTAATTTGTTAATTCATATGTTGTGTCTTATGATTAAATAATAATTATTTTTTTAGAAAGAAATAATTAATTAATTGATGGGATCCTAGAGGAAAGGATCAGCTTAGTCATGATGAGCAATCAGATACTAAGGGCATGTTTCTTTTAACTTATTTTCAGTCTAGTTTAGATTAGTCCAGTTCAGCTCCAATAAGTTATGTTTAGTTCTTAATTTCTTTCTTTCATAAAATATTCAGTTTAGTTCAGCTCTAATAATTTCAGTTTAGTTCAGCTCAGTTCAGTTAATCAGAACAGGCCCTAACTCTTTTTTTTTTAGTTGTGCCCAGTTAATTTCCCAAATAAACAAAATTTGTTTATCTGGGGGGTATAATCGTCTTTTAACTACCAATGGAAGGGGTACATGCATCTTTTCATGTAGTAGTTGAGCGGTACATGTGTAATTTCCCTAGATGCAAATTGCAAATAGTAATTGGATATCTCACTAAAAGTACTGAATAAATGACCACACTTTTTCAATATGTTTACAGAAATATCATCAAATTAACAAAAATTCGTTTATTTGGCAAATAAACTTGTATTTGCCCTTTTTTAGAAAAAATATTATTTTATTAAAATTGATCATTGTTTTGGTGTTCCACACGGTTCATATGTGTTAATATTAGTGATATATTTAGGAAAGGATTAGCTTCACCAAGATATATATAGTTTTGACTATTAATATTCTTGATTATTGTTGGTAATAGTTATGAAAATATATATCGAGATTAATCCAAAAACATATACTACCTCCGTTACATATTACGTGCAACGATTAGACATTTTTCCTCTCTACTTTATGTCAAATCGTTGCAAATAATATGTAACAGAGGTAGTATAATGCTTAAAATAGATGCTTATTGATTTTTTTCCTTTTTAATTTTTTTTACTGTACATTAGTGAAAAATCTAGTCAAATTTTGTAGCGAATATATAAATCATACTACAGACAGCGCGTTTCTGGTGCGGCTGGCCGCACGGTGCGACAGAGATGCCTTATTAGTAACCCCAAAAGTAACCCTTAAAGTAACCCCTTAAGTAACCCCCCAAGTAACCTCACTTAAGAAACCCTTCTAATAACCCCCAGGGTAACCCCTTAAGTAACCCCCCAAGTAACCCCACTTAAACATGGGCATGGGCCGTGGGGCGGGCGGCACGGGCCCGGCACGACTCCGGCACAGCACGGCACGGCGGCACACCTGTGGGTCGTGGGCCGTGCCGTGAACAAAATTGTGGGATTTGGCACGGGCACGGCACGTGGCACGCCGGGCGGCACGGTGGCCGGCACGTGGGCCGGCACGCTGGCACGGCACGTGGCACGGCCGGGCACGACACGGCACGGCACGAGCCCGCAAGGCACGGCCCGGCACCGTCCGGCACGGCACGACCCGTGCCATACGTTGGAAAACTAGCCGTTTATGGCCGTTTTCCAACAACTATAAACGGCTAGTTTTCCACCCCTTTTCCCACCCAAATTCCCTATAAATACCTCATATTTTCCTCCAAAATTTTCACAATTCATCAACTCATCTATTCTCTCTTATTCTCTAATTTTCTTACTCCCAAATTCTCAATTCTCAAATTCCTACAAATCCTACAATCTTGCTCTCTTTTGTGAAAAAAAAATTCCTACTCTCTTATAAATTTTACATTTTTACTGTTATTACCTTTATTAGTCTACTACCAAAAAAAAAATTGTTATTTTTACATTCGGGAAATTATAAATTCGGGAAATTATAAGTTCGGGAAATTATAAATATGGGAAAGCATTGAAGCGTCATTGTAAGATCTAACTCAACTTTATTTTAATTTGTTATTGTTAGTTGTTAATCTTGTTATTATTATTATTATTATTATTATTATTGTTGTTGTTTGTTGTTGTTGTTATTATTGTTATTATTATTATTATTATTATTATTATTATTATTATTATTATTATTATTGTATTCTTGGAAGTTGGAACTACTTAATTATATAAAAACTACTTTCTATTTTAATTGTGGGTTATTTGGATTGTTGAAATCTGTCTAAGGCGGGACTTGGGCTCTGGACAACGTCGCTCCTAACCTCTCCTACCTGAGATCTCATTGATCCAAGTAATCTACTATTATTATAATTATTTTTAAAAATTTAATTTATATAAAAACTACTTACTAATTCTTATTGTTATTGTTATTATTATTGTTATGAATTGTTATTATTATTGTTATTGTCACTTTGTTGTTGTTATTGTTATTTGTATTATTATTATTATTGTTATTGTTACTTTTATTGTTATTATTATTGTTATTGTTATTTGTATTATTATTATTATTATTATTGTTATTGTTACTTTTATTGTTATTATTATTAATTAATCATGGCATCAAACCCGAACGCTTCCTCCTCCTCTAGAAAAGCCAAGTCAAAACGTAGGGAATCACCCAAATCCAAACACTTCAATGCCTATGCCCCCCCCCTAACATGCCCTTTCCCTCCCCTAACATGCCCTTTCCAAACACTTCCACCCCTTTCTCTCATCCCCAAAACACGGGAGGGCAAGAACAAATGGATGATATGGCTCCTTGGACCCAATTTCAACAACATGAATTTCCTTTTCCTCTTCCTTCCCAAGGTAGCCAAACACAAGCCTGCGGGTCGAGTGAACCATCCACCCAAATGCCCAACACCCAAAATCCTAACATATTAGAGTGGTGTACCGAAGAGGATTTTGCTCAAACCAAAAGAAAGAGTGAAGTTTGGTCACATTATCAATTAAGTAAAAATGGACAAAAGGCCAAGTGTCGAACTTGTGGTAAAATTTTCTCGGCCGATACCAAGGGAGGGACGGGACACCTTAATAGACATACAAAAAAATGTGGTGGACCATCTAGTGATCCAACCCAACCTAAAATTTCTCAATTCCATCCACAAGGCTTCATTTACAATTACGAGATAGATAGGGATGAACTTGGGAGAATGATTGTACATGCGGAACAACCTTTTCTTTTCGCCGAAAATGATGCCTTCAACAACTATGTTAACCGAGCACTACAACCAAAACACAAAAAAATCTCCCGAAAAACCGTTCGATCTGCTGCCATGAAGAGTTATCTAGAGTACAAATTGAAATTAGTAAATGAATTAGCTAATCTTCCTAGTAGAGTTTCTTTAACCGCCGATGCATGGGATGGTGGTTACGGACTCCACTATTTATGTGTTACTTGTCATTGGTTAGATAATGACTGGATGTTACAAAAACGCATCATTCATTTCAAAATGTTTGAATACCCTCATACCGGTCTTAACATTTCACATCATTTAATGGAAGCCATTGATGCATATAGTCTTAGGGATAAAATCATGTCAATGACTTTCGATAATGCAACTTCTATGACATATAGTGCGAATTTGGTCAAAAACCAATTGACCGATGTTATATTAGATGGAGATGCACATCATGTTAGATGCATTTGTCATGTTCTTAACTTGTGTGTGAAGGATGGAACACAAGCAATTGGTCCATTTTATCACAAAATAAGGAATGCTATTATGTCTATTAATAGCTCTAACATGAGATATCAAGAATGGAAAGGTTTTTGCAGACAACAACGGATAAAAACCATAAAAATAGCACCGGATTGTCCAACTAGGTGGAACTCCACCTATGAAATGTTGAGTCGGGCAATCGAGTACAAGGTCCATTTAACACTTTTTTATAATATGAAATTTCCACAAAATGCTTTACTAGAATATGATTGGGTTAATTGTGAAAAATATATGCAGTTTTTACAATTACTATATGGTATGACACATTGTTTTTCTTCTGTATATAATCCTTGTTCTCATTCTTTTCTTAGTAATGCATGTTTACTTGCACAACTTTTTGCGGAACACCGATCTCAACATGTTTATCGTGGATATCTTCCATCCATGGAGGAAAAATGGCGTAAATATTACACCGATATTCCTATGATTTATATTTTTGCTTCTATTTTAGATCCTAGGCAAAAATATGATGGCACCTTTTTATTAATTGATATTTATTATAGTAACATGAATTTTGAAGATGATGTTGAAGCTTTTAAAAGTAAGGTGACAAATGATTTTTTTTCTTTATACTCCACCTATGAAAGTAAATATGAAACCGTGTCTCGATTTGCCCCTTCTCAAACATCCAAAAATGTAAGTAAACGGGCCAAAGGTTTATTTGCACAAGCTACTAACATGATGTCCAAGTTTTCAGGTACGGAATCATCATCAAGTAAGAGAACACAAAGCGATGTTTCGGAGTTGCAAATGTACTTAAGTTACGACTTCATGAAAGGCATTGACGATGAAGAGAAGTTTGGCCTCGACATCCTCGATTGGTGGAAATCACAAACCGTGAAACATCCAATTTTGTCGGCAATGGCTCGTGATATTTTTGCAATCCAAGTCTCCTTCGTTGCCTCCGAAAGAGCTTTTAGTGCGTCGGGACGAGTTTTAGACGATAGAAGAACAAGACTAAAACCCGAAACACTTGAAATGTGTGTTTGCTTCAAGGATTGGTTGGATGCCGAAACTCGTTCTCAAGATCGTACTTATGCACAAAACGACGACGATGAAGGAACGTCGACTTCTTTTAGTTCTCATACTTCTCAATCAACTCAATTGGCGGATGAACTTGAACCTCTAGAAGACGAAGACGAAGACGAAGGCGAAGACGAAGACGACCAATAATAATTACATGATTACATATTTACATTATACACTATTGTATTCTTTTTGTATTATCGAACTTCGTATTCCGTATAATAAATGAAGTTATTCAATATTCATACACTATTGTACGATTTTTAATTATCATTACTTATTTTGTATTATTGAATTATCGTACATTCGTACCGGCTACCGTCATATAATAAAATAAGTTATTCTTCAATTTTTTGTGTTTTCGGATTATCGCACTCGTATTTTTTTTTTATTATATGCATTGTTGTTTTTTGCTAAATTAATAAAATTGTTTTTATTTGTTTAAATAAACTTAAACATAATTATTAATTAGATAAATAATATATATAACCTAAATTAAAATAAAGTTGTTCAAAAAATGAAAACAAAATATATTAACATTAACATTTAACATAAACATAAATTAATCACATATATTAAGTTGTACTAAAAAAAATATATATCGTTTAATTCGTTTTTTTTTTCATTTATTAGAAAAAAATAAAAAAATAAAAAAATAAGCTGGCACGGTTTGGCCCGCGGCCCGGCACGGCACGGCCCGCAAGGCACGTGGGCCGTGTCGTGCCGTGGGCTGGGGTGTGCCAAATTCAGGCACGGCACGGCCCCCACCCCGGCACGGCCTGCGGCGGCATGGGCACGGCCCGTGCCCATGTTTAACCCCACTGAAGTAACCCCTCTGAGTAACCCCCAAAGTAACCCCTTAAGTAACCCATAATCGGACCAATTCAAGTAACCCCTGACCGTACCAAGTAACCCCCTTAGTAATCCCTGACCGGACCTAGTAACCCCTGATCGGACTTAGTAGCTCACCTAGTAACCCCTAAATAACCCTTAAAACCTACACCACCTCAAAGCCACTCCACTATACAACCACCACCTGCCGTACCCACTGCCCGACGCAACAAGCCGCAGCACCAGCCCCTAACCTTGATCCACCCAACCTAACACTGACCTAACCCTAGCCCGAACCTGAACCCACACCCAAAATCCACCCTAACCACCAGCAACCAACCTATCAAACAACAAAACGAACCACCACGCCACCCTAACCACCAGCAACCAACCTATCAAACAACAAATCCGATCCCAAAATCCACCCTAACCACCACCAACCACGCCCAGCAACCCACACCTAGCCCCGATTAGCATCCACCAAACCACTTTTGCCCAAAACAAACCACCACCAAACCGCTTCTGCCCGAACCCATAACCCTAACCCTGACCGATATGCATCCACTTAACCCTGACCGAACCCATAACCGTACCCAGATCAACCCCTAACCCACGACGACGTAACCTCCCTAACCAGCCCCTAGCCCACGACAACGACAATTGATAGATCGGAGAAGAAAGGAGGAGAGAGGAACAAAGACGACGGCGATCTGGGTTGGAGTGCCAAGAAATTCGGTGCTTCACTGATTCACTACTTCAAGGATGAGAAAATGGAGAGGTGAGGAGAGAGAGGAGCGAAGAGAGAGAAAAAAAAATTAAAAAAAAAAAAAAAAACAAAAAAAAAAAAAAACAAAATTTGTGGCTGGCCGTACGGTGCTGCCAGCCGCATATAAAACTTTGTGTACTACGGAGTATTTTACATTTAAAAGAAATAAAGAGCAGTGTAATAATAGTAATACTACAACCAAAATGAAGATACAATTTTGTCAATGTCTTTAATACTTGAAATGTGTCAATTACAAAAAAAAAAAAAAAAAAAAAAAAAAAAGCCTTGAAATGTGACTCTGGTACTAATAAGGATGAAGGATCCTTTTATGACTTTGGATTTAATTATTAAAAAAAAGAAAAGTAACAAAGTCATTGAGGGAAGTATAGGAGAAGTCAATTACAATATTGCCTTTTGGCATTAACTAGACACTACTAGTGGAGGCCTGGAGGGGGCTGAGGGAACAAGTTTGTCTTAGACTCTTAGATCAATTACGTCCCAAAAAGAAATAAAAATAAAATAATAAATTGAAAAAATAATAATAAATATAAATCATGATAGATCAAGATTTGGGATGATTTGTAAGAGATGAATAAAACTTGGATTTGATACCCTAAATCAATGTTTCCACAAGCAAATACATATTTATCCCATATTTAGGATTTAAAAAAGGGTAAAAATATATAAATTATAAACCACATGAATGTGCCATATTGGCCCGTATAACATTTACATGCTAACTTTTTTAAAAAAATTGTTAAACAAAATAAAGATTTAAGGGTATTGCCTCATCCTTTGCACTCTTACAAATTAAACGTAAATAGAATCTAAATTTTTCAACAACTCGAATGCTAAATTATTTTACTCGTATCATATAGGATATACAACGGTTAATTCCTATATGCAAGGTTGCCTTAGGCCATGAATTCGATGATATTCAAAGCTACTCTAATCGTTATGGGTTGTCCAGCTTAGTAAGTGGCTAAGTGCTGCTCATTCTAGTTTTATTCTTTGACTGATTATGGGCCTTCCAATCGTTTGGGTTAAGACCAATCTTGTGCTACAAATTTTTCCCTAGACTCTAATGTATGCAGCTTCCCCTACACCCCCCTTTCTATACTACGTCGTTTTATCTAGTAGCACTTTTTGTATTATTTTTTTTTTCCTTTCCTTCTTTGCTTTCAATTCAAACAAGAATATAAACATTTTTACAAACCTCATTTGCTTCATTTTCTCTCTCTTCTTTTTCACTGATACCATTTTCTCTCTCTTGTTTTTTCTTTTTATTATAGTTTTTTAAATTTCTCTCTCTTCTTTCATGGAGATCAATGTAAATAATTCGTACTTTTAATGATAATCAATCAATCGATTTTGATAATGCTTTGTTTTATGATTGTAATTGTATGATTATAATGTTTTGATTCATAGTTTTTGTTGTATTGATTTTAATTTTGATAATGCTTTGGTTTTGGTATTATTGTTGTTGTTATAAGTTGATTAATAATTTAGGTTGTATTGTTCTTCTAATTCGATTGTTTTTTTTGTTTTTGTTTTTGTATTTTTTTTTATTGTAATGTTATTATTTGAGTGTTGTTTTTTTTTTATAGACTTCATTTTCTCTCTCATTTCTTTCACCAATTTCATTTTCTCTCTCCTCCTTTTCACCAATTTCATTTTCTCTCTCCTGGTTTTTTTTTTTGATTTATTGTTTTTCAATTTTGTCTCTCTTCTTTCATGGAGATCAATATAAGTAATTCTTACTTTTAATGATAATTAGTCAATTGTTTTGATAATGCTTTGTTTTACAATTGTAATTGGATAATTATAATGATCTGATTTCATAGTTTTTGTTGTATTGACTTTAATTTTGATAATGCTTTGGTTTTGTTATTGTTGTTATTAGTTGATTAATAATTTAGTTTGTATTGTTCATCTAATTCGGGGTTTTTTTTTTGTATTTTTGATTGTTGTTTATTTCAGTTTTGTGCGTTTCGTATGAGTATATATTGTTGTTTTAATTTTGCTATTCGATTATTTTTACCAATTTTGTGCGTCGTAAAAAAATAATCTTAGTTAAAATAATGATCACTTCTGTAACAGTAAATGTTCATTTATATTTAATGTATTTTTTATGTATTAAAATACTTGTATATGTTTATTGTAGTTGTATTTGAATACTTATGTTGTACATGTGAATTTCAATTATTTTCATTGTTTTATAAATGCTCATATACATTTTAACTAGTGAATATATTTTATATTTGTTCTGTTGTAATAATGTTCATTTATGTAATTATAAATGTTCATTTATATATATATTTGTGTTTATGGAATTATATGTTGTACATGTGACTTTTTTTAATGATTATCACTATTTTGTAGTTTCAGAAATAATGTTCAGTTATATGACTATAGATGATCATTTATGTTTTACATTTGGTAATTCAACTTTAATTGACCAAATGCATCATTATAATTGAACATTATTGCTAATGTAATTTATTACATGTTACATTATTGCAGTGGGAAAAAAGGATATTATTATTTTTGAAGAAGCAAGTAAGTCTGAGTTAGTGGGGAACGAAACAATTTAAAACTGCTGATGAAGTTTATGAAATGTGTTCAAATTCCAATTATATGGTCAAGCAAATAATCAAGTTGCTACTAGTGTTCAAAAGATCGAGTGCTCAACTTCCTCCCATTATCTTCCAAAAATGTAAAAATTCCTATAAATGCTCAAATGGCTCTAATATTTATAAGAATATCTTTAACCTTTTGTTATTAGGATCTTGCTAACGAGCGCCCCGGGGCGTTAGATAAGGTTAAATTATATTGGTTGAAATAGTATTAAGTTAGGAATTCATGACAAAATCATGCGTCGTTTGGTGCAATTAATGTTAATTTTACTCTAATATTTGCACTTTAATTCTCTTATCTAACGCCCCGGGGGCGCTCATTAGCTTTTGCCTTGTTATTAAGTACTATTCTTCTTATTGAATATTTTTTTTTTAAAATCTTCTATAAGTGAATATTTTAGTATTTGTAATTGAGCATTTAGTTTTTAAAAATGATCATTAAGTTTTTGTAAAGAATCATTTAGCTTTTGTGAATGATCAAAATTGATTAACATAATACTTTACATAAAATCCGCAATTTTCATATAAAATTGTAAGAATTATTCTATAAACAAATAATATCTACTCCGTATCAAACATTAAATGTATAAAATTAAATAGTTAATCACATAAAGTAATTCTGTTAACAAATAATATCTACGAATTATAAGTTTTATCAACCAGCTATGGACATATATCTATCCATAAGTGAACATATTATATTATGCCTTTGCAAATCTTCTTGATGTTATTCTATTATTCTTAGACTCATGGTTTTTCTTCAGTAGCATTAGTTGAGCAGTGTATTGCAATTTGCATCCCCAACCTTGTGATTTAACCTACATGTTAATGAAAATGAATTGTTATTAAAATAAACAGTACATTAAGTGTTATATAATTGAACATTATGTGCTACAAAATTGAACACTAAATACTATAACTTGTTTATTAAATTTTACTTAAAATGTTAGCTTTAAAGGCACAAACATTATGTGCTACAAAATTGAACACTAAATATTATTTTGCCAAATCGTTTATTTTTATCACATTGGTGTATCGTTTAAAAATACTTTTAGTAAAAAAAATGATCACTTGTGTAATAGTAAATGTTCATTTATGTTTAATGTATGTTTCTGTAGTAAACTATAGGTTTATTGTAGTCGTATACGAAAATATATGTTGTACATGTAAATTTGAATGATTTTCATTCTTTTAAAGATGCTCATGTAAATTTTAACTAGTGAACATATTTTAATATTTATTCCCTCAAAAAAAATAGTTTAACCTTTGTTATTCTGTTTTGTTGTAATAATGTCCAATTATGCAATTATAAATGTTCATTTATATATACACTTGTGTTTATGGAATTATAAGTTGTACATGCAACTTTTAATGACTATCACTGTTTTGTAGTTTCATTAATAATGTTCAGTTATGTAACTATAGATGATCATATATATTTTTACATATGGTAATTTTACTGTAATTGATCAAATGCATTATTGTAATTGACCATTATTGCTACTGTATTTGTTCATTTATTACATTTTTAATTATTGCAGTGAGAATAGAGGATGCTGTTATTTTTGAAGAAGCAAGTCACTTTGATTTTCGGAGGAAACAATTTCCTTCGGTAGATGATGCTTATGAAATATATAATGAGTATGCTTTTATGAAAGGTTTGGGATCAGAGTTAGGAGGAGTAAGAGGCGAAAGGATGGCTCATTTTTTATGAAAAAATTTATTTGTTCTAATAAGGGATTATAAAGATAATAAGTGTAGAAATATTAGATCCTATGAGTGACTTGATACAAGAACTGAATGTTTAACTTTTGTACAGTTTCCTATTGATCGTTAAGGTGTGTTTATGAACATATTCTAATATAGTTAGTGAATGATGGTTCAAAGTCGTAAAAAAATATTAGTATTATATATATACTATTTAAATGTTTGCTTTTGAACGATGTGATTTGTAATAATACTTTGGGAAACAAAAAGTTTATATCCATCTTATTAAAATCAAATAGAAATTGTATATCACCAAAAATTAAACTATTGAATATTAAATATACAATTCAATTCTACACATATTGATGTTGCGCGAATCCATGCATTCTTGATTTCCTTATTTTTGTCGTCTGATCTTTCTTTTTTTTCCTTGCTAAATATCCACGATTCTTTGTTTAACTAATCGACAAAAACAAGATTTTTTTAGTTAGATTTGAGCAAGAATAAGTGTTGAAATGAACCAATTTTCATATGAATATGAAAATATAACAATTGAAATGATCGATATGGAAATGAACATATATTAATATATAAATGAACATATATATTTGTAGAATTGATCATCTATTAATATGGAATGAACAACTATTAATACAATAATGAACATATTTACATAATTGAATATGAAAATGTACATCTATTAATATATAAATGAACATGCATTAGTTTAAAAATGCCTATGAAAGATATCAATCGATGAACATGAAATATATACGTAAATAACACTTGAAGCTATCAATATGTGATTTATCATACATCCATCTGAAAAAAGACATATGTTGAAACTTAAAATTTAACCGAGCATGAAATATTTGAAGAAGATGACCAAAATATAAATATTTATCAAAATTCTAGTAATCGTATATTAATATGTGAAAACCATATACTTTTATGCGATTGAACATCTACCAAAATACAACCGAATATTCATCTAAAATCACTTTCCACTCCAAACTATGAAAAAGAATGACATTTATATATACAATGACTATGTAGGAATAATTTTCCACTCCAAACTATGAAAAAGAATTAACATTAATACAATGACTATGTTGTGATATATAAATGTAGTAATATATTTATATTAATCATCTATTAACATGTGAATGATTGTATACTAGTATATAAATGAACATTTATTGAAACGGAAATGAACATTCTGTAAAAAAGAAACGCTACAAACTAATTCAATTAATGTTTACTTTTCTCCAGATTCTTTGATGTTCTTCTCTGAAACTATTTCCTTCAACTGCCCAAAAAAAAAGAGAGAATACTTCATAGTTCATACCCAAAAATGAAAAGCTACTTGTTCAGATTACTAGTTTTTAAGCGAAAATTAGTAAAAATTACTAAAATGCAATAGTTCATAATCTTTTTCTATATTTTATACTTCGATGATGATCCTGTAACACAATTGCAACAAAAAATTACTAATTCTAGGGTTCGTTTATATTCTTTTTTGAACTAAATATGAACAAAATCACTTACTCCTTTGAATTTCGACCTTGATTAGTTGAATTATGTAGTAACTGAACAATTTTTTTTGATAATTTGTCACAAATTTATAGAAATTTCATATTTGAAAATGCAAAAAATAGATGTAGAGAGAGAAAATGTAGAAAATGGGTGAGGAGAGAGAAAGTGAAATGATAATGGTTTTTTTTTCTTATGTATATATGGGGTGGGGGAAATAGTACGGATATTACTATGTAGTTACTGTAAAAGTGAGTATTTGGGGAAGGGGTGTTAAACGATGAGTTTAGGGAGGGGTGTAGGCTAAGATGCCTAGACTAGAGTCTAGCCATATATAATCCATCTTGTGCTACTTGATTTGATGTGCTAGCACATTTTGATCAATATTATTTGGCGATTGGGCTTTATAACCCTATCTTTTACCTAACAACAACAACAACAACAAACAACAAAAAACAAAAAAAAAAAAAAAAAAAAAAAAAGACTTGTAAAAGTCAGCAATCTATCTATCTATCTATATATATACTAAAGTAACAACCACTGATTTTATCACTGTCTACGTGTCACTTTCTTATTTTATTTTTTCCCTCCAAAATACATGGATGATGTCATATTTTTCCTTTACAAGCTACCTTAGTTAACATTGCTTTGAAAATTAAATTCCATTTGAATTTTTAAATTTTTGGTTTTCTATAGATATTATGTTATTTAGTTATTTATGATTTGTTAATAATAGTTAATAATATAATATTCCTAATTAAATATGAAAATTATGCATTTTTGGGAATTGTATATTCATATTTAATCAAAAATTAATTAGGAAAACGGAGGAAGTAGTTATTTTATTTCAATATGTGTTAAAAGTTTATAATTCAATTCTTATTATAAAACCGTGTATCTCATGGAATTAACCTAGTACTACATACTAAAATAATCACCAGATTTATCACTTAAGTACACATGTTACATTCACAACAAAAAATTTCCCGCCCAAATATTTTTTAGCTTTTTTTTTCCCTTAATGATAAAAAAATTAATGAATAAAAAACTTACAATAATTTGTAAAATATTTTAAATAATGTACGGAGTATCTAACAAGAGAATTTTAAGGATAGACATGATATATATAAATTCAAATTCAAAAATAAAAAAAAAATGTTAAAAATAAGTCATTTCATTTAAACTAAGTACATTTTAATTGACTTTGTTATTTTTTAGGCTTATTATTTTAAATCCGTGCATTTGCACGGGAATAAACTAGTTAAATACGAATTAATTACCATTAACGACTCTATTACTTGACCAGTTGACCACGAGTTGCTTTCAATTGGCTTCCTCGTATTATATCCACCTTTTCTTTATTCTCAAGTCGTTTTCGGAAACTTATTATTCTAAATTATTAGGCGTATAAGTGAGAGTGGAAGGATTTGAACGGAAACTTCTTGATTTAGTAGATGCTACTTATCAATCCTTAATTTAATATTTGTGTTAAAAATACACGAATTGTTAAACTCGAGAAATATGTGGAGAAAACGGCTTGAATTTTGTATTGATATAAAACACATATATATACATAATACATTGAGAAACCTAATTAGCCTAAAACTCCTAATAAGATAAACTTTCCAAATATACAATATTAACATAATTAACAAACCAAACTCTAATACTCCCCGTCAAGTTGGAGCATGTAGATTACGAATGCCCAACTTGCGTAAAAGAAAACCAAACTGTTGTCGTCCAAGAGCCTTGGTGAGAATATCTGCTAACTGATGACCCGTCGAAACATATGAGATAGAAATATTACCGTTGATCAACTCATCACGAACAAAATGACAAGCGACCTCTATATGTTTCGTACGTTCATCAAATACCGGGTTCTTAGCTATATGCAAAGCCGACTGATTATCACAAAACAACTGCATAGGCTTTGAATGCTTAATACCGAGAACAAACAACAACATTTTCAACCATTTTAACTCACGAGAAGTTAGAGCATAGACCTGTAATCAGCTTCAGAAGAGGATGTGGCGACAGTAGGCTGTTTCTTAGTCTTCCAAGAAACAGGAGAGCGACCTAAGAAGACAAAATAACCAGACAAGGATCGCCGACTTAACGGGCATGCCGCCCAATCACAATCACAAAACGCTGTTAAGCGTAAATCCGTCGTAGGTCGCAACAAAATACCTTGTCTCGGGCTACCTTTAAGGTAGCGCAAGACACGAATGGCCGCATCCCAATGAGTAACCTGCGGAACACTCAAAAACTGTGCCAAACATGCACTGAGTAACTCAACTCCGGCCGAGTGACCGATAAGTAAACCAAACGACCAACCAAACGACGATATGGTTCCGGATGTTCGAACGGTACACCGGAAGTGAAACGCTAAACATCGCCCGCAATTTACCATATAAAGCCCACAAATATGATATGATTTGACCATTATGCCCTTTTTCTAAAATTGAAATAATCTCGGTGTAAAAAATGTGAAGCCGTATTGGCTCGCCGGGGGAGACCGGATGGCAGGCCGGAGATGCGGGGGACGCCGGAGGTACGTCGTCGTCGACGGAAAACGAGGTAAGTCACCGTTAAAATTCACGGTTTACCGTCGGAGTGGCTCCGGCGCCTAGGGTGGACGCCCAAACCTTAGCCTGGACGTCCAAGCCAGACGCCAGAACCACTAGAGTGGCGTCCAGCCCAGACGCCACTCCACTGGGTGAGGCGGCCCTGCCAGGCGCCAGTCCAGTGGCTGTGGCAGCCCTGGCAGACGCCACCTTTAATAATTAATTTTTTTTTTCTTTTTTGATTTTGTTGTTGTTTTTTATTTAATTTTTTTGTAAAAAAAAAAATCGAAAATGATTTTTTAAAAAAATTCGAAATGGGTTTTTTCTAAATTAAATTTGAAAATTCGAAATAGGTTTTTTTTAAATTAAATTTGAAAATTCGAAATGGTATATTTTTAAATTTAGTTTGAAAATTCGAATTGGGTTTTTATAAAAATTAAGTTTGATTATATATAATTATGTTTTTTTTGTGTTAATTCTGCGGAAATATAGAAATTAAATGTATTATCCGTTAAATGTATTTATTGTAATATATAATTGATGCAGGAATATGGTGGAGACGGAAATGATTACAGTGGGATATTTGGACATGATGGTCCATTCGAAGAAGCTCAACAGGCGATTGATTGGGCAAAACAGGTTGCAATTGCAGCTGGATTTTGCTTGGTAGTAGCAACTCATAAATCTCAACGGGATGGTAGAATGGATCGCATTTTGAGATGTGACCGTTATCGCAAAAGAGAAGAAAGAGATTTTCGTACAGCCACTCGGTTTGACACAAAGCGGAAAGGTTGTGGGTGTGAGTTCAGAGTAAAGGTTCGACAACTACGGAGTCGTGACGGTTGGGAAGTGATAGGTTACTCTAAATGGGGGTATCACAACCATGAGATGATAGTATATGAAGAGGGTCATCGACAACTGAGCGGCTTAAGTCCTGCTGCGAAACTAGTTGTGAAAGAAATGAGTGATGCTCAAGTGAAGCCTGCTAAAATATTAGCATCTGTGTTAGAGAAATTTCCAGAAGACCATCCAAACCGAAGACACATCTACAACGTCAGACAGCAACTCAGGTTTGAACGGTCAGAGGGAAGGAACCCTATACAGCAGCTGCTACACCAGGCACAATCACGTGGTTACCTGTTCTGGTTTGATTCTGATGAAGATACAGCGGAGGTGACTCATCTTTTCCTTGTGCATCCTGATTGTGCTGATATGATCAAGTCTTGGCCATTTGTGATTTTGATCGACTCAACGTACAAGACAAACAAGTACAAGTTCCCTCTGGTTGAGATGGTTGGGATGGCTCCAACGAACCAGAACTTTCTGATTGGTCATGCAATCATCAGGGATGAGACGGCTCCAAGTTATTATTGGGTGTTGGAGAAGCTGAGAAACTACATCGGGCCTAATGTTCATCCAGCAGCCATCGTCAGTGACTGTGAGGGAGGTCTCTTTGCCCCCATAGCAGAGCTGTTTCCCGAATCGAACCACTTATTGTGCACATGGCACATCAACAACTGCGTGAAAGTGAAAGCCTACAACCTTTTCAAGAAGAATTTGGAAATGGCAGAGAGATTGGTGAATGGTAAGTGGCGGAAGATCCTACAGGCTACCACAGAGGAAGCGTATGAGCGAGCATTGGCTAACTTCAGGGATTCGTACCAGTGGTGTCCGGCACTGGTGGACTATGTGATGCATCAATGGGTCCCTCACAGGGAAAAGTTTGTCAAATATTGGACAAACCAGGTACTTCATTTTGGGAACACTACAACATGTAGAGTTGAGAGCGCTCATAGAGCTACCAAGGACTGGATTGATTCATCGACCGCTGGTTTGGATACACTGTTCGCTAGACTGAACAAGTCAATTGAAACTCAGAAGAACGACATCAGGAACTCTCTAGAGGACTCCAGACGACGACATGGTACGATGTATAGCCATTTTATATTTAAGATTCTCCAAGGTCGTGTGTCGCACTACTGCTTGGGGTTGATTCTCACTGAGCTGAACAGGGTGAGGGACTTGGCTGACGAAGTGTATACTCGGTGTGGGTGTACTATTTCAGTAACTCATGGATTACCTTGCGCATGCACCATTCACCGCGTTATTACAGAAGAAAGGGCGTCGTTACATGTTGATCAGGTCCATTCATTCTGGAGGACGCTTGTTATTGGTGAGCATGCACACAATCAAACGGCCGACCGTGAACAGGAGGAGTTGGAGCAGTTCCGTTAGATGTACGACCGAGTGTCCTCCAGCCATCCTTCTATTATTCGTGACGCTACTCATGTACTTCATGACATGTTCCACCCGTCTAACTTAGATTATGAGGAACCCGAAGGAGTTGACCGTCCTCGAGGTCGACAACGGCGGAACAGGAGTGCGTTTGAGTATATCCGTGGTCTTGGTCGTGGTCGTTCTCGTGGTCGGACATCGTCATCTAGTCGTAGTCAATCTTCATCGTCTGTGAATATGCCCCTGAGAACTGGTACGTTTTGGTTGTTTTTATTGCACATAGTTTTAAAGTGTTACTCCTGCCTTCTTAACTGTCTATAATTAATTATATGGTGAATAGGAAGAAACGATGTTGATCAGTTTCCGTACAAGGAAAGGATACCTGCGATCATCATGTCGTACTTGGAAGGGTGGAATGATGTAATCGGAGATGGTAACTGCGGATTCCGGGTCGTGGCTGATGTTTTTCAAATGGGCGAAGACAACTACGGTTTGGTGCGTGAGTTGATGTACAACGAAATTGCCTCTAACCGAAATGTTTATCGTCATGTGTACCAGGATGACTTGGATGGCGCTCTACGGCGTATCCGGTGGGGAGGTGGACCTTGCGGCAAAAATCATTATTTTGACGCGCCCCTAGATCTGTTTGCCGTTGCAAACATTTACAAATGCGCAGTCATGCATTTCGGCCTGGGAGTGCATAGTCAAGCTTATTATCCTTGTACCACGGTTCTCCCTTGGCGGTCGCGTGAGACTGTCACCACACCGGTCACAGAGCTAGCTATTGCGTTTCTTGGGTCGTCATACAGACATTTCATCCGACTAGACATGTCAACCGATTTTCCGGTGCCACCGATTATACCTCGGTGGTACAACATTCGCACAGCGAGCGTAGAGGGTTGGGATGCGCTATATAATGACCGGATCCACGAATGGAACACCCTAGCTGCATTTTAGTTTTTCATGTTTACATTCTTTATTTGTAATCTTATTTGTACGTTGCTCTTTTAATGAGAACATTAATATTTTATATTGTATTGCTTACTGCATTCTATATGTTGCATGGGTAAGTTGCGCGGATCCACGAACGGTTATATCAAAATTTAAAAACAGCACTGATAATATGTTTAAGTTGGAAGCTAAAAGAACAATCTAAAATGTTACAATTTTACAACATAATGTCCAACATAATGCTCTATAAATAAAATACAATAACCATCAGTAATCCCTCCTCGACGACGACTCCCACTGCGCAAGGGTCTGTTCCAGACTATCAACAACAGCTCTCCCTGTTGCACTCATGCTGTCCTTCTCAAGAGAGAGTTTCTGTACGTCTTGCATTATCTTTCCCATCCACTGCATACAACAAAAAACAGAAGATGAAATACAATAACAACAAATAAAACTTAATTAAAAGACAACGATAAATATAATAAAAGACATACCGCTTCCGTGGCAGTAGGCGGTGGCACATAATCATCATCGCTGTGGTCGAGATCAGCGATCAACCTCGGGTGCGAATACCGGTTGAACCATTCCATGTAGTAATGGTCACATATGGGAGTAACCCCAGAGGGCGGCCGCTGCAACTCCGCAGTCCATAAGCGGGCCACCATCGGAAACTGGTCCCACGTCCCGGTCATGATATCCGACCATTCCACGACGTAGTCCCTCGACGATGCAGGTCGGACCGCCTTCATCGGGCACGCCGGTGGAGGAGGGACAACTTGGACAAATCCAAGCTGGCGAAGACAACGCTGGGGCATGTACGCCTCGACGATGTCACGATACTGAATGAGTCCCGTGTACAGGGTCCTGGGTACCCTAACACTAGGGTTCGGGCCGAAAGGCATCCAGTTCACCTGTACAATAACAACATATAAAATTTAATAACATGAATATAATATGTGCAAATAATAAAATGTAGACTCTATAAATAAACGTTACCTCTAAGGGGGACAGCCTGTCCAGCAATAACCGTATCGATCGGAGGCGGTCAACGGACTTCTTCTCCGAGCGCGGACTCCACGCACAAGCACGCGGCATCCCCTCATCAATAGGAACTGGGTCACGATGTGGTCGCAATGCAGGAAAGTACTCGTATATCCAGGTCTGCAATAGAGTCAGACACCCAGTGATACCTGCCGCGTCAGCCCGAATCGCAAATCCTAGTTGGCGATACAAATACGCCAACGTAGCCGATCCCCAGGAAAACTGGCCTACACTGTCGGGGTCACACGCCTCTACGATGTCGCGTGGCCTGAGCTTGTTTCCGCCGCTCTTATCCGGAAACAAGGTACATCCGAGGAGTAGAAAAACATAAGCACTCAGTTGTGCGTCGGGCGTCCTACGTGCACTCGGGTACAAACACCGCTGCAACACGGATGCAATCTTCACACCTCCGTGTTCCCAAACACCTAGCGCCTCGGTGTACAGTGCAGCCCTGTCCACCGCCAACAACTCCGCCAGCGAATCTGCCTGATCCGCATCAACCACAGCACAAAGTCGTTTACCCTCAACACGAATCCCCAGAATGGCCTCGACGTCATGTAACATGATTGTCATCTCACCGAACGGAAGGTGGAAAGAGTTTGTATCCGGCTGCCATCGCTCAATGAAAGCCGTGATCTGCGTACTGTCAATCTTATCGTGCATGGTGGCAGGAACGTGCTTCACCCCAGTGCCCTCCAGTCGCTCGAACATCTCGCTCTCCGTCGGCCAGGCCTCAGCCCATGTACGCAAAAAGCTACAAGTCTTTTCCCGGGTATGAAATTTCAACAACCCCGTAACTGAAGGCCTCTCCTGGTCCTCCCAAATACGGGCAGCTATGTGTCCTAGAAAGCTAGGAATCACACTCCCGTCAACAGGCCCACCGGGCACCTCACTCCTAACAACCCAAGAATCATTACCGGCCCTCGACCGTTTCCTGCTTGCCCCATATACAGTGGACGCAGATGATGTGCCAGATCTACTAACAAACCTACCACCCCTACCCTTACGCACCTCCACCATATGCGTCTCGTACATGTCATCAACCCTCTGACTGAATGGACCGTAATCATCATACGGTCCACTGCCATCGTCCACATCCTCATCCTCATCTGCGCCCTCCTCCTGCTCCTCCTCCTAGTCACCCTCCTCAGCATCATTATCGTCATCGTCATCCTCATCCCGACGGTGGATCCGTTCTCTACGAACTGAGGCCGGAATACCACGGGATCTGACATGTCTATGCCCCGACCTCTCCACTGAATAACTTCTACTAAGAAGCTCTATATTCTTCCCCCCACCATGACGACCCAGTGAATTCTACACAAAATTTTAAAATATATAAACATACAAAAATTTATACGATAAATAATCATCATCGCAAATCAAATAAACTAAAAACATACAAATAATTGTAAACAAAATATAAACGTAGAAAAAATACAACGAAATTGAAAAAATTTATAAAAAAAACAACAAAATATAAAAACAATTCAAAATTATATTACAAAAAAAAAAAAAAAAAAAAAAAAACTATTTTTTAAAAAAATAAAAAAAAATTAAAAAAAAAAAAATTGGGGGGGGGGCGCCCTGGCTGGACGCCCAGCCGGCGGTGGTGGCGCCAGCTGCAGACGTCGCCACCAGTTGGCTGGCGCCTGGGCTGGACGCCACAGCCACGGCTGCGGCGCCTAGAATAAACGCCACAACCGTGGCTGTGGCGTCCAGCCCAGGCGCCAGCCAACTGGTGGCGGCGTCTGCATCTGGCGCCACCACCGCTGGCTGGGCGTCCAGCCAGGGCGCCCCACCGCGTTCACGGCGGTTTTTCCCTTTTTTTTTTTTTAAACAAAATGTACCTTTCCTCCTTTGGACATCCTTCCCTCCGCCGCCGCCGCCAATTCCTTGCCTTGCCGCCTCGACATTGCCGTTATTTGAATTTTTTTTTTTTTAGAGAAGTTGAAAGAAGATGAGCAATGAGAGTGTGAGTGATGAGAGTGTGAGTGATGAGAGTGTGAGTGTTTTTTTTAAGGTCAAGGGCAATTTTGGCAAACTAAGTGAATTTTGTGGGCTTTATGTAGTAATTTGTGGGCGATGTTTAACAAATCCCCACCGGAAACATGGGCAAGACGATGATTCTGCTCCATCGGAGTATCAATGGGTTTACAACCCAACATTCCTACCTCATTCAAAATATCTAAAGCATACTTTCGTTGAGAAAAAAAGATTCCCTCAGGATTCCGAGCAACCTCAATGCCTAAAAAATACTTAAGCAAACCCAAATCCTTCATATAAAACCATTTGCTCAAATAGGCTTTTGTAGGCGTCGTTCGAAGTGCGCCTACGTTAAAGCACGTGTAAATATGCTTGACAATCATAGGAAGTGGGAATTGACATTACGATTAGGGACAAAGCAAAGTAGGGAGCCGCCAACAAGTTTTTAAGGAACTTGTAAACCGTTCACGGATCATAAAAGGCAACCACGAATAAGGGACAACGATATGCAACAACGATTGACCCGTGAAGGTTACACCCCATTCATAATCTATGAGATTACTAACTCCATATGGTTCGGAAGCACGAAAGGAAGATCGGGGATGATGGTACGAAGTGAGTCATGGAGTCACATTCGCCCGTATTGGCCTCTACTCGATTCTTATAGTGAAAAGTGATTCCTGCGATCTCAAAGGCATACAAACAAAATATTCAATTTGCTCCAAACTATTATTAAGCTAAATTGGTTTAATATTAATGCAACACATAATCCTAAAATATCGTGATCACTTGATTAACAACAAGATTAAAAAGGAACCTAAGTCGGTTGTCAAAATTATCTTATTAGGCGTGATTTTCAATTACATATTCCCTTTAAACATGCAAAATGGTGATCATAAAGAATATAATAGAATAAACATTAATATTGGAAGCAATTTAACAATAAATTGTTAGTCAAATAAAAAAATAATAATAACCCTAATCATGATACTAGCAATATTAAAATAAGAGTAATTAAATTGATTAATTACTCACATTCCGCACGTTCCTTTAAATTGCTACATTATGAATAAACTGTTAGTAACTTCAATAAATATAAATCAAATGAAAATTAAATTAAATAAATGTAGATTTGATTTGGTCCAAAACCTCAGTTAATTATACCTTTCACGCCTTGGTTTAAGTATAGAACTTTGGGTATTGTATGAACTCCTTGGAGTGCTTAATTAGGGGAAGTATTTTGAGAGAATAGGGTGGATAATATTTAGGCTAAAGAGGGAGAAGAGAATTATTTTCTGATCAAGCTTCTTGATGATTGGAAAAGGGGTGATATGACCTCTATTTATAGAGAAAAAAGATGGGTCGAAAAAACAAGATAAGATCCGAATTAAATCGGAATAAAACTCGATAGACAGCAGTTTTTGCGGTTTTTATTTTATCATATATTTTGCTCCAGAAATCGAAATAATATGAATAAGATATAGTTGGAAAGATCTTCAAGTATACTTTCTAACTCAATTAGAATCAGATTAAAATATTTTGTAGAATAAAAGATATGGCCGAAATAGTGAGACGGTGTCAGTTTTGGATAGAGTTTGACATTTTATTCATATCTTTTCCGTTATAGCTCGGAATTGATATTGTAATATATCATTGAAAATATAATTTCAAAGGATATCCAACCATATAAAATTTGGATAAAAACTATGATTCAAGAAAATAATATATGTCTATATTTGAACATCTTTCAATTCGGCTAGAAATAGAATTTTGAAAAAGAAAAGTTTTATTCAATTTCAAACCTTTAATCTTATCATTTTAAAAATGATAATTAAGATCTTTTAGAAACTTATAGAATCCTCCAATTAATCCTAATCAATTTAGGAATTGGATTAAGTAATTTGGACCCTCCACATGATCATTGGGTCGTAGGCAAGGTGGGCTTGAGTTCGGTTTGGACTCAGTTTAATATTTTGGTCATAACTTATTCGTTATAACTCGGATTTGGGCTTATAATATATCGTTGGAAAGCTCTTTTAAAGCCTCATCCAAATATTCAGTCAATGGACCCATATTATGGACCAAAATAAATTGGAATAAATGTTTTTATATAAAGGACACGAAATGAATGATTTTAAAGGACACGAAATGAATTATTTTGGGTTTAAAGGCACGAAAAGAGGAAAATAAGTTATGGTTTGGAGAAATGAGCTAGAATTTGGGTTGGTTTATGAAACGGAAATATTGATTTAAGCACTCCAAGATTAAATACTAAACCCGACCAATAATGGCGGTGAAAGGTTGTTCATCATCGAGTTTGGTTTTGGGGAGACATTTTTAGGTGTCTACAAATTTAAATTGAACGATCGCATCATGAGATGAGCCTGTAATTATCAAGTCATCGACATATACAAGAACATGCAAAGAGACACTGCCCTGTACATAGCTAAATAGGGAGTAATCAGCATAAGAGTTTTTAAACCCAAAACCTCGCAGAGCACTCGACAGTTTTGAAAACCACTGTCTCGGGGCTTGTTTCAAGCCATATAAAGATTTCCGCAGCCTGCAAACTTTGCCAGGTGTCGGAGTCCCGTACCCTGGAGGAAACTACATATATACTTCTTCATCCAAATCACCATGAAGAAATGCATTATGAACATCCATTTGATGCAACTCCCAATTCAAAGACACAACTACAGTTAACAAGATACGTACCGTAGTCATCTTCGCAACTGGAGCGAACTTCTCATTATAATCAACGCCTTCACCTGACGGTTGCCATAGACAACCAAACGAGCCTTGAGACGTTCCACCTTTGATTTATCAGTGTACTTGATTTTATACACCCAACCCTACCAATCGCTCTTTTGTCGGGAGGAAGATCCTCAACGGTCCATGTGTCATTGCGTTCTAAAGCATCAATCTCATCTTGCACAGAGAAAAAAAATAATAATTTGCGGAATTAGAAACAAACCAAGGATCGAAAAATCTCTAAAAATTAGAGAGGCTGTGATACCATGTTAAACTCAAGAAATATGTGGAGAAAACGGCTTGAACTTTGTACTGATATAAAACACATATATATATACACAATACATTGAGAAACCAATTAGCCTAAAACTCCTAATAAGATAAACTTTCCAAATATACAATATTAACATAATTAACAATATTAACATAATTAACAAACCAAACTCTAATACGAATCGAGAGTGAGGGATATCTAAAGTAATTAGAACTTGCCTCTCAATTTCAAGAGATCTTGGGATCGTTTCTCATTACCTGCCCTTGTGGTTCTCTAACACCAAAAAAAGGACTTGATATATAGCCCAATTGCTATTATTGATCTAATTTTGTTCGTAAAATTAACTTTAAGTAATCGTTGGCCACTAAACAATGAATTTATTGACATGAAAGCAAATTTATTATTTTATTATGTATAACTAACAATTATCATTGAAATGGATATTTGATGATCAAGTTCATGTCTCTAAATGTAATTAGTGAGCAGTTTACGTCATCAACAATATTTAAGATATCAAGCTCATGTCAATTTACAAGCAAGTTCATATCAATAGCTTGGTTATACTTGGTCATAATAATTCTAATATCGCTGGTTTAAATATAGGTAATAAACTAGTCATTCTGGTCAACGAGCTTTAACAAATTTATAGATTTTACTAAATACAGATCGTACTACGAAATTTTACAAACTTATGAAGTAAAAATGTTCTTTCTTATTTTTAAAGTGGTTATTAATGATTTTAGTGCACCACATCAAAATTTCATTGGCACATATTACAGATTTGTTTCGATTGACTGAACTAAACTGAACATATTAGAGCTGAACTGAATATTTTATAAGAGAAGGAAATTAGGAGTTGAATTGAACTAAACTTATAAGAGCTGAACGGAACTGAACTGAGGGCCTGTTCACATTTACTGAACTGAGTTGAACTGAATTGAACTGATTAGAGTAGAACTGAACTGAACTGAACTGAACTGATTGGAGCTGAACTGAACTGAACTGAGCTGAAATGAATATTTTATGAGAGAGGAAAATTAAGAATTGAATAGAACTGAACTGAACTGAACGGAGCTGAACTGAACTGAACTGATTGGAGCTGAACTGAACTGAACTGAACTGATTGGAGCTGAACTGAACTGAACTGAACTGATTGGAGCTGAACTGAACTGAAATTAAGTAAATGTGAACAGACCCTAAACTTATTAGAGCTGAATTGAATTGAAGTGAAAATAATCATATCAAAACAAGCCCTACATCTTGTGTCATCTTTGGGACAAATTTAAAAGTCGTACCTAGTGACTTACCAAGAAATTATCAGTCGACTTCATTATGTTTTAAAGGACTAAAATTAATTATTAAAGTTAATGAATTTTCTCCTATAAAAAATTGATGTTTCTGAAAGTTCTAGTGTTCTAGATAGTAAATGGAAGTAAGCAAAGAAGGTTGAATTGAAGTCAACGCTTCAGCTCATCGTTCTTGCTTAAGTGAAGACTATACGTTTCTAATTAATGACCAATGCTACCGTATAATAATTAAGTTTGCACATAATTCATGTAAAATAATGATCACAAAGCTAGTGTATGGTTCGGACGATGCCCCTTATTGCTAGTTTGTACTTGTTCAATTTGATAATTATGTTCGACTATTTGTGTAGTTAGGGCCTGTTCTAATTGACTGAACTGAACTGAACTGAACTGAACTGAAATGAAATGAATATTTTATAAGAGAAGGAAATTAGGAGCTGAGCTGAACTGAACTGAACTAAATTTCAACGTAAGAGAACAGGACCTTAGTGTGTGGTTAGGGACTTAGGGCGTTGCCTTGGATGTTATTATTGTTTTTTTTTTCCTTTTCTTTTTCTAATCTTGTGAAAAATAAATAAATTCTATATAATGTAGCCTCTAATTTACTTCATAAATGAAAGGAATATATAATGTTAATTATGTTGCTTTCAAAAAAAAAAAATTATAATGTTAATTATGTGAAATTTAAAGCATTAATCAAAGTTGATTGAGATGGTAAATATATTATTTTTATGTGTTGGAGGTTACGAGTTCGAATCTAGCTCTTTCTTTTAAAAGAACACCTTTTAATATATAGTATAAAATTCACTCTTTTACGTTCACTTTTTTTTTTTCTTTTTTTTCCATATATATACAATGCTAGGTTGGGCTTCTAAACAAGGCTATTACTCGAGAACTCCTTGTTTGGCCCAAGGATTGTTTCTCAAACTAAGAAATCTTCAAAAGCTTGCCAAATACGATAAGATTAGTAAAATTGGGATTATTAAACTATATTTTTCCTAAAATTAAATAGAATTTACGTAATTTATATTCAAGTACTAATATCTCTTTTCTTGTATACATTTATGTTTGATTCAACTCTATCATTTTTCTTAAATAATTCTTTCTACGGAGTACCATAAGTTCTGATGGCTGCTTTTCATAAGTCATTCTCTCACTATTATACTTAACTAAGTACTCCACAATGGAGACACCAGTTTCTTTACAACATATATAATTGCCGCAGTACCTGTACACTCAAATTATATCACCGATTTAGTAAAACTGGATATGACAACATAGCCAGATTACTTGTCTTAAATTGAAATTTTTGTACTTTGATATTTAATTTATGGAAAAATGAATGAATTGAAGTAATTAAGCACAAAAATTGGGAGCACAAAAATTGGGATTCTTGTAGAGTTATGGAGGTTGTACAAAAGAAAGGAAAAAAGAACTTCAAAAAAAGGATGGAGTTGAATAAAAACATAGTATACGAGAAAAGAAAGAGAGATAAAAACTAGAATATAAATTATATATGATCTCTATTATAAAATAATCAAGAAAAGGGAGAGTTAAAATGATATGAATCAATAATGGTGGGTGGTACATAAAATGAGACACAATACGAAGTATTTTCTAACAAAAATAAGTACCGACTAATGATTGAGGATGAGTATTTCTATTAAGTAAGGAAAATTTGCAAATTGCAGCCATTTAAATTTCATATTTTGTGAATTGCCGCCCAAAAGTTCGTATAAATTGTAAATTACAGCGCAGTTCAACTTTTACATTGAGTTACATGTTGAAAAATCTTCGGTTAAAGTTTTAGGGGCCATTTTAGCCCTTAAGAGTCCAAATTGAGCTCGAAATTAGCAAAAAAAAAAAAATAAATAAAAAAAATAAAAAAAAAAAAACATAAGTGCCTCATTTTGCGTAACAGAAATATATCAATTTATGGAAAACTGTAAAAATGAGACACTTACATTATTTTTTTTTTTGCTAATTCCGAGCTCAATTCGGACCCCTAAAGACTAAATTGGCCCCTAAAACCTTAAACGAAGATTTTTTTTTTGACATGTTAACCGATGAAAAAGTTGAATTGGGCTTCAGTTCACAATTTATACGAACTTTTAGGCTGCAATTTACAAAAAAAAAAAAAAAAAATAAAATAAAATAAATTGCTGTAATTTGCAAAATACGAATTTTAAATGGCTGCAATTTACAAAACTCTCATATAATTAGATGAGTTATAATAAGGTTTTGCAAAACTCTCATATAATTAGATGAGTTATGGTAAGGTTTTGCAAAACTCTCATATAATTTCAGTGACATTCGTTCTAAATCTGTTCAAATAATATTAACTGACATGAAGAATGGTTACTTGGATCAGAATTTTGGCATTGGCTCAATTATTTCCAACAACATGGGGTGTGTTATATATTATAGTTATCTGTGGGCATATTCTCGAACCATATTTTGAATATGAAAATTATCGTATTACGGTTCGATTCGCGACTGGTGAGTTTAAATCAGTGTTACGCTCAAACCAAAGTGGGAATTCAGAAAATTGGCAAACTTAATGTTATTTCACCAAAACTGACTAACAAATAGATATTTAAATAAAATTAATTAAAAAGATAAGAAAATTAAATAAACAAATAATAGTAAAATTATTTATGTATTAACAAATTACGTAAAATTAGCAAACAATTTTGTTAGGTCAGACAGTGAAAACCATTTATCACTTATATCAGTTTCTAATCGTGGACGCACATCATCCATGACCTTATTTTGTCGTCCAACAATTTTTGACCAACCTCGTTTAAACTGAATATATGTAATTTTGTATTGGAGTTGCGTCAGGATCATCGAGAGCCAGGTTGTTGGATAAACATTGGGGCACCCTTTATTTTTGGAATTAGAATTAATTGATATTTAGAATGTTTGTCCGACATATGTGATAGAGAGGCGATTCCTCAATCAAATTCTTTGATTAAGAGAATAAACGAGTTTGGTTAAAAATTATTGGACGACAAAAATAAGGTTATGGATAATGTGCGTGCACGATTAGAATCTGCTATAAGTGATAAAGGGTATTCAGTGTTTGACCTAACAAAATAATTTGGTTTTTTTCCAATTTATTCTCTAAATGTGGATAAATCTGAGAAATCATATACATCCCTTAAAAAAAATGGAGTTGTTTGATAATTTCACGTAATTTGTTAATACATAAATAATTTTAATATTATTTGTTTATTTAATTTTCTTATCTTATTAATTACTCGTGCAATGTATAAGAAAAAAATTGAATTTATTAATGTCTATCTTTTAAAAGAATTTTAATTTCTCAATAGATATTTTTTTTTTTAAAGTAAAGTATTTTAATTTGGAGGGAAAACTTTTCACAAAATTATGTCAAATGTCCCTCTGATGATTACTTTAGTATATAGTATAATTCATGCAAACTAATGATCACAAAACTAGTGTGTGGCCTGGATGATGCCCCTGGTTGCTAGTTTGTACTTGTTCAATTTGATAATTAAGTTCGACTATTTGTATAGTTAATGTGTGGTTAGAGTGTTGCCTTGAATGTTATTATTGTTTTTTTTTTTCTTTTTCTAATCTTGTGAAAAATAAATAAATTCTATATAATGTAGCCTCTAATTTATTTCATAAATGAAAGGAATATATAATGTTAATTATGTTGCTTTAAAAAAAAATGTTAATTATGTGAAATTTAAAGCATTAATCAAAGTTGATTGAGATGGTAAATATATGATTTTTATGTGTTGGAGATTACGAGTTCGAATCTAGCTCTTTCTTTTAAAAGAACACCTTTTAATATATACTATAGAATTCACTCTTTTACGTTTGTTTTTTTTATATATATATACAATGCTAGCTGCTCTCTTCATTTCATTGAAATTGTGTCATTTGATATAAAAAAAAAATAAATAAAAATAAAAATAAAAAAAGGTACTTGAGAACTTTCCCGCATATGAGATAATCACAAAGGAGTACGTATCTATCATGAATGTTTCAATTGTAAATATCTTTACTTAGCAATAAGTTAAAATAATGGTTGATATTTTCAAAATACAAATATATAGAGAGGGCTAACAAGATTTTACGTTACTATCTTATCTATCTTTTCTTATCCATATTTCATATTATTTAATCAAAGTATAATTTGTGAATAATGTTACGAATTAAAGCGTGTCAACGAATTTAAAATGGATGAAGCTTACTAAGATAAGTTTTAAAAAAAAAAAAAAAAACATTTTAATCATTATTCTTATTGAAGTACTTGACAACATTACATACATGCATGTCGCCACATTACATGCTTGACAATGCTTATTATACATCGTCCAAAGTTCAAACTACAATCACAAATTAGTATTATTATTATTCAAAACCAAATCAAAACATAATAAAAACACTTGAAATCACTTAGCAAAGATCGATTAATATACTTGTTGATTGAACCATAGTATACTTAATCGAGCAAGGGAACACTCCTTAGAGCAAGGGCTTCAATGGTGAGTCCGGGACCAAACCCGAACATAACACCCCATTCACACCCTAACCCGGTCGTCGAGCTTCCATCTTGGAGCGACTTCTTTCTCATTTCATCCATCATAAACAACACACCAACACTAGACATGTTACCATACTCACTTAGTACATGTCTTGTGACTTTGAGCTTGTCTTTATCGAGTTTGAGCTCGGACTCTATGCTATTAAGGACGGCTGGACCGCCATTGTGCGCGATCCAAAAAATCGAATTCCAATCATTGATACCAATAGACTTAAAAATATTTACAAGACTTTCCTCAATGTAGTCCGAGATCAAACAAGGGAGGTCCTTACGTAGGTGGAACGTTTGTCCCATGTTAATGATCTCGGAGTAGGCCGCACCATTAGTGTTAGGTATAGTCCTTTGTGTGCCCGAAATGAGTTGGAAACACGGCCTTTCGATAGAGTGATCTGGCTCGGCTCCTACAATGATAGCAGCAGCACCATCACCAAAAAGTGCCTGCCCTACTAAAGAGTCAATCTGGGTTTCAGAAGGACCATGAAAATTAACAGCTGTGATTTCAGCACAGACTATCAGTATACGGGCCCCTTTATTATTCTCCGCTATGTCCTTGGCATGGTGGAGGATATGGGGCCCTGCATGACAACCTACAAGGTACATGACGGTCCTATGTACCGAGGGGTCTAGTTCAAGGGCCTTGGCTAGCTCATAGTCAGCCCCGGGCATGGATAGAGCCAACGTGTTGTACACGATAAGGTGGGTGATCTTGGACTTAGGTTGCCCCCATTCTTTGATGGCCTTAAGCGCGGCCTCCTTACCGAGTTTCGGAAGGTAGTCGACGGTCATTTCACGGCGAGCATCGTGTGATACTTCTCCATAAGTTAACATGCTTGGATTCTCCTTCAAAATCTCCTCAGTCAAGAAAAAGTGTCGTTTTCTTATCATGGACTTTTCACCTGAATAAAATTCACGTACATTTTCATGCATGTTAATTACAATTTTAGGACCAAATAAATATCGTTACGCTACTTAATTAGCCTTATATACTAGGAATTGATAAAGAATATTCAATTACTAGATGAATCTAAGTAGTTTGCAATGACTAATCAGTGTGACTCTCAATCTATACTATTTCAAGTCATATTATGATGCATTAATGCATGTTATATTGAAGAGTATCTAATTTGACCAATACACCATGCTTAAATAGTAACCATACTATTCAAAATGATTCTTGCTGTGCTTCTTCAAAATGACATCAAATTATCACCATGTAACTTAACAAGTCACCTCTCATTTTTATATAACAGATCAAAGAGCTTCATAATAAATTAATAGTTATAATGTACGAAATATGTTGTTTTAAGCGCTACAAAAAAAATTACAACTATTACGCATATATCATGAATTAGTATTAATTAATTAGTTTATGGATTTATGCCAATAAATACTTGGTTGATTAATGTTATATTATTATTTAATTTTTTAAAATTATAATTTGCACTTCAAACTCCTTTTATGCAACTTATGCATATCTTTATTTTTATTATTATCATGAAATGAATGAACATTAGAAGTCTGATTTCAGTCATGTTAGTCAACCAGTTTCTATGTAGTTTTTGAAAGTTATAACAAATTTTCAAAGCAAAGAGTAGTAGTAGAAGTTCTTCTAAAACAAAGAAAACAAGAAAGTACATTCTTTCTTCTTCATATTCACTTTATTTATTTATTTAAAAAAAAAATTATCGCAGGGAGAACAATCATATTGAGCAGACATCTCTCACGACGTATGTATTAGTTAGTTGTACATATATTTGTACAATGGTCAATGAATGATAGTCATGGAAATTATAAATTAAGGGTAATCTGAGCTCGTAAACAAGAAATTTAAGGAGAGTTTCCCAATATTTATCTTCATTGATCAAGCTTATATATATATATATATATATATATATATATATATATATATATATATATATATATATATATATATAGTACTCCTATGCACCACAAGAATCACTCATACACAAAAAGAAACTACATACGAGTAGAAAACTTACAAATGCGCTTGAACTTATCTTTGACGTGAACCATATGTTCACTATTAGTGACCCTAAAATAGTAATCCGGATACTCGGATTGAAGTACAAAATTGGGTGGGTTAGCCCTCCCAATTGCTAGGATGCAAGCCGCACCCTCAGCTCTTTGACCATTCCTAATTTCATTAACCTTCTCCATTTTCCTAACCAAAAATATGATCTAAGTTTTTTCTCTTTTCTTTTTCTCACTTGTTGTGCTAGTAGTGTTAAGTTAGATGTGATGGCATCCAAAATCCTCCGCAATTTATAGGCAGTGTAACGCACTAGCGTGGCACTATTAGGTGCTCGCATTTCTTGAGTAAAACTATAAGAGTAAAATATAATGGAAAAATTTAAATTCTTTGTACCATAAGCACAAAAGTTTTGACCAATCAAAAAGCATATATGCTATTCATATTAATCGGTTATTATCTCCAACTCACAGAATTAGACCCCTTTGTTTTGTTTTGTTATAAGATAAGCATTTTTTTTTTTGACAAGTATAAGATAAGCATGTTAATACATGTTAATGCACAGAATATATGTATTACTCTGTATTAATACAATTAATTTCTTTGTCATATTATTTTAATTACTTGCCTTATTAGGTTATTGGCTCTGATAATATATTATAAAAGATAGTTAAATGTGAAATGTAAAATGAGGTAAAGGACTGGGAGTATTGTTACGTTGCTTATTAAAGCTCAACATGCATTTGTAAACGAACTTTAATCACATATGTCATACGTTGTTTATCAATTAGTTGATGAGTGATGACACGTTTTGAATTTCCCTCCTATTCACAAATACACTAAATTTTGCTAACTTTAATTTTGTGTTTTATTAAGTTATTAGTAAGATACATCATAGAAGTGTGGGATGTTGGTAGGTTAAATTATTTAAATGTGTATTTTCAAATTATGAACATTTTATAATTGTTACTTAGCTTATTGATAAGTAAAGATATTAACTACCTGAATTTAATTTCACATCAAAGGTTATAAAAGAAACATATCAATTTACTTTAAAACAACAAATTAAAGTAAATATTAATAAGTTGGTTATAATAATTTGTTATTCTATGTGTATTAATTTAAAGTATTACTTATCGTATTGCAAACAAAATTGAGATATGATTAGTCTCCCATTATCACTTCCTACGTTATTTAATGGGTGCAACATATCTCGTATACACGTGTTCTAATTATTAAGAAGGTGAGTAAACGACCAAATTTGGGTTCGTTTGACATCGTTGTAGTTTTCCGTTTTTTGGTTTTCAAACTCTTATGATATATGTCATAATAAAACAAAAATTAAACAAACCCATTAAAATCATGATAATATTGAAAACTGAAAACAGAAAAGTGAAAACACCTCTTTCTTGTTTCTTGTTTTTGAAAAAACAGAAAACTGAAAACAAAAAACAATACCAAATAAGCCCTTAGCTATTGTAATATAATTTGAAATCCAATTAGATAGACATTTTATGTTGTCTAATCTCTTTCTCAAAAAAGGTACCACATCGATCCTATTAGAAATGGCACATTATTATAAATTTTCGAAAAATAAAAATCAAATTTTAAAAGCTATAACCTTTGCACAATATAATCAAAGATATTTGATGTTAAATAAATGCCTCAAAGATTGTAAAAAAATAAATAAATAAAAAAAAATGATGCAATTATTTAGTAACAGAAGATGTTAGATATATACATGGTAAGATCATAATGGTAAAAGGTAACGAACGTTTCTGAGGTGTTGAACAAGATAACTTAAAATAGAAAGATTAAATTAAAAAGAATATTAATTACATCGATCGACGCGTGATTTTGTCAGAAATTCAATTTTCAAATCAATATCATTTTAAGTAATATTTTAAATACTTTTCAAACGTCCAAAACGTTATTAGCTAAGATCCTAATGAAAAAGCAATCGGAACAACGGAGAGAGAAAAAAAAAAGTTTATATTAAAGCATTGGAATAATTATGGGAAATGAAGACCGCTACTAATTAATGAAATAATATGGTCACAGTTAAATTTACTGGCACTTTCTTCTTCTTTTGACGGAGGAAATCTATGGCAATTAATTTTTTTATTGAAGAGATTAACGCATGCGCTCTCAAAGAGAGAATTTCTTAAGGGGAGATAAGATTAGGAGTCAACAAAACAACAATTAGAGAAATATATTATTCGAGTGTAAATCTTTGGTCGACGTTTTGTGTTCATCAAGTAAATTGGCTTATTTCGAAAACAAATCGATATTTTTGATTTTGGAACAAGTGACACACTCCTTTCTCTCCTTGCTCCCCTTGCATGTTTTCTTTTATATATTCGTATATAATGTAACAATAACAACGGTTTATGTTTGATCCTCATACCCTGCGCTTAATATTCCACTTGAAAGTAGGAGACGGATGAGATTCGAACCCGTGAACTTTGTGTCACGCTAGCTCTTGATACCATGTTAGCATATCATCTCAACCAAAAACTTAAACTAATAATTGAGGCCTAAGAATATGTGTTTTACTCTATCAGGCAGTTTCTAGCTAAGTTTCTTTAAGTACACGGTAAAAAAAAAAAAAAAAAAGAATTTAGTGAACTAAAAGTCTAAATTCATAAAATTATGTTGGAATTGTTTGACGTCCAACAAGTTTGGAAAAATTCTTGTCCCTCTGTAATTTCCACTTACATTCTAATAGACAATCTGTTCATTGATTAATAATATTGGTACTAAACGTATTTAAAAAAAACAAACAAAAAATTCAATGTTCTTACTTCAAATAGATGTGACCAATGACCATAGCTAGTATAGACTATAGACCACTAAAATTATAGAGACAGACCACGTTGATTTGTACGTCTTTGTCTTTTTTATTGCTTTGAATTCGTAACTTAAAAGGACTTCAACTTTTGAAGTCTCTAATTTAATACTCCTTTTGGTATAAGACAATGAATCTTCTTTTGGTACCGCGCATGATACGTAATACGAATTGTATATCCTATCATTCCTCTACAGGGCACTATCCATTAGGGCAATTTTTTTCCCCTCAAATTCTTATATGTGGCTGGTTACACACTTACACCGTGTGATAAGCCATTATAAGATTACTTCGTTAGTGTTATAGATGTTATTTGATCAATGTTACAGCCTTACAGGGGTTACTTCAATGTTATAGCCTTATAAGAGTTACCCGATCAATATGAAAATAGTTATTCGATCAGTAATACTGAAGGGGTTATTTTGTCAGAGTTATAGGAGAAACTTAATTAGAATAATTTAGATAAACATAAATAAAGTACAAATATATATTTTTTATCAAAAAAATATAAGGAGATGAGTAAAAGACCCGTTATAAAATAGGAGAATTTAGAGAATCTATTATGAAATGAATTTGGTGAGCTTTAAACCCTGACCTTACACATAAAATAAAGAAAATCGAAAAACTAGTCAATCACTCTACTCTCTTATCTCAATTACGAATGTAAATTACATGTTGAGATACATGTGACTCGGACAATTGGACAATTCTTCTTCAATTTTTTTTTTTTTTTTTTTGCTAGTGTATGAAAGCTATTTTAAATCTATGTGCTTCTACAAAAAAATAACGAAAATATTACCAATATACAAGTCAACGTTAGAAAATCAACGGTAAAGCTCACTAACATTGATCACTATAAATTAAAACCACAAATTCAACTTTTGTCAAAATAAGCTCACTTTTCCTTTTCAATACTCCGTATAATCCAATTATTTGAAGTCTAACATTCTAGATTTCTAGTAAATCAATAAGAAAACCACTCTTAACATTTAATACCAATTGTTTGGGTCCAATTTAGTCCAATTGGGTTTAGGCATTAAATGATCCAATTAAAAGCCCAAGGTCAAGGTTCATCTCTCCAATTGTGCTAAAGTCAAAGATCAGTCCTCAAGGCAAGCCAATTGGGCTAAGGCCCAACTTCTCCATGTATGCAGAGGTATAAAAGCCATCAATATTACATTTGTACATTCATTCAAGCAAAGCCTCAAGCAATTAATTCTCTTGCATAGTCTTCTCTTTCTACGCACTGTACTGACTTTAGCATCGGAGGGGCCTTCCTCGGCAACACCCCCGAGGCTAGTTTACGTGTGTATACTGTGCAGGAAACCTTCGGCCCAACATTACTTGGATCGAATCTAGTCTTCTCCACTTCATCGGACCTTCGACAAGGTCCCATTTTTTTCACCCGAAACAATTTGGCGCCGTCTGTGGGGAAGACTTTCAAAAATCTTTAAGCCAAATTTCTAACCAAGATCATCTTGCAATTATCTTAGTAGCAATGGCTAAGAACCGCAAGAGCAAAGGCCTCCGTCAAGGAGCAGGCGAAAATCCTAAAACCCCTACACCATCACCCTCGCCGGACCGGAACTCTCCCAAGGGTGCCAGCTCGGGGGGAGGATCATACAGGGAGGATTCCCTTTCTCCCGTAATTCATAACTCTCATCATAGGCCGAGTCACTCTCGGTCTAGCAGGGGTGAGTCCGATCATAGGACACATTCAGTGCCCCAAAGCCAACCATCGACTGTGCGCCCTCATTCCCATACTCGGCCGAGGACCCCTTTGACGGGGCCCAGCTCGGAAGAGGTGGCAAGAGCGCTGGCAGTACTCATGGAGGCAATGAGGGCACAAAATATGCCACCACCTCGTGATCGAACTCCTCCGCATATCCAGCATCAACGGAGGAAGCTAGACCATGATGGTGGGAAGCTTCCTTCCTTCCGGGAACTGGAAGAGTGGGAAGAGGATACTTGGAAAACTGAAAAAGAGAGGAAAAAGAACCCTCAATTTTTCAAACGATCCTCATCCTCCCGACCAGAAACGCATAAGAGCAGCAGCTCAGCTTCTCGGCCAGAATCTACTCACCGAGAACAACCTGAGACTGTTCGCCGAAGCGTCCTCGACCGACTCGGCGGCAAGGAACCGAGCGTGCACAGTCGCCTCTCGTTCCCTGCGGCCGAGGCCCAGACTTCCCAGCCAGGGACGAAAACCACTCCTACCTCTCTAAGAGGGCGGAGCGCGGTCCCTTCGGCCAGGAACAAGGGCAAGGCCGTTATGCTACCCGCCAGTTCGCCATTCGAGCAATGGATACTGGAAGAGAACGTGCCCACGGTTAAAATACAGTCGCACATCACATATGACGGGACCTCGGATCCGAAGGACCACGTGGCCTCGTATGAGACTCATATGCATCTTTGCCCCAGATCCGAAGCGACTTGGTGCAAATATTTCCCAACTACTCTCAAGGGGGTCACGCAAGCGTGGATCTCCAAGGGAGTAAAGCAAGGCTCCATAACAGGGTGGGATGATCTGTCCTCCAAGTTTAGGAGCAAGTTTTCCACGGCAAACCGCCGAGAGAAGACTACTGCAGAACTCATGAGTCTGCAACAGGGGGAAACCGAAAGCCTCCGAGACTATCTGACCCGTTTCAGTAACGAGTCATCCAGCGTCTCTCAGCTGGACCAGGGGCTAGCCGTTTTTGCAATGCAGAATGGCCTTCAGCCCGGGAAGTTCCTAGACTTCATGGTCATGCATACCCCGCAGACCTTGGAGGAAGCTCTGAATGCCTCGGATAAGTTCATCCGAGCCGAAGAATGGAACAAAGCGAAAACCCAACCTCAACTCGGGGGAGGGAAACAAAGACAAATACCCTTGTCTGAAGGCCAAGGCCATAAGGCAAAGGGAAAGTCAAAGGCCTCAGAGCAATCTTCGGCCAGCGACCCAAAGAAGGAAAAATCTGCCTCATACACAGGCAGATACGAGTCCTACACTCTGCTATCTCTTCCACGCGCCAAAATTTACAGCGTGACGATGGAGGAGCAGAGTTACCGAAAGCCGAGACCACTCCCAGAGTGGTATCAGCGAAAAAATAAAAATCAGTGGTGCGAGTTCCACGAATCTCCGGGACACAACACTGAGGAGTGTATCCAACTGAAGGACCAGATAGAGGACATGGTCCGGAAGGGATACTTGAAAAAATACATCGCAGATCACCGCGAGAAAAAAGAGTCCGAGAAGTCAGCAAAGGACTCTCGGCAAGACCTCGACTTCCCCCGGAAGAACAGTAAAAAGCCGGAGGGGAAATTCTCTCCGATTAATGTTATCTCGGGAGGAATATTCTCTCGGAGGGAGCACAAGCGACACCTTAGGGCTTTGACTCACCAGGTGAACAACCCTGACATTCAGTCTCCCAATCGCCGGTGCCGAACATGACGTTCACAGCCGCCGACTGCCGGGGGATAACGTTCCCTCACGAGGATCCGTTGGTGATCATCGCCACGGTGGCCAACCACGACGTCAGTAAGGTCCTTGTTGACGGTGGCAGCGGAGCAATTCTGTTCCGAAAGGCCTACAATCAAATCAAGCTGAAGCCCAAGCACCTTACGCCGGTACCCTACCCGGTATCCGGGTTCAACGGGGCTTCAACTTATCCAGATGGGAAGCTAACACTTCCTATCACCATCGGCTGCGATGAGGCAGCCAGGAACGTCATGATTGAATTTTTTGGTCATTGACGCTCCTTCAGTGTACAACGTGATTTTGGGGAGACCCATAATTCATGAGATCCAAGGGGTCGTCTCAACTTATCATCAGCTGATGATTTACGTCTCAGACGCTGGCTTCCCCGAAAGGATACAGGGCAACCAAAAGGACGCCCGAAGGTGCAACTACCTCAAGCCATCCAGTAGTCGCCCAGATGACGACAAGGATGAGGAGGAGAAAGAAAAAGAAAGAGAGCCAAGCACAAAAAAGCCGAAAGGCCTAAGTGCTTCAGCCCAAGGATCTGTACCAAGAGGTAAAGGGCCCGAAAGGGAAAAGGCTAGCTCTTCAGCTGAACAACAAGACTCAGAGAGCCAGCCGAAGAACAAAAAGACTGGGACACCTGCTAACATAGGCAGCAGGCCAGATTATGAAGAGTCCAGTCCATCAGCAATGGACATGGACCAACAGACTGAAACAGTTGAGTTGGCCGAAGGAGACGTTGAGAAATGTGTAACAATCGGGATGGACCTTGATCCGAACACCCGTTGTGAACTTATTCAGCTCCTTCGGGACAACAGAGATGTGTTTGCTTTCTCGGCAGCTGATATGCCCGGGATAAGTCCAGACCTCATCTCTCATAAGCTTAATGTTGACCCAACGTGTCGACCAATTAAGCAAAAGAAGCGGAATTACTCCGCTAATAAGAACCGAGACATCGCAGCCGAGGTCAAAAAATTGCTTGAGGCAGGCTTCATCGAACCTTGCCAATATCCAGAATGGCTGGCAAATGTGGTGATGGTTCAGAAGGCCAATGGTACCTCGAGGATGTGCGTTGACTTCACGGACCTAAATAAGGCTTGTCCGAAGGATTTCTATCCCTTGCCGAGGATCGATCAGCTAGTCGATTCGACAAGTGGCCATGCCTTGCTTAGTTTCATGGACGCATTCTCGGGGTATCATCAGATCTTCATGCACCCCGACGATCGAGCAAAGACAGCATTCGTCACGAACGTTGGGGTGTACAATTACAAAATGATGCCCTTCGGATTGAAAAATGCGGGGGCAACCTATCAAAGGCTGGTGGATCAAGTTTTTTCCGATCAAAAGGGCCGAAACATGGAAGTCTATGTCGACGATTCGATCGTCAAAAGCAAAAAACCTGAGGACCATGTTAAGGACCTGGCTGAAACTTTCGCCACCTTAAGAAAGCATCAAATGAAGCTGAATCCGAAGAAGTGTGTCTTCGGCGTGAAGTCAGGGAAATTCCTTGGGTTCATAGTCAGCAAAAGGGGGATTGATGCCAATCCCTCCAAAGTCAAAGCAGCGCTCGACCTTCCTGAGCCGAAAACAAAGCGGGATGTTCAGCGGCTCACCGGAAGAATGGCAGCCCTCTCGAGGTTCATTTCCAGAGCTTCGGATAAGGGGTTACCTTTCTTCAAAGCCCTAAAACTCCCGAAAACAAAAGAGCTCGTTTGGGAGGAAGAGCAAAAAGACGCCTTTAAACAGCTTCGGGAGCATCTGGCTCAACTCCCAACGCTGGCTAGCCCAGCAGAAGGAGAAACTTTGTACCTGTATGTGGTCGTTAGCCCAGCCACCATCAGTGCAGTACTGCTGAAGGAAGAAAGTAAAAGTCAGCAACCGATCTACTTTGTCAGTCATACACTGACGGCTGCCGAGACTCGCTACCCTCTACTCGAGAAAGTCGCTTTCGCGGTAGTAGTAGCTGCTCGGAAGCTGAGGCCCTATTTTGATTGCCATCAGATAGTGGTCTTAACTGATCAGCCGTTGGAAAAAGTTCTCGGCAAGGTTGAAAAATCTGGTAGGCTAGCCAAGTGGGCTTTTGAGCTCACCGAATTCAGCATCAGCTACCGTCCGAGGGCTGCCATTAAGGCTCAAGCTCTAGCGGATTTCTTGGCCGAATGCTCATACCAAGAAGCGCTAGACAATGAAAAGAAAGTTTGGACCGTGTTTACGGATGGATCTTCCACCGAAAACGGTTCGGGGGCAGGAGTAGTGATAACTTCTCCCGAAGGAAAATCCTTTGAGTATGCACTAAAATTTTCTTTTAAGGCCTCGAACAACGAAGCCGAATATGAGGCAGCAATCGCCGGCCTAGAATTGTGCATCTCCCTGGAAGCCGATCATGTCTGCCTGAAAACAGACTCTCAGCTAGTTGCATATCAGATTAGCGGCAGCTACGAGGCCAAAGAGCCCTCCATGATAGCTTATCTTGCTAAGACCAAGTCAGTCATTGCAGAGCTGAAAACTTTTGAGGTTCAGCTGATCCCAAGGGGTCAGAATACTCAAGCCGATGCACTCTCCAAACAACTTGCCTGGCACACTTCAGGTGCTTCGTCGACACTTCTCTCTCGACGCACTTCTACATATACAGATCTGTTCAGCTCGGTAAGAGTTGAACTGGCATATTCAGCGGTATGCCACCCGCAAAGTAACGGATAAGCCGAAGCTGCAAATAAACAGATCCTAAATGCCCTCAAGAAGAGGGTGGAAGATCAAAAGTCCAAGTGGCTGGAGGAGCTCCCTGGAACCCTTTGGTCCCTTCGGACAACTGAAAAAGAGGCAACGGGCTATTCACCTTTTGAACTGGTGTATGGTGCCGAAGCCGTTCTTCCAGTGGAAATTGGCTCTAAGAGCCTACGAGTGCACCACTTCTCGGCTGAGAATGAGCGACTGATGAGGGAATCTCTCGATTTCCTCGACGACGTAAGAGACTCAGCCCGAGACAGAATGGCCGCTTATAAGCAGAGAATCAGCAAATTTTATAACCGAAGGGTCCATGCAAGGCCTCTTAAAATTGGAGACCTTGTCCTTCGGAATGCTGCTGCAGTTCAGAAAGGCCGAATCCATGGGAAACTCTCAGCTGCATGGGAAGGGCCTTATGAAATCTATGATGAGCTTCAGCCAGGGACATACCGACTTCGACAGTTGGATGGAACTGAGTTGAAAAATCACTAGAACGCTGATGTACTGAAAAAATATCATGTGTAAACCCTTCGGGGCAGAACAATCTTTGTAAGTACATTTTGAACTAATGAAAGGCTTTGGAGCCGCCATTTATATAAATGTTTGCAACTTTTTATCCTTTCAAAGTTTTCTCGGTTCTATCTACTCTTTAAGGGTTTTTTATTCAGCCTCGTCTGAAACCTTCGCCTTCGGGTAACTGGGTTTCAGATTGCTGACAAAACTCGTCTTTTTAAAGAACACTGGTCTTTCAGCTAAAGTCAAACTTTAGTAAGACTTGTTCTCCAAAGACATGAGTCCATGGACAATTCTGGGATATTGCGTTAACTGAGCCTTGTATCCCAGAAAGCCATTATCCGAAACATTGCCTTCAGTTGGCCCTGTGTTTCGGATATCCATTTTTCAATGATAGACAGAAAATCAAGGATAACAGCAACTGTTGGAAATTGTTTATTCAGCCTCGTCTGAAACCTTCGCCTTCGGGTAACTGGGTTTCTGATTGCTGGCAAACTCGTCTTTTTAAAGAACTCTAGTCTTTCAGCTGAAGTCAAGCTTCAGTAAGATTTGTTCTCCAAAGGCATGAGTCCATGGACAATTCTGGGATATTGCCTATCCCAGAAAGCCATTATCCGAAGCATTGCCTTCAGTTGGCCCTGTGTTTCGAATACCCAGTTTTAAGAAATAAAGAAATTGTTTATTCAGCTGAAGCCATACTTCAATTTCTGGGGGGGGCAAGAAGCACTACCAGTGCAAGTTTATGTTCAGCAGAATTGAAGAAACAGTAAAGCACTCAAAAACAAAGCAGCTGAAGAAATGAACATCAAATTAATAATTTATGCTCAGAAATTGAGCTACAAGTTCAAATAAGTTAAGAAACTATATCGGCAGCCGCCCACAAGCGGAAAATAACAGCTGCCGAAATACGTACAGAAGCAAAAAAATAAACTGTTTTGTACGACAAGGCAAGCTGAAGCAAAAAACAAACAAGGCAAAAATTCAGAAAGCGGCAAGTCTAAAGTTGAGCGCATGATGAACCGCAAGATTCTGAAGACGACTGCCCGAGTTCCTATGCTTCAGCCCGAGGATCAGACTGGTCAGCATTGTTGGGCCCCATGGTGGTCTCAGCCCCAGCAGCAGAAGAAGCAGGCTTTGCACTCTGCCAAGCCTCCCTTTCCCTCTGTTCAGCCTCCAACTCCATTCTCTCAGCTTCTTCTTTGGCTCCCTCAGCCTTAAGGATTTCAGCTTCGACTGGAGTTGCATACTTCATATGAGGATCTTCGGGATCCTGGACCCATTCAGCACATTTGGACCAGTCCAACTTCGGCTCAGCATGAAGGCAGACTCTTCGGCACACTCTGAACCCGTTTCTGAAACCCATTTCATATTCTTCCTGGGTATAGACACGGACTTTGAGTAGAGCCTCAGCATCAGCCAACTTCTTCTGGGTCTCCTCCAAGTCTTCCTTGGATTTCTTCAGCTCATCGGCGAGCTTGAAGGAGGAACCTTTTAGCTCATTCAGCTGCTGCTGAACTTGGAAAGCCTCTGTCTGGGCCTGGGCCACTTCTTCCTTTTTGGCCATCAGCTGATCCTCAGCTTCTTGGAGCTTAGCTCTCTGAGCTTCAGCAGCAGCAGCAGCCTCTGAGAGTTGGACATCCCTGGCTTGGAGCATCTCTTCAGCAGCCATTCTGCTGGCTTCAAGAGCTTCTAGCCATTGCTGCACTTCAGCTTGTGCAGCAGCTCCTTCCTGGATTCGGCTCTCAATGGTAGCCTTGAATTTGGAGATGTCCACTCCCATGTGCTCTTGGAGGAATTTTTCCCCTTCCATCAGTGGGGGAAAAACTTCCTTCTCCATAGCATCGCAGAAGGTTTTGAAGGCTTCAGCAGCTTTTTTCTCATATTCTTCACCCTTCTGCTGCTTCTCTTCAGTTGCTGCTTGCTTCAGCTTAGCAAGCTTTAACTCCTCTTCGGCTACCTTTTTGTCGTGCTCGGCAGCGTCTACCCTATCTTGTAGGGTATCTATCAGCTCTACAGTGAGAGTTTGATTGTGCACGAACTGAAAACAGGAGCACAAGTTAAAATAAAAAATAGAGCTGAATTTTAGAGGAGATAAAGGCAAGGAAAATCACCTGCATCATCAGCAGTTGGTTAGACCTGGCTGGGTCAGGAACTGATCTGCTGGATTCGCCCATCCCAGCAGTGGCCTTCAGCGACCAGATTCTTGCCCTATCTACTTCGGACGTGCCAGCAAAATCGCCGAAGTAGGCTGCATCACCTTCTCGGTTCTGACCCCATATGAGGTCCCAGATGTGATCTGGGATTGGAATTCGGGGGGCCGAGAAACCCATTTCTCCAGATTGCAGAGTCTGGAAGGAAGGAAAGGATGACGACGAAGCTTCTTTAACTTTGGATGGCTCAGCATCCTCCTTCTCAGAAGAGTCAATTATTATGACCTCTTCTTCTTCAGGGGTGAGGACGAAGGCCTCAACCTCTCTTGCAATGTCTGCCGTGAAACCCTCAGCACTAGGCATCACGGCATCCTCATTCTTGTGCTCAGCAGCACTCTCTTGAACTTCTTCTTGGACCCCTCCCTTAGGTTCGGGAGTTTTCTGATCCACCTCCATCTCGGGAGGTGGCAGAGGGGTCTTTGGAGGTGATTGAGGTGGTGGCCGGGGAACCCTCGGCGATCCATTTCCTTCCTCGGGTTCCCTTATTTCGACGCCGATGGTCATCGGCCTCCGCTGAAAGTCATGGGGGCCGATGATGGCCATTCTTCGGCGCCTTTTCTGAAGCGGCTGCTCGTCCATGTCTGAGTCTGAGGACTCTTCTTGTATCTGGTCTTCGGGACGAATAGGGGCTTTCCCTTCTCTGTGTCTATTACTCTCTTCAGAATGTAAAAGACAGGGGGGGAGGAAGAATGTGAGTAAAAACAAAACAACAAACAGCTCACCGAGGTCTTCAGCAAAGCCTCGTCTTCTTCAGCTGCCCTAGCTGCAGCTTCTTCTTCAGCAGCCCTGGAGGACCCTTCTCCTCCTTCACAAGCTTCAATAACCCGTGCAACCTCTTCGGCCGTACGGGCAGCTTCAGCTTCTTCGTCCAGCAGCTGAAACCATGGATCTCTCTTATTCCACCAAGGCTTCTGCCTTTGATACAGAGCAACAGCCTCAATTTGGAAGTGGGAAGAGTCTAGATGAACTTCTCTATGCCGCGGTTCAGTGATAGAGGGGGCCCGATCAGTTACAACTCGTTCTCGGTTGACGCCAAGACGAGCGTAGTTAATGCCGACGTTGGTCTCGTCCCGCTCTGAAAAAGAAAAGGGGAAAGGTCAGTTCAGTTAGGTTGGCACAGCATAAAAAAGCGAAGTGAGAGGAGAAAAAGAGATAATTAAAAAGCCTCGGCCCCAGCCGAAGAAGCTTACTGATGGGCGTTAGAACGGTCGTACATTCCACACTCAATCAAACACATTTATTAACAAACACCTTACAAACCAAGCATAATGACAAGTAAGAGTTCGGTCCACAAGGAACGGGATATGATTGCCAAAGATCTTTACACTTTAGCTAACTCGAAGTCAATTGGTGAATTGGGGTACGTCAAGAAGACAAACAAACTATGGTTCTAAATCAATGAATTAAAGATACTAGGGAATGAGATCCACTCAACCAAGGCAAATAGGCAAACGGGGAGTAAAATAGACAAGATATAGCAAGGACTATATGTAAAATCAACCTCATGCAATTAGAAAACAACTCACACTACTAAACTTAGATTCCTCATTAGTTTAGCAATAGATGATACATAATCAAATTACAATAAGTAATGACGTACTCAATTTACACTTCCATGTCAAATTAGGCATATCATACTATCAAGCTCCTTAGTCAAGGGTAGCTAAACCTATCATGAGGAACTAACAAGCAATCTCATATAATCAATTTAATTGCAATACAAACATCAATGCTTCTCCCACATTTGCATAGTTAACCCAAAAGGTCGAGCTTCACCCAACCCCTAGCAAGAAGACTACTCACAACTCATGTTTATCAACATGCAATCAAGAATTAGGGTTCTAAATACTTCAATAATTGGGGAAAAGTGGTTAACAATTGAAATAACTATCATCCAATAACAAATTACCAAGAACTAAGAAGATTTAAATAACATGCAAATACCAAATAAAATCTGAAATTAAAAGGAAGAAGGTTGGAGAAATTACTAATTGAAGCTTCAAATGTTGAATACAAATTGCCAAACTTTGAGAATAATTCTTGAATTTCACTAATACAATGATTTGATTTGATGAAAACTAAGCTAAATTAATCCTAAGGAATGTTTCAAACTAAGAGAGGTTTCTGAAAACTAGGCTACTGTACCCCATTTCTAAATGAGCTAAAGGGGAAGTATTTATACTCCCCGAAACACATAGGGAAATCCGTCAAAAGAAAACGGATTCCCAGCGAGGAGCGCCCGCTCCACAATGAGGAGCGCCCGCTCCTAAGCTGGGAGCGCCCGCTCCTTTCGGCTGCACGCCCTCTCCAGAATGCTTCAATGAAGGATCAGATTTGAAAGTGTCAGGGAGGAGCGCCTGCTGCTCACATGATGCACGCCCGCTCCCCTGTTCCAGCAGCAAGGGCAGATTCAATCTTCAAAGGGAGTAGCGCCCGCTCCTGGTGAGGAGCACGCCCGCTCCTAACAGCACCTGAACTTGGGCAGAATGTGGCTAGAGTCGAGGAGCGCCCGCTCCATGAGAGGTGCACGCCCGCTCCCCTGGAGCGCCCTCTCCAATCTTCAATCCTCTTGTCTTAAACACGATTCATGCACCGAAAACCTGCCTAATTGAGTCCATAGACCTGCAAAACATGGACAAACACAAACCAAGAGGGGGGAAAGCCGAGACAAAACATTTTCATTCAAAATTGGGTTAGAAAGAGGGGAAATGATCGCAAAATCGGGTTTAAATTTACACAATAAGTGGTCAAATAAACCACTTATCACTTACCATCCTTAAACTTTCGGCTAAGGCCGACAGTTGATAGCATGTTCTCTTGGAAAACATAATGTGTATCGGGGAGCCAAGTCTCCGGGATATGTTGCATTCGGCCGCTGCCCCCCCGGTTCGGCAGCTTGCCGAAGATATTCTGTTGATTAAGGTTTGGATCTGGGTCGTTATCTGCGGGGGGACCTAAACTTCCCATGTCGGGATCAGGCTCAGCAAGGTACCGGGGAGCGCTGAAGAAGCAAGGGTGGCCCGGGTCCGTGGGTGCCCTAACTCAAATCCATTGACCTCTCCAGTCCTTGTCTGAAGAGTCGTTTGGCCACATGGTTAGGTACTGGGGCCGAGACTCAATCCGGTACCACCCAGAACCATGACTTCCGTGCCCACTTTGAATATTTGGCACTAGCCGATGAAGCTTTTTGAAGCAGTGCAGGTTCGGCACATACCTGAAGAACTTGCAGACCCATAAGTATGTCATCACCCTTCGGATGCTAGTAGGAGTTAGCTGACATAGGGAAATATTGTAATGGATCAGCAAGTCTCGGACGAATACGTCCAAAGGGAACCTCAGCCCATACTGAAGTTGTCTTGTGTACACCCCCACATACCCCGGGGGTGGACGATGGATTCTATCGGATGCCACGGGCATTCAGCACCAATACCCATCAGCTTCAAGGATGCCGTAATGCAACTCAATTTGTTCGGCAAACCGATACTGTTCGGCATTCTCCACCCACCATGAGTAGGGGCGGTTCTTTATCATGGCCGAAGCTACTTCGGCATCCTCCCACTCTGAAAACCCGGGAAGGATATCCCAAAGGACAGCGGGAACTTCATCGTCCCGCCCAGAAGCGCTCGGCCCCTCCGTTCTCTGAGGAGGAGCCGAGGAAATTGGAGTCGCCCTAATCCCTTCAGCAGGGTCAGACTCTGCTCTTTGTCCATTCCAGGTCCCAATCCTGTTCCTGGGATTGGGAATTGGCCTTGCTCTTCTTGGAGCACGGGCTCTACCCCTAACTCCTCTCGCCATTGATAATTTCGAAGAAAAAAGTCGAAAAAAAAGGGAAGGAGTTCAAATTCGAAGAAAAATAAACTAAAATCAAAGGAATTTACCTTAATCTGAAGCGAAAGTTGCCGATTTACGAATTGGTAGTGGCAAGTCTCAGTTTCTAAGCTTAATGCTCGGGGAATTTGCGAAGTTTTGATGCGGGTTCTTGGGTTCTCTCGAGAATTCTGGGTTTGTGTTGGTGAATAAGTGAGGAGAGATGACGCGCCTCTAATTATATCTCCAAAAATGGGAATACGGGGAGTCCGCGTTTCAATTTCTCTTAAATACCCCACTAAGTAACCGTTAAACACACGACCTTGCGATTAAACTGCCCATTATCCGTCCAACTTCCACAATTATCCGCCTTAACTGTTGTTATCTCATTAATTACGGTTTAATTACGGTTTAAATTCAAATTTTTGGATTAATTAAATCATTCACTTCCCTCCTTTTCTGATTAAATCAAACCCGACCCGTCATCCTTCCAAATCGGGTCTGGGGGGCAAGTTGTTTGGGTCCAATTTAGTCCAATTGGGCTTAGGCATTAAATGATCCAATTAAAAGCCCAAGGTCAAGGTTCATCTCTCCAATTGTGCTAAAGTCAAAGATCAGTCCTCAAGGCAAGCCAATTGGACTAAGGCCCAACTTCTCCATGTATGCAGAGGTATAAAAGCCATCAATATTACATTTGTACATTCATTCAAGCAAAGCCTCAAGCAATTAATTCTCTTGCATAGTCTTCTCTTTCTACGCACTGTACTAACTTTAGCATCGGAGGGGCCTTCCTCGGCAACACCCCCGAGGCTAGTTTACGTGTGTTTACTGTGCAGGAAACCTTCGGCCCAACATTACTTGGATCGAATCTAGTCTTCTCCACTTCATCGGACCTTCGACAAGGTCCCATTGTTTTCACCCGAAACACCAATAATAATAATTCAAATTATTTTTTTTTGATGGGATATAATAAGGATAATTCAATTTAAAACCAAATTATTGCATCAAAAAAAAATTTACATCCAAATTAACTCCTAAAATTATGAGCATGTCTTCATACAAAGTTAGCAAGAATGTACAAGTAACACCAGAACAACCTTCCATGCCTGTTGCAGATATCTTAAAAACCGCCGGCGAAGATGTACCGGAAATGTTTACTAGGGTATCCACCAACGGAAGCCTGGAAGCCGATCCCTCGGCTCTTCCTTGGATGGACTGCCCTGTCATTGACATGTCTCTCCTGTTGTCGTCCGAGGTTGAGGCTGCGGAGGAGCTCAGAAAACTTCATTCTGCTCTTGTTTCCTGGGGCTGCTTTCAGGTTCTTATTAACTTTTTTTTAATTAAACTTTATTTATCGTTTTTTATGTTTATATATAATGGCATGGGTAGATTATATAGTGGGTAAAACTTTTATTCCATTTTAAAGGTTAGATATTGAATTAATTGTAACGTTTAGTTTAAAAAATTATCGGTCAACAAATGTACTATTAGAGTTTTAGGTCCTAAACTAAATTACCAATTTTAAAAAGTCATTTTTCATATAACAATTATTCCGTTACATAAAATATTCTTTTTGACAAGTTTTTCAAAACTTTATTTAGGGCTTTTTATCTTCAGCTTAATTTCAGTTCAGTTTCGTTCAACTCCTAATTTCATTTTAACTCATAAAAAATTCATTTCAGCTTCAATCAATTCAGTTCATCAGTTCAGTAAATCAGAACAAGCCCTTAGTCTAAACTCAACTAATGATTTGTTTTTCATGATTATCTTAAATTTTATATTCATAACATTGCAGCTCATAAATCATGGAATAATGGAATCATTTCTGGATAAAATACGTGAAAATAGCAAAGAATTCTTTGTACTTCCTGCAGAGGAGAGGATGAAGTATTTAAGGGCACCCAATGACCCTGAAGGCTATGGAAACGACACCGTTTTGTCGCGAAATGTACCTCATAATTGGAATGATCGTTTATATCTCAATGTCTATCCTGAAGATCTACGAAGACTAGCCTTTTGGCCTCAACATCCTTCTGATTTTAGGTTAGAAACCCTTTTTTCCCCATTCATCAATTAATTTCTTTAATATATTCCATTTGATTATATTAGTTTTGACTTTTGATCGAGTTAGCTTAAGTTTAGATTACATGGTGAGAATTATGTGTTTTTTTTTTAGGAAAGTTACATTTTTTTTTCTAATTCAATCAATCAAAAGCCTTAATCTCATAAGTGGGGTCAGCTACCTGAACTAAAAGTAATTAATCTGTTTATATATAATAACCTTCTTTATTCAACCCTTATGATCAAAATATCAAATATCTCATTTTCATGCAAGTCCATATGCTTCATATCCATCCTATCTAATTAATACTATGAATTTCAGGGGAACATTGCATGAATTCACCATGAAAGTGAAAGAAGTGAATGAAACAATAGTTCAAGCAATAGCGCGATGTTTAGGTTTAGAAGATAATAGCTTCCTTGAGGAATATGGTGAAAGCGTGAGAATACAAGCTAGAGTAAACTATTACCCTAAGTGTCCGTTTCCTGAGCTAGTTCGCGCCTCGAGAACACATTCGGATGCATCCGCCATGACAATCCTCTTGCAAGATAAACAAGTTGAAGGCCTTCAAGTTCTCAAAGATGATAACTGGTTTAAAGTCCCCATCATCCCTAATGCTCTCTTTGTTAACGTTGGTGATCAAATGGAGGTACGTTTTTGTTTAATGATCGATTTAAATTTCATTAAAATGTAAACTAGTGGACAAAATTAAACTCAAACTAGCTATTACGGTCATTTTGAAAATTAACAATCAAGTATTCTATTTCTTAGATCTTGTATCACATAATATATAGACGTGCAAAATTAAACTTAACAATAACTAACGAGCAAAATAATGTAACATTTTATTGTTAAATAAATAGTACGACGCAGTAATAAGTCTAGTAACAAAGGACGTATATATAGTTATTTAAATAGTCTAGTTCAAGAAGTCCATGAACTAAAAGGTTCAAAGGAGTAAGGTGGATGGAAATATATGAAAGTTCAAGTAGGAGCATTTCAAGTTTAATTAGTTTCTTAGGACGGACTAGGGGGCCATATTATGTCGTTATGTCTTATTTTATGAATTAATAGATTATGCATGTTAGATTTTATTGACGTTGATGATGATGCGCTAGAGATCACTAATAATTTAATCACAACATAATAAATCTAAGTCCTTATAACATTGAGATTGTTTTTCCAATTAAACACCTATCAATACTTCAATCATAAGTGATGTGTCAAGCCAAGTTGGGTGTCATTTGTTATCTTGGATATGTACATCAAGTTTTACGCATTTAATTGGTTATGCTCAACAAAATTACTTAAGTTTTTAAAAATCATGTGATATATGTCATATAATGATTCAAAAATTAGTCAATTTTATTAAAATCATGATAATTTTAAACTGAAAACTGACAATAGAAAATTGGAAACAACTTTTTTTTTATTTCTTGTTTTTGATTTTTTTTTTTTTACAAAATGAAATTTGAAGAAAAAAAAAAAGATGCCAAACATTAATAAATTGATTTTTTTTTAATAATAAATTTTGTAATTTGTAGATAATGAGTAACGGGATATTCAAGAGTGCAGTCCATAGAGTGGTTGCAAACTCAGAGAAAGAAAGGCTATCTGTAGCAATGTTTTGTGCTCCAAGTTCAGAGATGGAAATTGGACCATTAAAGAAATTGGTGAATGAAAATCAACCTCCTTTGTACAAGACTGTTAAAGGATATGGGCAGATTTTCTTTCAGTATCATCCCAAAGGAGAAAGACCAATTGCATCCATCAAGATTTAACTATATATATATTTCGGCTTACTAATAATCACTCTCGGGTTTTTTGAATACTAGCTAGTTAAGTACGTACGTGTGTTGCATCTATTCGCTACAATGTTGTTTAATACTTCGTATATTATTGTATATCATAATGAATTATTAATGATATACTACATATATAGTGTTGGACTGTTGGTTGTACTATTTATAGATAACTTATAATGGTTTGCAATGCTTTCAAAAAAAAAAAAAAAGTTTGCAATAGCTATATTAAAACTATAGTCATTATATGTATTGAGTGAATCTTAACCTTCCGATTAATAAAATCCATCTAATTCATTTATTGAATTGACTTTTGACATTTTAAAAAAAAAAGTTATCATTAAGTTAAATTTAAATAATACGAAGTACTTATCAAAAAAAAAAAAATACTTAACATATAAGAATATGAATTTTTTTCTCAACGTACGTACATTTATAAAACTGAAACTTTTTCTCGATCTTCTTCTTCCTTTTTATTTTTATGGGGGATAATTTTATCAAAAAAAAAAAATCAGGTTTTGTTTTTATGGGGGATAATTCGTTCTTAAATGAATTTTAAAGTAAAACCATGAACCCAAAAATATATGTTTATTATTAATAAAGACAAAATTCTAGTGTTGATTTTTAAGATAATATTAATACATATATAATATAATGACATAATAATGGAGAATGTAAAATTAATACATATATAATCTCAAAATCACTTGTAGTTTGAGAGACATCTGCATTCAAAGTCAGTCCTGTTAGATTTTGAGTCACTATTTAACAATTTTCTTGTAACTATTGAATATCATGTTGTGCATATGGTGTTAAGAATGTTAACTCGAAAAATTGGTATTAATGAGAAACATTGACCACCTTGTAAGTTTCAGGAGCTACTTTTCCCATAACTAGGCTAATTAATTAATTTTGGGTGGTACTTCATTCATCATCTTGCTCCCCTCGGGTTTGCTGTCCCTCCAAAAACGAAGCAAATGAATAGCTTTAAACCGCGGTAAATAAATGTACTTTTTTTTTTATGGTTCCACTAGATTGCCCTGACCCACAATGAATGTCTCTCCAAGTTAAGCTTGAAGAATACAATAATGATTGCCTCATTCATTATCTAAGACAAATAAATACATGCAATTTTTATAGAAAAAAATCAGACATAAACAAACCATCTAACTAATTGAGAACCAAAGGAACCTTTTTTCCAAAAAAAAAAAACATCACAAGTTCAGATTGTTAGATCAAATGTTGAATTTGGTTGGAGATGTGAAGGACGTAAATAGTATACTATATATGATTAAATTTGTTAGCCAAGGGAAGAGGTAGGGGAGTAAGTCTGTGTTTAAGGGGTTACCTCCACCCGACGACAATTTATTGATTGCATATAAGCGCATACGCCGTAGCATAAAATCTAATTGGTGTGATTGGTAAATTACATTGCTTACCGATATTTTATGTTTGTCAATCTATCCCTTTCTCTTTTTTCAACAAGGGACTAGTAGTCACTATCTACGAAGTAATATGTGGGTCATTTTTCTAACAATTGATCAATTTTTTACTAGTACAAATTAAATAAAACCTAAAATATACATGATATTTGGTCAAATCAACATAATATTCCCCTTAGACAAAAACTAGTCATAATTGTATTAGTTGTGTGCAATGATATTCTAATCTAATAATTTTATTTAAAAAATAATCACTTCTTAAATTAGCTATATTATGACCTCCATAATATTACGTACCCTTCTAGCTCTTCCATTGACTAATACAGCTAAGAGAATGGTTAATGATCAAAGTTATACATAATATAAAGTTTATATTTTTATTTTTTAAATTTAGGTGATCTAATGTCAAAACAACTTATTTTTATATGCGACTATAATTTGATGGGTTGTGGACTTTCTCACTATTGTTAATATAGAATATTATTTTATTTTGTTTTTGCAAAATTTTGGTGATCAAGTACCATAAAATTTTAGAATAATCAATCATTTTTTGGTGATCAAGTACCATTAAAATTTGTTCTCAAAAAAAAAGTACCATTAAAATTTAAGGACTTTTTTTTCGGGTAATCAAGTACCATCCAAATTTAGGGCTTTTTTATATATATATAAATAACCTTTTTTTTCTGTTACCTTTTTTGTAATTTTAAAAAGTTTGCACAAAAAGAAAAAAAAAATTGTAAAAAGTTATCTAAAACATTTCAACCCTATACACAGGTAATTCTACAAAAGAACTTTACTTATTAATTAACATTCTTATCAATTTCAAAGCTTGTCGTTTCATCTTTATTTCAATTAGTATTTCCAATCCTTAAACCGACGGACATTGTAAATCTATTCCCTCCGTCCTAAAAAGAACGACCCATTTGGGTGATTACACGGGTATTAAGGAAGTTAAGTAAAAATATATTGGAAAAATAAAATTACATGGGGTTTGTAAAAAAATAGAGAGAGAAAGTAATAAAATAACATGGAAAATGAAATTTTTATATGGGGAAGCTAATTTTGCACAAATATTGTTGCAAATTGGTGGTGTTTTAATGCAAATGGGTCATTCTTTTTGGGACAAAGTTTTGGCCAAATGAGTCGTTCTTTTTGGGACGGAGGGAGTATTAACTATTACTAAACAAAACATTGCTAACATTATCAATTATGAAACAATCTTATGTGTCATTCTCACATTAAATTTTTTCCCTCCAATTTTATGTATGATGTCATCAATTATTAATGGTTTTTTTTTTCAATTTTTAATCTACACTTTTGATTTTAATGCATAAATATCTATATACAATTCAATTAACCAATTAAGTTTCTCTCCTAAATTATAGTTTCACATACCTAATTTGTTTGATGTTTGATTGTGGTTTCTATTTTATTTACTTTCCTTAAATGTAATTAGATTATTTTTATATTTAATTCTAAATCTTCATAGACATTGTAAAGCAACTTAATACTATAAATTATAAGAAAGGTTAATTTTAGGAAATTTTGCAAAAAACCATCTTTTATAAGCTTTTTTTTTTTTTTTTTGCAAGAAACCACCTTATAAAATTTTTTTAAAAAAGACACACCTTAATCAAATTTTTTTTTGCAAAACCATACCTTTATGCCGGAAAATAGAGTCAAACCCTATTTTTCGGCGTTGACTACGCCATCTGCACCCACGAAACTCACAGTGGAGGGGAGAAGGATGGCTAGGGCTATAGAGGTGGGGTTAGGGTGGTCAATGTCGTTAAAGGCCGGGGTGTATTTAGGGTGGTCAACGCCGTAAGAGGAGGTGTGTTTATGGTGGTCAACGCCAATATAAAAGGGTGGTTTTGTGGGTGGGGCTTGGGAGGGAGGTGGTTTCGTGGGTGGGGCTGAGGAGAGAGGTGGTTTTGTGGGTAGATTGGGGTAGTTAACGCCGGAAAATGTGGTCGAACCTCATTTTCCGGCATAAAGGTATTGATTTGCAAAAAAAAATTTGATTAAAGTGTGTCATTGCAAAAAAAAAAATTATAAGGTGGTTTCTTGCAAAAAATTGCTTGTAAAAGGTGGTTTTTTGCAAAATTTCCTTAATTTTAACTGTGCATCGCACGAGGATAACCTAGTAAATGTATAAAACTGGATTACTAGTTACACACATGTCATATGTCAATAACAAGTAGACCTGGCAAACGGGTATTTTGATCGGATCATTTCAGGCTGGGTCGCTTTCGGATCAGCAAATATTTGGGTTGGCTTCGAGTCAAGTAGGGTCAGTTCGGGTTTCGGGTCAATACTTCGGTTTGAGTTTAGGTCGGATCAAGTTCGATTCGGGTCAATTCGGGTTGAATTGGGTCAGTTCAGATCGAGTCAATTTTCAGGACTAGTTTTCGGGTCAAGTTTTGGTCGGATCAGTTCAAGTCGGGTCAAATTCGAGTCGGATCACGTTGCCAAAAATAATTTCACTTAGAAAATTTGGAGAAAATACAAGTTTATCAATATGATAAACAAAATTTGTTTATCAAATGGCAAAATTGTAAATAAATCAACAAATTTTTATGAAATATGGGCTCCACTGCGCAATTGTTGATATATTTACGGAAATGTCATGATGACTGGGCATTTAATTATGTTGTTTTATTTACCATTTTGCCATTTGATAAACAAATTTTGTTTATCAAATTGATTATTAACTGGGGCGCTCTCGAAAAATTATGGGAAAATTCCCTCTTATTTCAAGAATAAACCTAACTTTTCTATACAAGCAATAGTTATAAACTAAAGTAAATTTCTGTTAAAAAAAAACTAAACATGAGTATCTACCGGGTCAATTCGGGTCGGGTTAACTTTGGGTTTTCGGTCAATTTCGTGTCGAGTCATTCAAGTTAGGTCATTTCGAGCATCAAGTCACGTTTGAGTTAGTTTGGATCAGGTCATTTTCGGATCACTGATTATTTTGGGTAATTTTCACCTCGTGGGTTAGATTATTCGGAGTGAGTTAGGATTTTCAGGTCTAATATTAACAAGAGGGTGATTTTGAGATATACAAGTATTATATTCCTTCCATTAACGTATCAAATATGCATGATCAATATCATCGCTGGTATTCTTTTTTGGTTTTATGATTTTGAAGTCATTATAGTCATTTAAAATATAATAAATCGAGATTATCTTAAAATTAGTAATAATATATATATATATATATATATATATATATATATATATATATATATACGGGGAGGTTCCGCTGAAAACAGGGCTTATGGTGAAAACTAAAAACAGAAAATCTCAACCATCCATTGTTACTAACAAGATCTAACGGTTTAAAAAAAAATAAAATAACGTAGAGTCACTATATATAAAAATAACGTAACTGTATACAAAAATAGGGTAACTATATCAATTTTTACAACATTTGTCACTATATACAAAAATAGGGTAACTATACCAATTTTGATCCTATTCATAGAAGTCACTATATACAAAAGTAGGGTAACTATATCAATTTTGACCACATTTACATATAGGTCGCTATATACAAAGATAAAATAACTATATTAATTATAGCTTGCAATATTGCTGAAAATCCAGCAAGATTGATATATACAAAAATAAGGTGACTGAAACAAAATTTACAACATTTCCATAATACTAAGGTCATTATATACGAAAATAAGGTAACTATATATAAACTTCGGGTAATTAAATCAATTTGACACCATTTACCCAGAGGTCACTAAATATAAAAATAAAGGGTATTAAAAAAGTCTATGTAGGATTCGAACCTACATCCCGTGATTACACGGTGCTCGACCAATTGAGCTAATAGGCTTTCAACATGCCAAAAACTAGAGGCTTAAAACCAACACAGATTTTAAATTTATGTTTGAGATTTTACAATAACCTTTCACACACACAAAAAAAAAAGAAAAAAAAAATTACAAAATTTATAACTAGTTAACTACTGCAAATTAGTTTTCCATATACTTCGTTCAAAGTTTTATGGAATACATTGTATGTTGAAGGCTTTCCCAGAATATTGTGACTTGTCAGTGTCAACTTTCAATTTCCTTCTTTCTTCTCTGAAAATTTGGGGAATTACAGAATTAGGCAAGTAGTAGAAGCAACATCTTCATTCTGCTTCATTGCTGAGACGAAAACTGAAAGATGAAGTTTCAAGCTCTGCGTCTTAATGGCGGTACCTCTCTTTTTCCCATAATTTCCTACGGCCGATTTTGAGGGAACGATTAAGCCCCAAACCTAGACCACCACCACCACCGAAACCCCCAAACCCAGACCACCGACACCACCGAAACCCCAAACCCAGACCACCACCACCACCGACACCACCAAAACCCCCAAATCTAGACCAACACAACCACCGACACCCACCAAAAATACCGAATCCACCCACAAACCAAGCGAAACCACCCAAAACCCACCGAAAATCACCGAAACCACCAACACCACCACAACCATCAACACCACCAAAACCCCCAAACCTAGACCACCACCACCACCGACACCACCAATTTGCTAATAATATCAAACAATTGACATTCTATAGCTAAATAATCCAGTATATAAAAATTTAAAAAAAAAAACAGCAAAAATGCAAAAATTAAAGCCTAAATTCGCAATTTATTATCAAAATTCAGTTACAATACAACAAAATTGCATATAATTCACGACAATTACACATAGAATCAGAAGGAAAACAACAATTGAAGATCAAATCAAGTTCAAACCTAAAAAACACGATTAAAAAACCAAAAACCAAAAAAAAAAAATATAATCAGATCGAACCTCCAAAAATACCTAAGCCGCTTCAACGGAGAATTCAGAGTATGCTTCCGCCGCGTTTAGAGAGAGAACGAAGAGAGAGAAACACACAGTAGAGAGAGAAAACAGAGAACTTGGTTGAAGAGAGAGAAAGTAGGAAAGAGAACAGAGAGGAGAGAGAAAATAACGTGTGAATTAAAAGATTAAAGATGTCTGAAAATAAGGGGAAAAAATCTCAGCCATAAGATATGATGTACGGCCCAGATTAACTGTTTTCAGTTTTTACTTTACCACTTGTTTTCACATGATCCAACTCCTATATATATATATATATATATATATATATATATATATATATATATATATATATATATATATATATATATATATATATATATATATATATATACTATTTTTTATCCAACTAATATTTTGATGATTGGAGTATTATTTGTAATTTAATAGTGTTCCAAAAAAAGAAAATAATAATAAACAAAAATAAGATAAAAATACTCCTTTTGTCCAACAATAATGATTGTCTTAAATATTTTATATAACAAACTTTGTATGTTTTCTAGACCTACCTTCTTTGACCAAAAGAATTCTTAATTATTGGTCAGGCTGTTACTTGACTTCTAATTGTAAGAGTACGTAGTTAGTTGTAAAAACATAATGAAGAAAACTTTAAGAACATAGAATTTGACAAAAAAAAATAATAAAATAAACGAAGGAAAAGAAAATTGATTAGGAAGACGAAAATTTTAATAATGAAATTACTATAAATTAGGTGACCATATCACTACTATACGTTCAAGCTAAGGCAGCTAATTACTACTACTATACTAGTCTAATACTAACTACTAAGCTAGCTTATTAATTATAAACAAGCAAAAATCTTGTTAAATTTTGCAGCACCAAAAATCAACATAGTTATAATAATATGGCTGCTGATCTTCCATATATTGGAAAACCATGTTATCGATTTCGCTTTTCTCTCATGTCCATCTCCTGATGTGGTGGCCGACGAATTGAAGAAACTCCATGCTGCTCTCAGCTCATGGGGTTGCTTCCAGGTGAGCTGATCATGAATTTTCTTTCTTTATATTAGTTTAAGGGCATATTTACGTTGTATTATTTGCCTTTATTTGTTGATTTTTTTTTTCTTTTGAAATAATTTATTTGTTGAGCTGTACGTTTTTCTTAGCGCAATCTTATTTTAAACATGGTTGAACCACCCTGATAATTACGCCTGTAAGATAATTTCTAATAAGAGGGTTTTGTGATGTAAAAATTCTATGGTAATCATCCTTAAAATAACTATTATTATACGTAGTACTAATTTTATATTGGCTGATTCTTGATTTATTTATTATGTCAAATTTATTAGGAAATTTTGATTTTTACCACCTCTAAAAACCAATTATTTGCTTTTCCCACCTTCATAAAAAAAGTTTTATTTTACCACCACATAAAAAATTGAATATTGATTTTTACCACCAATCACCGCCAATTAACGGATTCCGTTTATAAATCCGTTAGTGGGGCCTACCATGCCCACATGTCACCATATTATTGGGTAAAAAAAAAACTCAATAATATGGCGACGCATGGACATGGTAGGGCCCCACTAACGGATTTATGGACGGAATCCGCTAGTTGGCAGTGATTAATGGTAATAGTCAACTTTTATTTTTTTTTATGTGGTGGTAAAATAAAACCTTTTTTTTTTTTGGAGGTGATAAAAGCAAATTTTTCGTTTTTTTGCAGTGGTAAAAGGCAAGATAACCCAATTTATTATAAATGTTTTTTTTTTAATTTATTTTTTTTTATAGTTAATTTATTAATTATTTTTTAATTTAAGCAATAATAACAATTGAATTTTGTAAATTAATTAGAAAAATCATAAAAATAATCCTAAAATTATTTCAAAATTTATTAATTAGTAAATCAGGGGTGTTTCAAAATACATTAATTTTCCTTTAAAATTTGATAGATGAATTATAATTAATTTTGACATAAAAAAAAAATTCAAAATCATCCAATAAAGAATTAGTATTATGGTTGTTGTCATAAAATAGAAAAGGTTACTCTGATTGATGTCATAAGTTTATTTATTTAAGGTATTGTATATTTGTATGTACTAATGATGATGATGATTTTATTTATGTTTTTGTTAGCTTGTAAATCATGGCATGTCTGTGGAATACTTGGACAAAGTTCGAAATGTTGGGCTCGAATTCAATAGATTGCCTCAAGAGGAGAAAGAGAAATATGTAAGGACAGCAACAGAACCTCAAGGTTATGGCAATGACTCAATCACTTCAAACAATGTACCTCTCTTATGGCAGTCGCACTTACGGCTCACAACCTACCCTTTTGAGGAACGCAAACTTGATGGTTGGCCTCAAACTCCTCCGTCTTTTAGGTACTTAAATGTATATACTACTTTCTCCGTTTTTTTTATAGTTGCAACAGTTTGACTTTTACACTATTCACCTGTTTCATTTTGACTAGCTTTACCGAATTATGCTTAAATAAAAATATAGTCATGTGGGATCTTGTTATATTCGTATTGATTTATACCTACCATTTTCGCCTTGGAATAAAACAACGTATATATCAAGTACAAGTACATCATTGTATATTTGTATGTAGTAAACTTGTTAAATTATTTTGTTCTTTTAATTTAATTTATCCATGTTATTAATACTCAATTTGAATATAAGTCCATTATATCTAATCAACTAAACGAACAAATCAAATTTTTTTTTGCAGGGAAGTTTTGGAAGAGTATAGTATGAACGTGAAAACGTTGCATGACAAATTGATCCAATATATGGCACGATGTTTGAACTTGGAAGAGAATAGTTTTGAGGAAGAATATGGAGGAACATTACAAGTGATAGCGAGATTTAATTTTTACATACCATGTTCATATATTGACCAAATTCGAACCTCTAGCAAACATGCAGACTCGAGTGCCATGACTTTTTTGTTGCAAGATAAAGAAATTGAAGGCCTTGAATTTCAAAAAGATAACAAGTGGTTTAAAGCACCCGTTCTTCCTCATGCTATCTTTGTCATTGTTGGCGACCAAATGGAGGTAGGAGTTTTTTTTATTTTTTGTTACGTCGTATTATTGATTTGTTATCCATAGAGAGTCACAAAGAACAGTAAACAGGGTTTGCTGGTCTAGTTGATTGTCAAACTCGAGTTGAGCCTAAATTTTGAAATTCGTGATTTTAATTTGATTGTGTAGATAATGAGCAATGGCATCTTCAAAAGCGCAATACATAGAGTGGTGCCAAACCCGGAAAAAGAAAGGGTCTCTCTACCATTGTTCTGCGGCCCTGCTCAACATAAGGAAATCGGACCTCTAAAAACTTTAATAACAGAAGATTAGCCAGCTATTTACAAAAGGGTGAAAAATTACAGTGAAATCTTTTTTCGCTACCATCCCACAAGCATTAGACCCATCACAACTGTTAAGATGACCTAAGCTAATTTAATTGAAACAATATAAAACCAGTCATTGGTTTTATATTCCATCACTATGATACAATATACTTTGATACAATTAATGTTCCAAATAAATGTTATACAAATATACATGAATTTGTAGATTTCATGTAATACGTAGCTACCTTTTGTAGTTTTGTACATACAACCCTTGCATTTGTTACGTAGTTATGTACCCGAATAAATTATATATGTCCTCGTTTAATTATAGACCGTTGAATAATCCGTGGTTTATACACACGGGTGTACAGTGCTCATCGTACATCCGGATAAATAAAAAAAAGGCGAAAAGAACATCCTGTGTTTCATAAAGAACATACATGTATTTGACAAAGAACATGTTTGTATTTGACAAAAACATGCATTACCAAAGAACATAAAGATATAATAAAAAGAACGAGATAAAAACTTGATAAAATTTTCTGAAAAATTACACATTATTAACGGGAAAAATTTAGAGGTGATAAAAAATCGAGTAGGGCCGGGCCATATCATAATTTCTTGTGCCCAAACCCGTAGAAAAGTAGCGGGTTTTCGGGCTTTTTTCGAACCCGGTTCGAGTTTTAACTAAAAATGTATTTTTAGTTTTGCCCAAACCCACCCTATTTCGGGTCGGATCGGGTCGGGATACGAGTCATGCCAATGTTGATCACCTCTTAAAAAATCCTTACCAAAGATATCATTTCCCCAAAAAATAGTTTTCTATCTCTCCAAAAAAAATTCAACTTCCCATAATAATTTAGTTTTTTTTTTTTACTCTAACATTATTTTCAATTAAAAATAATTTAAGATTTCAATATCAAATTTCAAAATACCATATGTTAAAAGAACATAATTTATATTGTAAAGTACATATAGTTAATACCTAAATAACACACTAATCAAACTCAAAGAATATACGATAATAAAAGTAATTTAAATATGACATGTGATAATAAAAAATAGAATTTGGGAGTCACTACGACCTTAAAGAACATACACGCCAAATTCAAAGAACATACTTTGTATTATTAAACCCAAAAAAAATATATGTTTATCAACATATGTTAAATAACATAAGTTATAATATAAAGAACATATAATTTTACTCAAAGAACACACTGATCACACTCAAAAAACATATTAAAGGTATATTCTTTGTCAAACATAGGTATGTTCTTTATCAAACACTATATGTTCTTTCCGCCTTTTTTTGTTTACCCGGGTGCACCATGAGCATGGTGCACCCGGGTGTATTATCTAATTTTCACCGTTGAATAATAATAACACCCTGTAACAATAATAATTTATTGTAATTTGTTATAGTTTACATGTTGTATTGAAAAGGAAAAATACACATATAATGAGGAATTGAGGATGGATTGGACTCATGGGAAAAATTTCAAATAGTTGTGCATGTATTGAATAATAGACCATCATGCATAATCGATCGGCTAGACATTGAATTGTAATGGTAATATAATTAATACTCCGTACATTGTAACGCTTATAGTTACCAAGCATGACATAAATTAGATTTTAATCACGTGCAAATTAATTATATATGGTTTATAGTACATCGTCTACATCTAAGGTATAATCTCCTTAATTGGATCGATGCGTAATTGCGTAAATGCATATATAGAATTATTGATTGATCTTGGATGAGTAGTTAGAGTTATTAATAAACATATGCCCTACGTACTGCCTTGAGGTTCTGGTGAGAATCACCCTTACGTGAGAACTTTTTACGATGTAAATCTTAAGATATGATGACGGTCACATTGTATCTAACGGTCACGATATAAAGAGTTTCATTAACGGTAGTTTTCATAATATTGAAGAACTTTTAACCAAATTTTATGAAAATGTCGAGAATGAAGCTTTATATCAAGGAGAACATGAGAGTGAGGGATAGCTCAAATAATTTCGTCCTTGTGGCTCTTTAATTACCAAAAAAAAAAAAAATATCAAGGAGAACAACATGATCTAAGTTGAATCTAATTAATTAAAATTCTCATATAAATAAATCGGTGTTTTTTCTGTATGTCTGGCCACACCGTGCATGGTTACCTACTCAGGGGTTACTTATTTAAGGTTATTCAGTCGGTCAAGAGTTACTTATTCTGTTGTTACTCAGTTAATTAGCGCGTTTTCAGTGTGAGACTAATCTCTTACCAACCAAGTAACCCCTAAGCCCTGATCCACCAAGTAATTACATAATAAGTGACCCCGCATATACGGTATGGCAAGTGGCCAACCAAATATGAAAATTATTATAAATAAAGAAAGAAAGAAAAAAATTAAAAATGATTCCAAAAACCTCAGTGCTGCACTGCTGCTTATACTCCAACCGCGGTCGTGCTCACCTCCATTGGCAGTTGCCACCCTTTTCTCTGCTCCTTTCGAATTCATCAATTTTCTCCCTTCTAAATGCTCTGATCCTTCGCAATTACTGGTTAGTCTATCAATTTTGTTCTTTGATTCTACTTTTTTTCAGTGATTATGATTCTGTTTTCTGCTTCTTGTATGCATGTGTGCTTTTTTTTTTTTTCCAAGTTTTTTCTGTGTTAATGTGAATGTTAGAGCCCTTATTCTTGTAATTCATTGCAATAGATTCGTGATCTTGTATTTATTTATATATTTTTATTTTTATTAATATTTTTTGGGTGGAAGATTCGATTTTTAATTGCCCAAAGTGGTTGAATTGCATCCCCTTGTGTGTGTGTGTGTGTTTTTTTTTTTTTTTTTTTATTTCAAATTAATCTACTTTTTTCAAGATTATAATTTTGGGATTTAAAGATTTATGAGATGATTGAAAATCGAACATTTCCCCATTATTTGTTTGAAGAACCCATTAGACTTTAGAAAAGAAAGTATGGAATTCAACATTTGAGAGGAATTTTATTTTTGTTTAGTTAACAGATTAAAATTTATTTAAGTAACATTGTTTGTGGTTTTAGTATGTAAACTCTACACCACATCAATTGAATCGAGTTGAAATAGGGGTGATTTCATCCAATATTACTCAACTACAAGCTGAATGCAGTCATAGTGTTCGAGTTGTTTATTCACAAACATAAAAAGGGTGTAGTAATTGGGTGAGAATCGATCAATAGTATGAAATAACGAATAAGAAATTATTTTTTGCATCTCTACATTGATATAGGCGGAATTTGATAACAAGTCTTATATATTGTCTCGAAAGACTTTACCAACTAAATTAGCCATCACAACTAGGAACAAGGATTGTTGATCGGATAAAAATGTGTTATTATTAACCAAAGACAATCTCCAATGGATTGGAGATGCTCGATGGAGGAAATATTAAGATTGGAGGGATTACAATTTACAAACACCTTGTGATAAATGTATCTTTGGACAGGTTGTGTATATAAAGATTCTTTTACTTTGTTGAAGATGTAGATTCTTTTTTGGGTCTTTGGTCTAGACTTGTTTGGAGGAAAGTTGCGTGCATTTGGTATCCTGTCCTCTTTTCAACTATCAATGGCAAGTTACATCCTTCGTATATGATAGATATTCTTGTGCTATTTATTTAACAATGTTTTGGCTTTTTATGATAATTCTATGTATATATTAGATATCTCTAAAATCCTCTTACATTTATGTATAATTTTCTTTCTTTCATTTCTTTGTTGTGTTACAAAAATGATAGAGTTCATTGAGGAGAAATGTCGGTTGGTTCATTATTCAATCTATCAAACTACTACAGCACTGCATTAAATGAGACCAACTTGAACAGGCATAAGACTTGCAATTTTGTGCTTGAATGTAAGGCTATAGGTTTTTCTCAAACCAAAGATGCTCTAAGAGTCACAAATTTGGCCTTGTCAAATCGAAATACTGATGTTTTCCTTGTGAAAAGCTATAATGACAAATCTACTAAAACACTGCCTGATTTAGAGGACAATGGGGTTGTAGAGGATTCTGGAAACGGTAATGGAAATTTTCCACCAGAAAATGGAGGTGATGGCAGCAGTGGTGGTGGTGGTGGTGGCGGCGGCAAAGGCGAAGGGGACAATGAGGATGAAAAGGAATTTGGTCCACTTTTGAAATTTGAGGATGTGATACGAGAAACTGAGAAACATGGGGTAACTCTTCCCTCGGATATACTGGAAGCTGCTAAAACTACAGGGATAAGAGAACTTATACTGATGCGATACTTAGAGTTGCAGGTATAGTTTTTTCATTTTTTTTTAATTTGGAATTGATTTCTTTTGGCTAAGTGGGGCTCTGAAAGTATGAAAATTATTACTTTTATTGATTATTATTTTGATTCTAATACGGGCAGAGAAATAGATGAATTTTGCTTGATAATGAATTGTAATTGAATATCTAAACTTATGTTAATATGTGTCACTCTATAAATTTGGTGCTCTCTCAATTCCATGAGAGATGAATTTTATGCAATGAAGGAAAATGTGTTGCACAGATGCTAATAATATTACTTGAAACCGGATATATTATTTTTGACAGATGTTTTGGTTTCATGCTCTTGTCAAATTAGATATAATTTTTTTAATTGGTTCCAGTTGTGAATATTTATTCATATTTTAGTTTGTATTGATACTCAGGGGTCATTTTGGCCACTTGGCTTTCTGATGCGACATTGTTCAATGCTCCGCAATAGAATGATAGCAGATCCTGCATTCTTATTCAAAGTTGGGACTGAGGTACGTTGATAATATATTCTTTTGAGCCAAGAAGCACTGAGACTTTTATTTTTTATTTATTGGGTAGTGGTCTATTCACCTGAATTTCACTTATCTTATATTATTAACTTATCTTATCTGAACTTTTTAGCCTTTAAATTATCTAATCTGAATTTATCAACCTTGAACTTATTAACCCTTGCATTGTATATTTATATTATATGCACTTTTTTTTTTGAAGAATTATTATATGCACTTATTAGCTCATATATTATCTTATATGAATTTATCATACTTGAAATAAGTGAAAATAAGGTGAACTAAATAGAGCCTTAGCATGCCTGTTTGGAATAAATACAGGATAAATATCTCGGATAGTGGCTAATATGTGCCAATTGTTTTAATTTTTTGGGGTGGGGACACTAATTGCTTTATAAATTGCAATGGACATTGAACAGACTTGTAATCAATGCACTAATAGCTTTTTATCTTTGTTTGATTTTGTACATTGTGTTTAATTTCATAAGTATAATGTTAGAGATATATGTGCTTCTAAGCTCAAAATAATTGTTTGCATGGCCATGTGTATAATCTTGAATCTATATTTTCCTTTGCTGTGAAAAATGGTGATTTGTGCACTGGAATGCTCTGAGTATTTTATTAGTTGTGTTGAATGATGCAGATAGTTATAGATTCGTGTTGTGCAACATTTGCTGAAGTTCAAAAAAGGGGGAAGGATTTTTGGAATGAGTTTGAGTTGTACGCTGCAGATCTTCTAGTTGGTGTGGTTGTCGACATAGCCTTGGTTGGTATGTTAGCACCATATGTTCGTATTGGGCAACAGACAGTATCAAGAGGTTTACTGGGACGTTTCCAGCTTGCTTGTCGTAACCTACCTAGCAGGTAATTGGAACTAAAAATGGTGTGATCAATCTTCTCTGACATACTAGATATTTCTTTGCTATTTTGATGCTCCATGGTGCTTGGACCAATATCCATTTTCAGTGAGAAAGTATGTGTGTAGGCTATAACACTTTGTTTGGATTGTAAAGAAGTGAGGAGGGAGAGGGCATTTCGCCACTCACTTCTCTTAGAAGAACATTTCAAGTTTAAAATGAAGACGTTAAAGTAATTTTGAAAGTTCTCCCTCTTGACTTCTCATTAGCACTCGTTGGAGATATTTTTCCTCTAGTTACCTTATCCCTCCCCTAATTTACTTACCAGCATTCCGAATATTAGTTGCACTTCCTTGGTCTAACGAAGTGATTTATTGGGCTCCGGCTGTGTTTTATTTCTTTGGTTTGCATGTACACTGTTTTTAGAAACTAAACGTTTACATGTTGGAATTGCAGCGTCTTTGAAGCTGAAAGACCAGGATGCAGATTTTCAGTAAAGCAAAGAATTGCATCATACTTCTACAAGGTATGACTTGGTTTGTATTAGTTTATTTTTTTAAGAAAAAGCTAGTGTATAACACATAACTCAGTAGCTTGCATGTCCTTACAGAGCAACTTTATCTTAATGCATGTAGTTTATGTGCCTTCTTGTGACATGTTTTATTAGGCGTAAAAAATTTAAGATAAACATATCAACTTTGCTTCTAAGACAAGGGAAAAAACAGATGGAAAATAAACATATCAACTTTTAGCGTTTTATGTAATGCTCCCATTCTTAGGGTACAAATGATCCTTGCCTTCCCCATCATCCAAGCTCCCTCAGGATGCATGGTGTTCTTGTAAGCAAATCCTGAGCCAAAAGACTCTTCAAACCTCCCAACAAGAGTTACATACATCTTTCCATGCATTAATTAAGAAAATGGTCTAGATAGTGTAGGATTTGATCAATAAGTATAATGTTATGGTGAATGATGATTGGTTGAAGTTTCATTAAGTATTCAACTGTAAATTCACATTTGATAGAAAATACATTATTGATAATTTTATATGAATTTACAATTTTGACATGCAGGGTGTATTATATGGGGCTGTTGGATTTGGATGTGGAATTGTTGGACAGGGCATTGCGAATATGATAATGACTGCTAAACGGTAATTTTTTAAGAATCTGGCATTATATTTTGCTTGTCATCTCACATCATGTTTTGAGTAATTGTATCATTCAGCCCTGATTTCATGATAGTTAGAAAGTAAAGACTGTAACCTATTGTTACCATTTAATTATTTGGTAAGGTGTGTTGATAACAAGTTTCCCTATTGTTAGATGAATATAGAATTAAATTATGTGGTTCAGTAAACTATGGATGAACTACAGTCTTTACATTCATTTTTTTTAACACACCTTACCAAATATTTTTCTATACGCTCTGCAAATTATTCCTAAGTTCTGGGAGATCTAGCCCTTGGGGAACCCTATAATGTTGCAATTGACAATGCTTTTGTAAATTAAGTAGCTAATAAGTTTTACCATTGACTGGATGTATATGAAGTCAGATTTAAAAGCATAGTGAAAGACTTAAAGTACTTAGGAAGCAATGGTGAAAAACTTCTAGTGCTTCTATAGTTTAAATCAAATTTGAGTTGGAGAGACTGCTTAATTTTCTAAAGCCAATGTGCAGCTGAGTATAGAACCTTTTTTGTAAGTTAGCTGTACTTGCTAGAAATTTCCCTGGCCGTCTGATGGCACACTCTTCCTGGATTATCAGACAAAGTTTGTTCATAATTCATATTCTCCACCACCACCTCCCCCTCCCCCCCAGCCTCTGCCCCTATGTCAATTCTAACGCTTCGACATGTTTCTGGGGTTTCTGACTGTCAATTGCCTGTAAACGTACATGTATTTTCCATGTTAGTTTAGTTATAAGACATTTGATTTCTGAACTAAAATTGCTTAATACCTTTTTTTTTTTTGCTTTGACAGGAACATTAAGAAGTCTGATGATGATGTACCTGTTCCGCCACTTGTAAAAAGTGCTGCACTCTGGGGTACGTTTGAATATGTTTTGAACTTTACTGCTGTGAAACACGTAGAACTGTCTTCTTATGATAGACCCTTATTTCACCCTTTTATACTTATTATTTTTGCTCAATATTTTGACATTAAATTAGTATCTCATGCTTTTCTGTTTTTTGTTTTGTTTGGCTTTGATCATGCAACTGTTTTGGTAAACCTATTTGCTCAAAAGTCAGTATCTAGTGTGATGGTGCTTGCTTACAATATTTTGCGTAAGCTTTGGCTTTAAGTTCAATTCACAGTTCAGTTTGAGGCCAAAGATGGTGCAATAAGTAGCTTGCCAAGACTAGTTCCACACTTCTTCCCTTATTAAACGCTAGACAATTCATTGATAATTGATGGGAATATGGGATTACTAGAAATCAAATTTTGAAACTTGAAGAAGACAATAGACCTTGGTCAATGATCTTTGCTTGTTGATCATGGTATTCATTTAGTTTTGAGAAACTGCTACCAATAGAGAATTTTATCAAGCTTTCAAGATTTGATGGATTAATTTTAGTGGGAAAAAAATGGGAACTTAGAATATATAACAACAGAAATTGTGAGAAAGATGTCTCCGTATATATTAAAAGTCCATTGCCATCAAGGACATTCTGGGAGATCAAGCGGTTTCTATGTATTAGGAAAGTCTAGCACCATCAAGGACATGTAGTGGCAAGTTTCAAGATATTAATTCAAATTTCCTCAGATCATTGAGCTCTTGTCCTCGGCCTACACTGCTGCCCCATGACCAGTACTGGAGTTAACTGAGTGGGCTACTTTTTTCAACTAAAGGAAGAAAGGGGATTTTTTAGTATTGGAGAAACTGGTAAATTTCAGGCCTGTACCAATTGATAACTTTTTTCTCATCTTCATGCACCAAGACTTGAACTTGAAATTTTAACTGTTTAGCTGAAATATCTTCAGAAGATGCTGAGTGTTAGTTGGCAATGTGGTTGATTTTTTATATTCTCAAGTAGGACATGCTTTAGCAACCAGTGCGTATCCTGATTCGTCATAATAGTTTCCTTCTTATGTCAAAAATATTTCACTTGCAATGTTTATGTTGTGCTTTATTAGATGTCTTAACTGTTTGATATAATTATTAAAAATTTTGTGCCTTCATGACAATATATCGTGTCCTTTCTACTGTAATGTTGCGTTTGCTTTTGGAAACAGGTGTTTTTCTGGCAATCTCCTCTAATACACGTTACCAGATTGTAAATGGATTGGAGCGTGTAGTTGAAACATCACCATTGGCGAAGCAAGTTCCGTCTGTTGCAATGGCTTTCACAGTTGGTGTGCGATTTGCCAACAATATCTATGGTGGTATGCAGTTTGTGGATTGGGCTAAATTGAGCGGTGTGCAATAGCTTGATTCTCAGTCCTGTAGCCAAATCTTCACTTGCACCCCCCATGTCCTTTCATAGAACAACAATGCTGCAGTATTCACATCACAGAGGCCCTGGCCGACTTTGGTTACATTTTCCCTAACTCTTCATGCATCACATATACAGCCTTTGGTAGTGCCAGGAAGCAGTTCAAAGATGTTCGTTCCACTGTGTGCTGTAACAAGGAGCAGCAGCAAGCAGGACAGGTTTTCTAGTTCTTTATGTTATCTTTCTGTTCCATATTCAATAAAGGAAAAGGATGACCACCTGACAATTTGGAGTTAGATTGCTATAGAAACTGAAGACATTTTTTTCAAAATTTCGGCTTAGCAAAAGGTGTTGCCAAATATTATATGGAAACAATGTAGATTACTTGATTCTGGTGATATGTAATTGGTGGATCATTTGACAACTACAGGAGAACTAAGTGCGCAGCAAGTGTTGATCAGAAACAGCAAATTTGCTTCTTTTTCTTTTTCTATTTCTTTTTTTTTTTTTTTTAACTCTCCTGTGTTCTTAGTCTTCTTACGTCTAATTTAAAATATGAAGTATAAAGATAAATTTGGGGCTCTCTCGGTTTTCTGACAGAGTGGTGTGGTCTCCTCCCCCACCCGGGGTTATAAAGATAAGTGTCGATGCCTCAACCAAGGACGAGGGGTGGATTGGTTTGGGGGCTGTTGCTTGTGATAGCTCTGAAAGATGCTCCTTGCTGCTGCAAGAAGAGTGAAATGCGGTGGGAGCCTCTTGTTGCTGAAGGAAGGCTGCTTTTTTTGGCTTGAAGAAAGCAAAAGATCATGATTACAAGAGTGATTCTTGAATCTGACTCTGAGGTTCTGATTACAAAGCTGAAGAATGCCCTCACCCTTTCCACTTTTGATAGCATTGCTGAAGATTGTCTATTCTAGCTCTGTTATTTCTTCCATTTTTCTAGTCTCATGTTAACCATGATGGGAACTTTGTTAGCTAGGTTAGTGTCATTTGGTTGTGAACAATGTTGGGAAAACCACGCTCCTACTGAGGTCTCATTGTATATACTTGATGACACTCTTACTATGATATAATATGCGCTAACCGGCTAAAAAAATGAAGTACAAAGTATTTTTTTTAATCTGAAATTTTTACTTCTGATGAGGGGATCAAACTTACAGCTAGGTCAGGTTAAAAATAAATCAAGATAATTGAGGACAACCCCTAGCAAATCTAGTTCTTGTAACTAAAATTCCAATAAAAAAGAATACAAATACGAGTACATGAGATTAAATTTTATTTACATCATGGTCTTTTATTGTTCTTTCTACATACAAATACAATTACATGCATGAATAACATAAGAGTTGCCAGCCATACAGTTAAATTTTTATCTGGATGCTAGCATTGTTCACAATAGTACAGTAATATTAAGCAGGAAAAAAACACATACAAACCAGTTTGCAGTACACCAACCCGAAAGATTGAACATTGCATTGCAGCAATTATTTAAGAATATCTGATTTGAATGATACATAAATGGAGTATACAATTGGATAGTTCAACACCACAAAACTCTGTAATGTTTTCTACTAAAAATTTGATGTATACATTGCCGTAGGTTCCTGAGTTTCTCTCTAATTAAGCTGGAAGTGTATCAATATGTTCACTGCACTTACGAGTAAAAATCCTGGAGCAAGGAGCAGAATTACAATGGAATCACAATGCTCTTACGCCCCAGGAAGATAACAGGCTTCAACCAAAAAAAATCAGCTCATGGGCTTCATACTTCCTCGACCTGCAATGAACTCAGTAGTTAAAGAAAACTGACCATATCAATAAAGCAAGTCAAAGTAGGCCATTTTTATTGCTATTTTTGGTGCACAACCCATAAATGATGGAAAGTGTGGAGACAGGTTCAAATTTTTTCAGTCATTTGGAGAGATTCACTTGCAAGTTCACATGAGACTATGAGATGCGTCGCAAGCAATGAGCTCCTCTATCAGAAATACAGGATGACTTAACTCCCTCTGCTTAGAACTAGTTGTCACATTGTCCTATGACTCCCAAGTTCCATCCCCTCAAAATTTGAACTTACATATGGTAAAGTTGCACATCTCCAACAAGGATAGGAGCCTCTGAAAAGAGACTATTAATGGAGGAATTCATGGGAATTTCAACTTCCCACACAACATGGGAAGTAAATTCCCACACAACATGGGAAGTAAATTCCCTAGCCCCCCCCCCCCCCCCCCCCCCCCCCGGTCAATTGATATTCATGGGAATTTATAATTCCCACATTGCCAACTAAAACAAATTATGGAAATTCCTAGGACTTTCATTAGGGGATTAATTTCCCATGAAATACAACTTCCTATGAAAATTTGTTTCTCATGTCAACCAAACGACCCCTTAATCATGATGAGGCCCTCCCAGAAAAAGCTAGCTAAACAATGAAATCACATTTCCTTCATCAAATTACAATCAAACTGAAGTCCAATCTAATTTTACTCCCAAAGGTGTTCCCTAGACTTTGCATCTTTTAATACTGAGTATTACTAAGTCAAGCATCAAAATCATAAATGATTTGATTTTCAAAAATTTGGATTTGCACTGATCAACTTTGGTGACTGATATATATCTCATTAATGCTTTTCTGGTTTCCCATATAGATACAACTTGTATTTCAGAGTCATAGCGCAGAGAGAGCAAGAACAGCTGAGGTAGATACAAATGGTAATATAAATAAAATGTTCAGTTACCTGAGGTAGATTCATCAGTTCAAGAACAGCTGCTTGAGGAGTCAACTCATTGTCGATTATTCTGGCTACTGCTGTCAAAACTGGCATCTTAACTTTATATTTTTGGGCCAAAGCAATGACAGCTCCAGCTGTAGCAACACCTTCAGCAACCTGAATAATGGAAGATTCTTCAAGGATGAGAATCAAAATGCACAAAATTATTGAAAAGACATAGCAGAAGATGCTGGTTTCGCACCTGATTCATTGAGCTCAGTATATCTTCAAGTCTCTCCCCTGACCCAAGACGAACTCCAACTGTCCTATTTCTTGAAAGTTTAACAAAGCATGTAAGCATAATGTCTCCCGTTCCTGATAGCCCTGTAAGCGTTGCAGACTTGGCACCCATCTACATTGCAGAAGATGAAAGGAGCGTAAGTTGAGGATTGGATGCATTGCCCTGTCAAGCCACATCATCCAAGAAAAGAGAGAGAACCAAAGCAGGGTCAGGGCATGAGGAAGTATCAAAACCATTTTTTTCCAGGAGCATATGGCACAATTCTTGATTTAAAAGTATGCGTTTTATACAAATTTATAGCTACAAGTGCTTGAATATGCCAGCTTGTTTCGGTTACAAACTACCATAAATTAAAGATTTCCTCTCCATCCACGTTGGAGAAAAGGCCAATAGAGGCAGGATACGAGGAACAAAATAAAACTATTTAAGGATCAACTGGCACATTTTGTGAGTGAAGTAAAAGTTGCTATCTGTATTCACAGCAGCTAGTGCTAAAACTTGCAACATTCATTTTCATTTTAAAACTACCATATTTCCAGAGAAACATGGACATCTTAAATATAAAACGGAAAATGAAAAGAACTCAACGACTCTATACCTTTTTAGCTAACCAACGAATTTCTGAGCAACCTTGAGCAACAAGAGCAGCCATGGAATTATTGCCAAGATCCATCCCCTCCACAATTCCAGCTGCAATAGCCAGAACATTTTTCAGTGCTCCAGCAATTTCAACCCCTGTAACATCACTGAAGCATCAGAGCTTATGAGTTGAGTAAGGTAAGCAAGCTGAGAAGCGAGAATACAAGATATAGCAAATCTCTATAACCACAGATCTATAAAAGACCAAGATCCATATCACCATTACCTTTGCAACTTCATCATACTTTCTCAGTCCCAAAATATTTTCCCTCTGGAATATGTGACTTTGCCACAATATGAATAACAAATTGCAAAAGGAGCAATATATATTTGGGATGAGAAGCTTCATTGAAGTATGCAAACACTAATTTATAAGATAACGTAAGAAATGATAAAACATTGTCAATTTTGCTTAAACCTTGCTAATCATGAAAATCTACAATGACTACCATAGTATGCTACTATGCTACATACTACATTTCAACTTGAACTAAATTAAATGAGGTTTTGGGGGGGGGGGGGGGTGGTGGGGAAGGGGGGGTTGCTGAAATTTAATACTTCCTCCATTTCACAAAAGCTCTCACATTTTTTGTCAAAGTGTTGCAATTTTAGTGTAACGGAGGAAGTAATAGATTCCCGTTTGGCCTCTTATTGCAGTTTCTTATAAAAGGGCGAGATATACCTTGAAGTGTTGATTCTTAGCCTTTCAGAAGCTAGAAGCTGCTGAACTTGATTCGCCAATTTCTTGTCCCTTGAAGCAACTACCAGGGCTGTAAGATTAAAATTAAGCATAAGTGGAAAAGTATGGATAAAAAATGACATGATTGAAGCAACTTGATATGCTAACACTTTTTGTCAGAAACACAAGGGACCTGTTGGCAGTTTGCTCATCAATTCCAATGCAAATGAAGGCCCTGATAACGCAACAAAAGGTTGGCGAGGATTTTTCAATGCCTGTGGAATGATTTGAGACATCATCCGTAGTGTGTTAAGCTCCAAACCTTTGCTAAGTGAAATGAATGGCAAGCCGGGATCAACATAATCTACAATGCTTTCAAGAAAAGCAGCAGTAAACTGCAAAAGATTGAAATACAAAAGCTGATTAGGCCACATGTACACAGCAGAAATAGAACCATGCATTCTCACTCTTCAATCGAACACAAATAAACACAGCATATAAGTTTAATGAGAAAAAGAGGCCATAACAAACTAATGGATAAAAGATTGGAAACCTGCACTGGCACAGCATGGAGGCAGAAATCAGCACCTTGCAGAGCAGACTTAGCATCAGTTGTGGCAATAAGATTTTTTGGTAGCTTATGATTTGGAAAGTATTTACTGCAATGAAACAATGAAAAGGTTGAGTACAAAATACTCCTGTGGAGAGCCAAGTCTTTGAGCGAATCAAGTCAAGGCTTTACCAATTGAGATGGTTTTGATTAATAGATTGACAAACATGAGGATCACGTACGAGCATACTGACTTCCATTTCTGCTTTTCTATTAGCAACATGAGCTGCCATAGCTGTACCAAATGAGCCACCTCCAAGCACCACTACCTATATATAAGGAAATACTAAATTATAAGTAATAAGGAACAACAGCATAGATTGCAAGTGAGTCCAAACAAAAGAAAGTTGTTGACAAGAATCAACCACATATGCATAGTATAATCTTTGACATCACCAACATGCAAAATAAACAAACCCCGACTGATTAGCACTTTAAATACAAGTCAGACTACAAGGAAAAAACCAATGGTTTAGAGTAACTGAGGAGGAGATGATATCAATTGTTGCCACGACGAAAATTTTCTTTATATACAATAATCAAGTTAATTGAACTCATCCAAGCTTCAACTTACATAATAATGGTTTTAGAAATAATCATCAGGTGTGGAATAACCATGAGATGTGTCCCAAGTTAATATAGTAGTATTATTTCAAAGCAAGATGCCAAATAACCATGTGGAAACAAAATACCTGGTCTTATGAATAAAAATATTTTCAATAGGACAATTTACTTAACAAAAAACTATGAAATCTGGTATTCAGCAATACTGCTGACAAATCAAGTAAATATATAAGACCATCTCCAAAAACTACTCGAGAAAACTAGGTAACTATACCACTACTCTTATGAACCTTATTGAAGGAAACAAATGAAATTCTAACTCAGTTGGTTAAAGTCTTTGAGCTAGTACAACCCATACCAAGACCTCGGATTAATCTCGTCTACATAATTGTCCTTTGCGACTACTTATACACCCAAAAGTAAAAATCACCATAAAGTCAACCAAGATTACAAAACAGGACAGAACTTCCCCACAAAAATCATCAACTACAGTAATCTTTGCATCATATCATTAACCAAATCAAACCCACAAATTGCTACCTCTAATATAAACCTTCAACCCCAATTCAAAAACTGAACATTACCAATGCAAATAAATACATCAATAAATAAAATACAACAAATTAACCCTAAAAAATTATTAAAAGAACCTTTTTAGTGCGTTGAAGAACATCAGGTTTAGACTTAGAACGCAAAGAACGAGACCAACGAACAAGCTTCTCCCAAGCAATTTTGACTGCCTTTCTTCGATCTTTCTTCTCTTCAGCAGCAACAGCAGCAGCAGTAGAAGCAGTTTCTTCATCTGGGTTTTGTTCAGAATCATCAGAAGGTGGGGAATCCACAACTTCTGCAACCAAACATGGCCGCCATTGTTGGGTTCTTGAAACAAGATTTGAGCTTCTGAAAAATGGGGTTTTTGAGTGGAAATTTTCAGTTTGGAATTTGAGGGTGTAATGAAAATTACAATACTGAGTTTGAGTGTTTGAATTGTTGAAGATTGGTGAGAAAATTTTGAGTTCTGAAATTGCTGCCATTTTTTCCTTTTTTGTTGTCTAAATTGTTCTTGTTTTTTGTTTTTTTGAAGGATTAATTGTTCTTGTTTGAAGATTTGTTTGTATTTATTTGTAATTTTGTATCAATGGAAGTTTAATGGAGAATTGAACCCGTTGTTCTTCCTTCCCCCACACAAGAGAGGAGTGTGGTTTTGCTCACGTTTAGTTCAATTTTGTGGAGGTTCATTCACCATTCACCAATCAAAAATCAAATGACTGAAATGAGGAAGGCTATTTTAGTAATTACCTACTCCTATATTGCGGTGCGTTTTTGTCAATTGGATTGTTCGATTTAAACTTGCCCAATTAACAATTTACCTAAATTAAGGGTCCGTTCTCTTCCGTTTCAGTTCATTTCAACTCAGCTCAGCTCAGCTCTTAATTTATGTTTAATGATATTGCTAATGATATAAAACCAAATTTCATTCTTTTAAGCTCTTATTACAACGACGACGACGACAACAACAACAACAACAATAATAATAATAATCAATAAGTAATAAATAATAATAATCATCATAATCATCAATAAATAATAATAATAATTGAAATAATAATACTAATAATAATAATCAATAAATAATAATAATAATAATCATCAATAAATAATAATAATAACAATAATAATAATAATAACAATAATAATAATAATAATCAATCAATAATAATAATAATAATAATAATATTGATACAATTCATTGTTCAAATGGGTTAGATACATGTAAGTGTTTTGTATTCTTTTGTCATAATACTATTTTATTTTTAAATTAAATAGTATATGTGTTTAAAATGTTTAGAGGTTTCAAGTTTTTAATATATTTTCCATAAATTTTATAATTATATAGTATATTTTTCGTAAATATTTTAATATGTACATTTGTATATACACATATGTATAGTAATAAATAATCAATAAATAATCAAAGATCACTAATCCGTAGTTAAAAATCACTAATTAATAAGTTCAGTTCAGTTCAGTTCAGTTCGGTTCAGTTAAGTTCAATCAATCGGAACAGGCCCTAAATTACATAGTTAGACCCTATTCTCATTAGATTATTTTCAGTTTAGTTCAGTTCAGCTCCTAATTTCCTTCTCTTATAAATCAGCTCTTATTCTGCTCGGCTCGGTTCAATTCAGTTCAGTTCAATTCACCTCATTTCAGTCAATGATTACAGACCCTTAGAGAGAGTATTCTACACATGTATTAACTATTGAGCTAAAATAAAGTAATAATATTTTGTAACATACTACTACTTTATATTTGATTTCAATTGGCTTAAAGCAAATCTTCCAACTCCAACAAAGTGAAAAGGATGGCAAGAGCAAGTATTTCTAACTTGCTTTTGATTATATTGCTAAAAAGTTTATTAATCATTTGTAAATAAATAGTTGTAAGACTTGTAACTATTCCTTAAAAAAAAAAAAAAAAAAAAAAAAAAAAAAAAAGTTGTAACTATTTTTACCATATACCTATGATATAGTAACACTTTTACTTCCTTCAAAAAAAAAAAAAAAAAAAAAAAAAAAAAAAAAAAGTAACACTTTTACTAACTACGGAGTAATTAAATTACAATGCAAATATATAGCTACTGTTAGTAAATCAAGCAATTGATCACCAAACAAAGCGAAAAGTAATATAATCGGATAACTCTAAACTTGTCAGTGTTGATAATGTTCAAGGACTATTCTTAATTTAGGGAATAGGGATACAAGAATTACTACTTGGGATTACTACTCCGTTCACTCATGTGCTTATAGGAAAGGTAACCCAATACAATTTAGAGTTTTTTCTTTTCTTTTCTTTTCTTTTGGTATCTAATGCAACAAGCCCGCAACCAAAACTAACCCATAATATTTTCCATGTTCCTCGTGAGAATTAATTAAACCCTTCCTCTATAGGATTGGGACTTGGGACTTGGGTGGGATGAGTTGTGCTACGTAATTTGAGCTGAGTTTTATTCATTGTTATGTTAGGTATAATTGCGAGCAATATCCTTGTAGGGTATTTATTTTTAGGTACATCCTGGTATATATAATAAAGGATCTAAATATATATATATATGTGGTGGTAATTAGTTTTTACTTTGCTTTAGAGGCCAACGATGAAAATTAAACTAGAATATTTACTTTTAATGACTTATAAATTTATAATTATAACGACTGGCACATTAGATTTTGTCACTCTTCAGTCTTCACCAAAGCAAAAAGAGCTATAAATGATTTGAAACCTAATTTATAATTCCACCATAAAGCTTAATTACATATATAGACTGCATGCTTAGGAGACAAATTAAACATGAAAACGTCAATAATGACGCTTATGAATTTTAATCCTTACTATAGTCCACGCAAGTGATCATTTAATTGGCATCTACTATACACCAAGTCGTTATTGGTTTATATGAGCAATCATTCTAGTTAACATTTTATATGACCAATGAACAATTTTGATTGCTTATATATTCTTCTCTCTAAAAATAAAATTCATCGGAATTCTAGAGTTTAAGATTAAGTTTAAGATTAACTATAACTAAGAAGATGCAATAAGGTCATTTAAGTGTTGCAACTTACAAGTAGTACATGTTTGAATATCTAACAAGCAAATTTCCAGGTATCTAGATAGCTAACCACAATATAAACTAGATATCAAATTGTATAGAAATTATATGTATGTGCTTTGTAAAATATTTGCAATAAGAGTTTGATTGAAATATACATTGCTTTGTATGAAATCTTGAATTATGAATAGATGATGTAATTAGTAATTTGGCAAACAAACATCAAATTTTTATAAAATAAAGTTTGTTAATTTTGATGGTGTAGTGGAAATTATTTCAAACTTTCACACAGGTATAGTAGGAAATTTCAAGCAATTAAGGGTTATCTTAGGCATTTAAAAGATGAAATTGGGATAAATTTATAATTTAAGTTGAGCTTGTTTGAAACTTGTGGAATGCAAATTGTTTAAAATTCTAACTTAATGTGAGCGAGTTATATTTGTTAAAAGACCAATTCAACCAAAAGTTTAAGCTGATGGTTGAGGCTCAGGAATATGTTTTATATTTTATCACTCCTCCTCACATAAAAGGCCCTCTGGGCTTGAAATGTGGATGCAACACATGCCCACCCATACCTAAGGACCAACTCAACCAAAAGTTTAAGCTGATGGTTGAGGCCCAGAAATATATTTTATACTCTATCAATATTGTATAGGATGTTAGTGTATATATAGAAGACGATATTGTAGTTTTGTAGGAAAAGGAATATTGAATTAGAGTATGGACATATACTTTGTACGTATTTATGAATGTTTGGTTAGGGGATTTATAAATTTGACGAATCAAAAGAAGAATTACGAGTAAAAAAAATAATATTATGGTCATTATGTGGATGATAAACTAGTTTAGTTGGGTAAAATCTTGCCACAAATTCACCAATCCACACACAATTCATGTTTTATACTTCCTCCTCATCTAAAGATACATTAGTGCATATTATCTTGCTGATTGATTGCGCAGTTTTACCAAGTGAGACAGCACGGTAATGAGTATTGAAGGCAATGAAAACACAATAGTAGTTGCTAGTGATAATGAAAAGGGTAGTCTAAATGAAGATGCATCAGCCATGAGTAGTTGTTGCTATCACTTTTATGTGGTGAGTAGAATTGTAAGAAGATGCCTATTTCTTGCTTGTTTTCCTCTCATTAGATGCTTTGGATGGGATGAATGCAGACATCAACAACATTTCTTCTAATGCAACAAACTTTCATATATTCTAAGAGACCATGCGAATATTTTTAGTTGTCATATAAGTTTTTTTTTGTTGTATTGTAAGTTTTTATAGTGTAGAGAGAGGGGTACAAATGCAAAGGTCACAATGTATAAGAGATTTCATCCAAATTCCTGAGTATCCCCCTTAATGCTTAAACTAACTAAACTATTACCTCCATATTATATTAATTGCAACAAACGGGTAATTTATATGAAACAGATTTAGTACTTAGCTCACAATTGTTTTATAGTAACACACTAACACTTGTTTAAATCTTTAATTTTGTCTAATCTAGTTTGAATTATGACAAAGAGTCCATATTGTTCCTTACACGGAGTAATATTTTTCTTACATGACCCTACTCACCTCTATCAATCCTTATCCTTAGAAAAAAGGTGAGTATAGTCTTATAACATTCCAACCGCTCAATGGCGCTAGTGGTGCAAGTTAAATCTTCTTTCCTTTTTCTTACATTACATGTCATTTTAAAAAAGTACGAATGAGTCACAAGGACAATACAAATTACAAATAAAGATGAGAGATTGAACATATGACTTATTGTACACAATCCCTCAGCCTTAATCATTAGACCAAAACATCATCCTTATGGTGCAATTATAATAAACCAGCCAAAGTAATAAGTATAACTAATAAGAATAAAGTCTTAATTGTTGCCAAATACCAAAACAACTTTGGAGGTACATAATAGAAGGTGAAGTAGCTTCCAAAGGTTTAAAAAAACATGTGCTATAATTCTTAGAAATGAATCTAGCCAAGTTTTTGCGGCCCGCTCTTTCAAAATGGGCCATTTCTATTCACAAGGTGTCAAAAGTTGTTTGCTCTTGAATGAAATGGAAATCTTGTAAGATAAAGAAATTGGCAATTATTTGGCCTTTAAAGATGATAACTAAGTGGTTACCAACATCTTACCTTGTTGGATCATTTTCAATGTTTGTGGTGATTTTCACTTATCATTAGAGCTGTCAGTTTCTGACCCGAACCGTTAAACTCGACTGTTTTGAACCGATCCGAAAAGGAACTGAACTGTTTTAAACCCGTTTTTTGGAAATCGAAAACTGACCCGACCCAATTTTTTCCAAACCGAAACTGAACTAAACCGAATTTGTGCAAACCGTTACTAACCCGACCCGTTATCAAGCCAAACCGTTACAACCCGAAACTGAAAGCAACCCAAACCGATTACATTTAAACCCGATAGTAACCCGCCCCGTTTTAAACCGAAAACTGTTAAAACCCGATAAAAATCCGATAAACCTAAATCGTTCCAACCCGTAACCCATTGTGACCGAACCGTTTACGACCCGTAGCCCGTTATGACCAAACCGTTTAAAACCCGTAACCCGTTATGGCTGAGTCATTTACAACCTGTTACCCAATATGTTTATGATCTAATCTGTTTCAACCCACTACTCGATAAACCCAACTTATTTATGACTTGACTTGATTATAACATGACTCGTTCCTACCCATTATCTGACTAATTCGACTCGATAATCATCCGACTCAATTTAAACCCGATATGATTTTGATTAGAAACCCGTTTCAAATTGGGTAAACTCGTTTTCAAACCAACCAAGTTCAATCTAAACCGATTATAACCGAAACAATAATGGTTGGACCCGATTTCACCCGATCTATTTTGAACGAAACCCATTTTCAAACCGACCCAGTTAAACCCAAACTGATTATGACCCGAACCAATTGCGACCCGTCCTGATTAAGACCCGAACTGTTTTTAACCGAAACCCACATTAAATGGGCTAAACCCGTTTTCAAACTGACCCAGTTCAACCCAAATTGATTATGACCCGAACCGATTAGAACTCGACTTGATAAGGACCCGATCCGAATAGAAACTGCAATTAAAAAAACCAAACCGAACTGACCCGATAATTTTCAAAACCGACCCAAACCGACCCGCTTATTATTTCAATCCGTTATAAACCGACCCGTTATAACCCGAAACTGATAAACCCAACCCAAACCCGAACTGTTTAACCGAATTGACACCCCTACTTATCATGTATTCATGTGTGTTATTCTAATGTTGGTTCCTAGTTTTGATATGCTTGTCGTATTATTGACAAAAAAATTGACATAAAGGTCAGCTTTGCGATCGAAAAGGTTTAAATCTATGTTGTGAAGTGAAAGATATTGATGTAATAAGCTGCCAAAATTAAATCTCAAAGAAATTTTTAAAAGTGCCCTTTGAAAATTTGAAAAGTTTAATAACAATGGCCTAAACTATTAAAAAAAGAACTAAACTATAAAAGAAAACACAACAAAAATGGGTTAAGGAAAGTGATATCATAGTAATTCCGAGTATTCAAATTGTCATTTTCAAAAGCAAAAGTTAGACGATCCCCAAAACAAAATTTCCAACACGGGTAATTAACTTCTTCCTATGTCGTCCATGCTACTATACCCTCCCTTTCTTTTTCCACCTTTAATTTTTTTCTTAGTATCAACATAATATCTTGCATTAACTTGAACATCCCATATGCTTAGTGTCTGCGTTTCATAACTTGGCACCTCAATTTCTTGATGTCCGATAGTTTAAGTGGCTTTAACATGAACATATGTGCACCCTCTTCCAAGCACCTAAACAAAAATTAACATAGTTACATTATAACAACAACAAATAAATTGAACAAATTTCAAAGTATTTAGGAATTTGCAAATGTAAAATTAGTTACTTGTTAATTCTTGTTGGGACATTCTCAGAGGACATTATCACAACGGGCACTTCCTTCAATTGTGAGGATTCCTGCACAAAGAACATGGAAGTACATACTCTTAGAGCCATGCATTAATAATTGGTTAGTGACTCAAGTCTGTTTCAAACCGTTAAAGTATAAGTCCAGTGGCGGAGCAAGATATGTTGTTAAGAAGGTTCATTTTTATAGTTGTTAAAGTGTCGAACACAACTTTACATAATAAAATTCAGTTTTTCGAGTTTCAAGTCAAAAATTTGTATTCAAAACACAAATTTTTCAAGTAAGTTCTAATAAAGTCAAATAAGTTTTTGCGAATTACAGCAATACATTACATACAGGTAAGAATTAAGATGTTACCTTAATCTTCTTAAGCAAATCATAGCCAGTCATTCCAGGCATGCAGTAATCTGTGAGTACCAAATTAACTTTGGAAGCCTGTCCAAATTCATATCATTATATTCATTAATCAAACATTATACTATATTATTAATACTATATTATAAGTGTTAATGGTTCTAATTAAAATTAATGAACATAATAATAGCTTGCCTTGGAGGTGGAGGTGTTCTGTTGGTCTTCTCCAATTCCTAAGTACTCCAATGCACTCATTGCATTCTCAGCTGTAGTTACTGAAGCAAATTAAGTAAAACACCGTATTATCTTACATTATCAATTTAATTTCTTTATAATTATGACTAAAACAAAGTTAGATTATGTTTAGTCCATATAATATAGTTGAAGCTTAACAAGTGTCCTTAACATGATCGGATTTTTTTCCTAATAATCACACATCTACACTCACTTTCGCGTTTGTTCACTAATTACTTTTTCATTATTATGTCATTTCTTTGTACAATAGTATGTTACGGAGTAATATCTTTTACGAGTAATTGACAATTCGACTTGTGAGGAGGAGATCCTAATGTTATTAGTAGTAATACAGTTACAAAGTAGTACGGAATAAACTCGGAAGGAGGGATCCTAATGTTAATATACAATCCTAAAATAAGGTGTTCTTTGTGTTTTTTTTCAACAGGTAAAAAATAAAAAACACGTGGAAAACAAAAAATTTCCTGTTATAATAAAGCTCTAATTAAAAAAACCCTAGCCTCCTTTCTCTATTCTCTCTCCTAAACTTTAACCTCCATTGTCAATTTTGAAGGGGCTTCCATCGGATTTCACCGGTGGAAAGCCCCAAATTTTATTTTCTTTCAAGTTTTTTAATTTGTTCTAGGTTACAATAATGTCTCCCTCGAAAGAAAGGGTTTATCTCCTTCGAAAGACAAGGTTTTTCGATCTCCTTCGAAAGACAAGGTTTTTCGGACTCCTTCGAAAGACAAGGTTTTATTTGTGTTTAATTTGGTCTCTGGTTGTGCAGGGCTACTATTGATTATGGCTCGGATTCGGGTTACGAAATCAACACAAGAATTTTCTTTCTCACAAAATTGCGAAGCGGCGACGGATCCACTCAAAAAGTTGTATGAGACAACGAACCGAGAATGTGCCGAATTGTTATATTTATGTATTTGGATTCTTAGCCCTTCCCCGATTAATTCTTGTTTGATTTTGCTAAATTTGTTTTCATTATCGTTAATTGTCAATTGTAGATGTCGTATGGCTATTATTAATGAAATTTAATGTCCTTTAGGACTTATTTCAAAAAAAAAAAAATTCCTGTTATTTTATTTACCTTCTGACATTTTTATCCGCACCCCTCCCAAGAGGAGGAAGTGGACAATTCAAAGATTCATCCCCATTTTATTATCACATTTTTAATTTTAAGTTACTATTCTAATTTAATTTCAATATCATTAATTCACGTATTATTTCTTTGTTTTTATATGGAGTACTACTTTCTCCGTTTCATAATTATCGCAACACTTTTCTTTTACATTGGTATAACCACGTTTCATAATGCTGCATCCACTTAGAAATAGTAATATTTTTATACGCTGTAGTATTAACTTTAACACCTATCCTATTACATATAATTAAAAGTTATTTATACGAAATGTTTATTATTGGATTGGTCTTGCATCAAAAAAATGAAACTTAAAACAATGCAACAATTTCTAAATAAAGGAAGTAAGACACATAATTTAAATCCTAATTACTATAAAAATTTGTTGTAAAGGTCAATATAGCAAGTATACGCCATAACATAGACAATTCAACCAAAAAGGTAACGACCTAATAGTAGAAATGATATTAAAATGAGATTAATTTAACATTAATAATGAATTTAATTATTCCAATCAAATCCCAAAACATATTATGTGACGGATTGGATTTTAGAAACACAAAATATGTCCCAAAATTGACAACACATTACTACAATTTTAAAGAAACAAGTTTGATTTAGCAAATAGTATATCCATAACATAATCATTAAAAATTAAACCAAGATTAATTAATTCAAAATTAGTACATGCAACTATCAAGAACATGTAAGACACTTTGCCAAGTGAAAAGAGCATAAAAAGGTTTATTCCTTAGTGATCCTTTCTTAAGAAATATTCAATTTCCCAAACATTCTCATAAAATCTTAATCTTCAATTATAAAATTAATAGAATATTAATTAACTACTAAGGCTTTCATGTTAATTAGTTATTAGTATTCCATAGCTTAGTGATATAACTTAATTATAATATTAATGAAAGTCAAAATAAAAACCTACAACAATCAAATTAATGATGAAAACTGTTGAAAAAGTCTAAAGTCAAAGCATAAACAACCAAAACGACGTCGCTTTATATAAACCTTACATTGAGAAGTCAGTTTGCTAGCATATAGCTAGGTTGTCATTCTTATTATCATATATATGCATGAAAAAACAAATAATTTACTCGTGTTTACCCTAACAAATCATTTATTACCACGACCCAAAAACGTATAAATTGAGGAAGCGTAATAAAAGATAAGATAAGATTGTAAATTGTTAATACATACGAAATAGTACTATCTTATTTTGTGGAGCGTATAAAATAAAACACAATTTAACTATTTTTATAACTTTTAGCTACAACTCTCCAAAATATAAATCCTTAAAGAATTGTGCAATTATAAAAAAGAAAAGGTAAATTATGTCCTTTTCAAATAGATTATACTCTATTAACCATCTACTTTTACCAAAAATGAAAAGACAAAATAGATTCAACTAATTGCTGAAAATTAAATTTCTTTACAAGCAGGATAAATGGTATGTGTATTAGCACGAGTACATTCAAGTTTATTCGAACCCCAATTTCCACTTAAAATGAGCCATCTTGCTCATATACCCCATTTTACTCATATACCATAATCCTTCTCACGTTTGTTTTTTTTTTTAACTTATTCTCTATTAAATCGTACCTAAGCCTTTTCTTTTTCCAACAATTTCTCTAACAAATTCCCCTAATTTATCTTCTACTCATAATTTTTATTTTAACAACATGCAAATATTTCACTCCGATTATCTTTCCTCAATATCCGTGCCAAATCCTAACAAGCAGCTAAGATTAATTTAAAATAAAACTCACAACAATTTCATTTCCTAGTTTCTCCTTCCACAAATAAAATAAAATAAAAATAATTTACAAAACAAAACTAACATAAATTACATAATAATGAAGTGCAAAAAATAAACCTCAATTTAAATTAATGCAGTTACATAGAAAATCAGTTTCAAAAAAGTACAAAAAAAACATAATACAGTCAAATGAATAACATTATCAATTTATCTTTGCAAATCCACAATTATTCATATATGGTACTCGTCATATACAAGTAAATAAAAACGGGGGAAGTATATAGTATTTACCTTTACAAGACGAGGTCTTGAGCAACCTTTCGATAAGTTTACGGTCAATGACATTATCATCCACGGCAAGTACATGAGGTTGATCTTCATAAGATGAACAAGAAGAAGTTGAAGAGGATGTCTCTTGATCTTCACTATCCATCTCTCTTTCTCTCTCTACCCTTTCTCTCTCTAAAAATAACCTTAACAATAACACCCCCAAATAATAAATAAAAAAAACACTTCTTTTTATGTTATAAGAAATTAAATTACGTACCTAAGATAGCAATAAATGTAGTTTTGACAAAAATGAAGATATAAACAAGAAAAATGAAGAGAGAGAAAAGAAGATACTATGAAAACATGACAATAGGATAAAATCTGGAGGAGAATTTCAATGATATATTGTGATCATTTTTGGGATAATCCCTTGATTTATTTGCAGTGTTTTTTTTTTTTTTTTTTAATTTTTATAGCATGCATATATATATGAATATATCATGATATAATAATATTTTCTCTCTCTAGGATCTTGTTACTGCAATTCCAAATCTCTCTATTTCTTCCCTCCAAAAAGTTGGTTCACTTCATCTGTTTTGTTTTGACACTTTATATCATGTCAATTTTTTGGTTTCTTTTTTTTTTAGTCTTTTTTGTATGTTTCCCAAGAACCTAGCAAGTGTACCTATTTAAAGTATAACCATGTCTACGTTTACTTTGAAAAGTACTCGGTAATAATTGTACTTTTTATGTTTCTATACTCCTTCCGATTTTGGGTTAAATTCCCTTTATTTTGAGCTTTTGGGTAGTGTAGAATAAAACAGAGGAGAGTACGGAGTAGTTGTTATTATTACGGTAGGTCTTGCGTGTGGTTAGCCACGTCGTGTGATCATTTATATAAAAAAAATAAAAATAAAAAATCCTAAAATTTAATATTGACCAATTAACCCTGTAATATTGATGAGGTAACTTTTATAACATTGACCAAATAACTCTATAACACTAAGGGGTCGTTTGGTTTACACGAGGTAATCGGAATGGAATGAACAAAGGGAAAGGAGAAGAATGGAATGAAAATACCCTATTTTTGCTTTGTTGTTTGTTTTTAAAACAAAGGGAACCATTCCCCCACTACAACCACCACACATTTCATCAATTTGTCATCTTTCTCAGCCACCAAACCCCTCGCCGCCCTTCCCCCTCCCCTCGCCGCCCTTCCCCTCGTTTTGCCGCCGCTAGCAGCGTGAGCATCGAGTGCCGTCATTCCATGAAGAGACCCACCAATTGCTCAAGAAAACCAAAATGGAGGCGCAGAACTTGTACGCGTGCTCCTTCGCAAAGTAGCCTACAATGGCTATCTCTGAATTTCCATTGTTAAACGGCGTTGATACATCGGAGCCGCTAATCACCGCCGTAAATGTTCCTGGAGAAGGAGATTATCCATCGGTAACGAGTTTCAAGGATGCGACGTCGATTTATTGGTCGGAATCCGTGAAACTGTGGAAAATTGGTGGTCCATTAGTGTGCAATATACTATGTCAGTTTGGTACTAATTCGCTCACTAATATCTTCGTTAGACATATTGGAGACCATGAGCTTTCTGCTATCTCCATATCTCTCTCTGTTATCGAAGCTTTCTCCTTCGGATTTCTGGGTTTTGCGGGGCTAGGGGTGGTTTTTGCGGGTGAGGGGGGTGCAGCGGTGGTCGGGGGAGGTGCAGCGGTGGTCGGGGGAGGTGCAGCGGTGGTCGGAGGATGGGCGGCAGTGGTCTGGGCTGGTTTTTCGGTGGTGTTGGTAGGTGTGAAGGTAGTGATGTGGTGGTGTGAAGGTGGGTAGGGAAAGGGAATTAGAAAGTCTAGGGGGATGGGGAATGGAGTTGGAAGGATTTGGGGTAATGAGGAGGGTAAAGGGAATGATTAAAAGTAGGGGTGAGCATGGGATGGGTACCCGTACCGTTAGTACTAACGGTTCGGGTACCCGATACCAAAAATTACTAAAAGTGATACCCATAACCGGAACCAATAAGTTCGGGTACCCGAATTTCGGGTATTCGAATTTTCGGATCGGTTATCGGGTACCTAATAAGATATCCAATAATGATAATTAAACTTAATTATGTAGTTATTATGATATAATTTACAACTAATTAAAAATAATACCATATGATCTTGACCAAATTATTAATAATATTACTAATCATTGATATTATAAAGTGATTATGAAGTAAAGTAAAAGTTTAGATTTATATTAATAGATTTAAGTAGGGAAAAAAAGCAAAAAAAAATGTTTATCGGCTCGGATCGGGTAACCGTTAATTTTAAAATGATACCCATAACCATACCCGATAACAAATTATCGGAACGGGTACCCGAACCGTTATGGTTATCGGGATCGGATACCCTAATTTTCGGAACAGTTACAGATCGGTTTTTCGAGTTTTCGGTTTTTCGGGTAGTTTTGCTCAGCCCTAATTAAAAGTGTTAAACAAATATCAACAAAAGGAATCGAGCCACTTGATTCCCATTCTCTTTCCTGATTACCCCAAACCAAACGGCTCCTAAAAGTAACCCCATCAACACTAATCAAGTAAGCCCTATTGGCTATTACACTAACAAATAAACAAAGTAACCCGTGGGGTTTCTAAATTTGGTAATGAGGCAATTACAGAAAATGACCGTTTTTGGAAAGTGAGACACTTAACACTATTTATATGCTTACTTTGACTATACTTTTTACCAACATATAAAAAATGGAGAGTTCACCAAAGGCCACTCAGCTTTTAAAAAAATGACCAAATGCCATTAATGACTAACGAAATTAACAACCATTATTTACTTAAATTAATAAAATATATTTCTTTTCTCAATTTCGTGACGAAAATTGCTCTGGTAAAGTTTTGGGGGTCTTTTTTTATCATTTATGGGTTCTTAATCTTGAAATTGACTAAAAAATAATGTAAATGCCTCATTTTGCAATTTTTATGGTAAAAAACTTACGATCTTAATGCCCAATACAAGGCATTTACATTTTTTTCCAATTTGGAGCTTATTCTAGACCCGTAAAAGGCCCAAATGACTATCAAAACCTAGCCTGAACAATTTACAAAGTAAAAAAAAACACGCAAATCAATATATTTCATGACATAATACGGGGCATTGACGTTATTTTTTTTTTTGCAATTTCGAGCTTAATTTGAAGCCACAAAGAATCAAATGACTCACAAAACCTTACTCAATCAACCTTCATGGTTAAAAAATGACATGCTAATTGAGATATTTTTCAACACACAAAACGACATTTACGTTATTTTTTTCGGTTTCGAGCCTAATTTGAACTCATAAAGAGTCAAAATAATCCCAAAAACTGTACCCGATTTATTTTCATGGTTAAAAAATAACAGCACACTAATCAAGATGTGTTTCGACACACCAAATGGGGCATTTACGTTATATTTTGGTCAATTCCAAGCTTAATTTGAATCCATAAAGAATACAAATGACCCCCAAAACTTTACACGGTTAAGCAATTTTTGTCATGAAAATCAAGGGGAAAAATGTGATTTTTATTAATTTAAATAATGAGTAAAATAAACTAATCATATTATGACATGTGTCATTATTTAATCCTAATGACTAACGGAGTTAATGGTCGTTAGTCATTAATGGAGTCGGTAAATTTTTTTAAAACTCGGTGGCATTTGGTGAAATCACCACATAAAACACACATATATGATATCATGTAAAATATGTTTGAGTTAGGATTCATGTATATTTTTATTATATTAATCTTTTATATTTTTTAATGATATAATAATTACAAATATTAATGGTTAAAGTTGTGAATTAACATATGTTTCAATTAAAGTATTGCAATTATTATAAAACAAAGGAAGTACTTAAATTTTTTATTTTTTATTTTTTAAGGACAAAGGAAGTACTTAAATTTTGTATTTTTATTTTTTAAGGACGAAGGAAGTACTTAAATAGTTAAAGATATATTCCAAATTCATTAGTTTTTTATTTCATTTTTTTTATTAGGTTCTTATTACGGGCCTGTTCTGATATTTTCAGTCCAGTTTAACTCTAATAAGTTCAGTCCAGTTCAGTTCAATTCAGCTCTAATAATTTCAGCTCCTAATTTCCTTCTTTTATAAAATATTCATTTCACTTCAGTTCTGTTCAGCTCTAATAAGCTTAGCTCCTAATTTCATTTTCTTATAAAATATTCATTTCAGTTCAGCTCAGCTCAAATAAGTTTAGTTTAGTTTAGTTGAATCAATGAGAATAGGCCCTATGGAGTTTGCTAGTGGTATAATTATAAATTATAATGTATTTGTATCAATAAAACAATTATAAGTAAGCCTAACAAAAAATATGTAGAGATTAAGAATAATATTGGGTATTTTCTATCACTGCATATACATTTTGTACCTACGTCCATAGATTAATCAATTTATTTGACATTAATAATCTAATATCTGACCTTAAATTATTGAAGTCAGTTATTAAATTATTAATATCAAATATTAGATTTCTCGTGTTAGATATTAGATTATTATTGTCAAATATTGGATTATAAATGTTAGATATACTACTATACCCACCCCTTAATTAAACACACTTCAATCTTTTGCCTCGGCCTCCGCAAACTTGTACTTTGTTGCAAGTAACTCGAAGCGGAGATAGTATAAGACTAAAAAAATGTTAGCGTTAGATATGTTAAATTCACGATGAGTCCGATTACACAAAGTTTTCTCTAATTTAAAATGTGTATGTTTAAGGGACAAACTTCATAGATTATAAGGCCTTGTTTAGTTCACCTTATTTTTACTTATTTCAGAAAAAAAAAAAATCATATCAGAAAAAATAAGTTCAGATCAGATCATCGCTTTATGTGCAGTTGTTTATCGCTAATTATCTTTCATTTCGTCATGAAAAAAAAATTTATGAAAATTACATATTAATAAAATACACACTATTACGAATCTAATAAGACTCCACTTGATATAGTTTTTCATTATGGATTATCGTACACTTAAGGTCAAAGTTTGGTCAAATCAGACCAGATTAAACCAGATCAAATTAGACCAGATTAGATTACTTCAGATAAGCAAAAATAAGGTGAACCAAATAAGGCTAAGTCTAATTCATGGATTTAAGTTCCAAGTGTTGTCATATTAGGTTATCTTGTCAAATCAGTAATTCGGACTATAATATGATGATCAATTTTCAAAAAAGTAATAAAACATCATTCACAATTATGGTGTAGAAGAATCACCCCCTCTTTATAGAAATAATGCTTACACTTGACCTACAATTAAACTTGAAGATAAAACGAATTTGGCTTAAAAAATGTCACCTTTGAGTTGCAAAATCAAAAGAGCAATTAATCGTCTCAAATTCTAAGAGATCTAAATCTAATCATGAATATGATGACTTCCAATGTTAAATTTGTCTCTTCTATTGTCAAGTGAATCAATTGTTCGATTTCGAGGTGCGTGTTCAACACTTGGCCAGAAGTATGCGCAATTTTTAGTCTTTCTACTTCTACTTGTATGTTTATATAATCAAACAAATAAGACGAATAGAGGAGTATCAATTACCAATATTAATGTTAAGTTCTATTGCTTTATTTGAGTTATGTAATTCATGTACTACCTCCCATTTTTTTTTCGGTTGTAAATTAGAATATTTTATATCTCTCAAATAATACCCCAAAGTTGCAACTAAAAAAATCGGAGGTAGTATTAAACATTTAGACCTACAACGTATGAAGTTTGTCCCTTTAATTCTTAAACATACATATTTAAATTGATACTAATGCTTTAGATTGTGTGGTTAATGATTGTTGTAGTAATATGTACTATTTACATGTTATTATTGATCAAATTTTATGATACTGCCCATTTAAATTTACATATTATTATTAGTATTGTTTTTATTATTATTATTATTATTATTATTATTATTATAATAATAATAATAATTATTATTATTATTATTATTATTATTATTATTATTATTTTGACATAAAGCATGTTTTGTTTAATTTGTATAGGATATGGAATCTGAGGAAGGCGGTGACGGTGTGAATTATAGTGGGAATTTTGTCACCGATACGTTTTTTCCTACATTTGACGATGCAGTTACATGGGCTGATGGTGTTTCCATAAAATTGGGATTTATATTGGTGAAAATCGTCTTATAACAAAACCAGAGATGGTCGGCCGTATCGGTATTTGCGATGTGATCGGTCACGAAGGAGCAAGCCAAGAGATTTGGAGAACGCGATACGGAAGGACAACAAAACCAAAGCTAATGGTTGTCCATTCTACATCAAGATATATTATGATGTGAGCACCGAAAGTTGGAAGATCATTGCGAAAAATGATCACACCGGGACACATAACCACCCAATGATTGTGTACCCAGAGGGTCACCGTAAAGTGAGCGGATTGAGTCCGGGTGCAAAACAGGTTGTGCGGGACATGACAAAGTCCAAGGTTGCTCCCCGTAACATCATGTCCACTATTGACGAGCAATTTCCTGATGATCATCCAAACATCCGACACATTTACAATTGCCGAAATGACTTCAGGATGGAGATGTCCGAAGGAAGAGGAGTTGTTCAGAAATTTCTTCATCTGGCGAGAGAGAGTAAATACATTTACTGGGTCACGAACGATGATCACAACATTTTGCAACATGCATTTATGGTGCACCCGATCATGGTCAACATACTCCGCACATACCCACATGTCATAGGTATGGATTCTACTTACAAGACCAATCAATATAACATGCCTTTCTTTTAGGTAGTAGGCGTGACACCGACAAACCAGAATTTTCTAGTTGGATATGTTTTCATGCGCGACGAGTGCACGGCTAGCTATCGGTGGGTGTTGCAGAGATTAAGAGAGTTGATTGGGTTTGATATAGAGCCATCTGTATTTATTTCAGACCGTGATCTTGGGCTTTGTGCGGCTTTGAGAGAAGTCTTTCCAGGGACGTCACATTTACTCTGTCTATGGCACATCAACAGAGATGTGGAGGCTAAGGTGACGAAGATGTTTGGAAACAAGACGGTTGGTGTCAGTTTTAGAGCTGGGAGATGGTTCAAAATCGTGAATGCAACAACACAGGCGGAGTATGATCGTGCTCTAACTTCCATGCAAGTGAGGTGGGGAAAATATCCGGAAGTGATTCAGTATGTTCAGAGAACATGACTTTGTCATAAGGAGAAATTTGTGAAATTTTGGACGAACCAGATTCTTCATTTTGGTAACACCACCAACTGCAGAGTTGAGAGCCAACATTCAACAGTGAAAACTTGGTTTGAATCATCCACAGGTTAGTTGTATTATTTTATTAGTTGTTCTCGTTGTTACGTAATTGTAATTGTATTTGAATTTACTAATTAGAATCATTGGCAGGTGCTTTGGATACCGTATGGGCCCGAGTCCATTGTCATATCGGTAACCGCATCATACAAATTCGTAATGAGTTGGAGGCATCAAGGTCTAAAATTGGTCAGATGTACAGACAGTTGCCACTGTCACGTATAAATGGCAAAGTGTCTCAACATTGCTTGAAAGTTCTAGATAAGGAGACGAAAAGGATGCGGGATTTGAGTTACCAGGTCCATGAACGGTGCGGATGTGCTATGCGTGTGACCCATGGTCTTCCATGTGCTTGCCAGATACATGATTCGATAGTTACACAGACATGATTGTATAGCAGCCAAATTCATTCTTTCTGGAAGATACTGGTTATTGGTGATGGTATTACATTCCTGAAGTAGTAAATGATTCGACCGAGGAGGCTGCACATTTTCGGTCCCTTATCGACGAAGTCATGGAAAGTGACCCGGCCGTACGTCGAAATGTAACGCGAATCATTGAAGAGGAGCTACATCCAGATCATTCACACCTTGAAGAACCACATATCAACCTTAACACTCGTGGTCGACCGAAGAGAAATAACACTAGGCGTGATCGTAGCTATTTCGAGCATGTGAATCGTCAACACACTCAACGCGGTGGTGACCCAGAACCAGGTAATACTAAAATTCTATATTTAATATAAAAATATGTAAACTTAATACTTGTAGCTTTACTAATAATTTATCTTTTAATTTTGTGTTGTAGATCCAAGTGACATTAGTCAATGCAGGTATTTGAACTTGCTTCCAGCCCCAATGTTGCCGTACATTACGTTTTGGAAGGATGTCATCGGTGATGGGAACTGTGGCTTTCGTTGTGTCGCCGACTTCTTCTTTGGCGAAAAAAATCAGTGGTTTGACGCTCGGGAAACAATAGCGAACGAGATCGTTGGTCTTCCTGCTTTGTACGAACGGATTTACGGGCTTGGCGACTTTGGATGAACGTGGAGCGTATTCGATGGGATGGTGGGGCTGTCGGGGAGCGACATTGGATGGTTACAATTCAAGATTTATTTCCTAATGCTACGTGGTTCAAAGCAAGGGTGATTTGTCTCGGAGTAGGCCTAGTACCAACTTGCTACTACCCATGCATCATAGTCTTACCGCTTAGGGCACGCAACGGGGTTCGGTCACCGACTCGAGAGTTTGTGATTGCTACAGTTGGTGGATCACATCTTATCAGTCAACACCCCACTACCCTGCCAAATGGTCTTTGTTCCGCAAACCTCAGACAGATCATCTGGAGTCATATCCATGGTGACCGAGCACGCGTCCCGTAACACATCCGTGCTAGGAGTAGTGGTCACCATATTGCCTGCAACCCGTAACCCAAGTATGTTGCACACGTCGTGCAGCAAGATCGTAATCTCCCCAAATGGCATGTGGAAGGTGTTCGTATCTGGCTGCCACCTCTCAATAAAAGCAGAAATCAACGGCCAATCAAGTCTCTTAAACATCAGGCAAGTGAGACAACCAACTAGCATCAATCACCGCAAGGTCCTCCACAGATTGACGACCTCGCCAAGTGAACAAGTCAGAACATAACTTTTTCCTACTCAAACAGCGCAAAACACTACGCTCCTGCTCCATCCAGATATACCGTGCCACTTGACCGCCAAAACTAGGGATAACTGACCCATCCTCAGGCCCACCCGGCATCGGTTCCTGCACTAACCATGCCTCTGTAGAGCTGGAAGTAGGCTGACTCGATCCACTACCAACAAATCTCCCAGACTGACCCCTATATACCATATGGAAATCCTGAGGGTCCTGTTCTTCATCCCGGTCACCAGCATGACTAGTCGAACATTCTTCTTCCTCATCAGATATGGGTGCTCCACTTGCAGAGTACAAGGGCCGACTACTACCAGACTGTTGGTCTCTCGACCAACCACTAGTAGACCCATATTGCTGCTGCTCGGGCTGAAGCGGTGAAGATCGAGATGTCTGTCTCCTAACAGACGCATTCAGACGTCGTGATATTGCATGTCGAGCACCAGAACCCTCGACCTACATAAAATAAAATAAAAATCCGATTTTAGTAATAATAATAATAATAACAATAATAATAATAATAATAATAATAATAATAATAATAATAATAATAATAATACTATTATAACAACAACAACAATAACCATAATAACAATAATAACAATAACAACAACAACAACAACAACAACAACAACAACAAATACAAATTAACAACAACAAATAAACTTAACAACAACAATAACTAACAACAACAACAACAACAACAAATACAAATTAACAACAAAAACAATAACCATAATAACAATAATAATAACACTAATATCAACAACTATAATACTAATCATAATTAAAAATATTAATAATAGTACTACTAATAACAATAATAATAATATTAAAATAAAAACAACAACAACAAAAAAAAAATTAAACAACAACAATAACCATAAAAACCCTAATATCAAATTAGTTTAATAATAATACTAATCATATTTTTAAAAATAATAACACTAATTATAATAATAATAATAATAATAATAATAATAATAATAATAATAATAACAATAATAATAATAATAATAATAATAATATCAACAATAATAATAACTATAATAATAATACTAACCATAACACTTCAAAATAACAACAAAAATAACAAAATCCAAAAAAAAAACAAATTAACAACAACAACAATAACCTTAACATTAATAATAAAAACCTAATATCAACAAAATAATAAAAATTATCATATTTTTAAAAATAATTACATTACAAAATATACTAACCATAATAACAACAACAACAATAATAATAACAATAATCACCATAACACTTCTAAATAACAAAAAAAAAAACAAAATCCGAAAAAAAAAATTTAAATTAACAATTTTATTAACGGGCAAAAAAAAAAAAAAAAAAAAGGAACTTCCGCCCAAAAAATCCGGAAGTTCCATGGAGGATCCGCCTGGAATTTCCGGATCCTCCATGGAACATCCGGATTTTCTGGGCGGATGTCACTTCCGCCCAAAAATTCCGGATGTTCCATGGAGGATCCGGAATTTCCAGGCGGATCCTCCATGGAACTTCCGGAATTTTTGGGCGGAAGTTCCTGGGATCCGAAATTAAAAAAAAAAAATTACCTCTTCGCCGCCGCCGCCTCCGCCGCTGCCACCAGCGCCGCCGAAGCTCCTCCCTCCGAATCTCAGCCTAATCCGCCTCGAATCACCCTTTTTTTTTGTGTTTATGATGATTTTTGTTTTTTTTAAAAATGAAGAAAATTTTTTGATTTTTTTTTAAATAGAGTGTTTTAGAGAGTTAGAGAGTAAGAGAGTTGGAGAGTAAGAGATTTAGAGAGAGAAGTAAGAAAGTGAGAAATGTTGATCGGGAAGGAAAAAACCGTATTTATATATTAGGGGTAAAATTGGAATTTCAAGACAAAAAGGGAGCGTTACCCGGTAAAATGGAAGCAACAAATAACAACACCCTATATATATATTACAATTATGAAAAGAAGACAACAATTATTTATTACAATTATGAATATTTTTTCTTCTTAACCTCTTACAAAGTTGGATAGTATACAAATATTCATATATGTCATATAGTTTTAAATTAAATTTTTTACAATCTGGGATAACATGTACTATTAAATTTTGTAGAGTAATTAGGGCCTGTTCTTATTGACTGAACTGAATTGAACTGAATATTTTATAAGAGAAGGAAATTAGGAGGTGAACTGACCTGAACTGAACTGAACTAAACTGTACTGAATTTCAATGTAAGAGAACAGTACAGGCCCTTATCTGTACAAAAATAATAAAAAATTATAGAGTAATTAAAATTTTAACAAAACTCAAGATTATTGTAACATGTAGTCATATACCCACTTCCAGCATAATAATTGACACAACATGGGATAGAATAAAGGAAAATGTTATGCATAGCCCTAAAAGCTATGTATAAGAAGCTAATAAAAGTGTAAATAATTAGTGAAATCTCTTTATTAATTTACACTAATTTACGCGTGTTTTTGTCCTGCATTCCTAAACTAATACCAAATAAGGAAAGACATATAATGCTTATGTGTAGCTATGTGTATCCCTACGGGATACATGTAGCATTATTAGTATTAATTTTTTGATCTTGCTAATAAACACCTCCAGGACGTTAGATAACCCTTTAAAATATTTTCTAATACTCCCTCCGTCCCCGAATGATGGTCACTATTTCCATTTTGGTACACCCAAAATGTTAGTCACATTTCACAATTTTAGGTACCATACAATAGCACAAAATGACCTATATACCCTCATTTTTTTTGGCTGTATTATCTGTGCTTCCCAAAATACCCTCATATTTGCCTTTATACTTGTGCTTTAATTGAATGAGTTGTCTCCCTTTTTAATGACAATCAGTTTCTCTCTCTTCCTTTTGTTTTGCACATGATTGAGTTTTAGTTCCCATGTACTTTATTTATTTCACCTTAATTACCGTGATTTTCACCCAAAAGTGACTATCATTCGGGGACGGAGGGAGTATTGTATTTAGGCCTTGTTTAGTTCACCTTAGTTTTACTTATTTCAGAAAAAATAAGTTCAGATCAGAAAAAATTAAGTTCAAATCATCGTTTAATGTGCAGTTTGTTATCGCTAAATATCTTTAATTTCGTAATGAAAAAAATTCTAAATATCACATATTAATAAAATACACATTATTACGAATCTAACAAGACCCCACTTGATATATTTTTCTGTATAGATTATCATATATGTAAGGTCAAAGTTTGGTCAAATCTGACATTTAGACCAGACCAGAACAGACCAGATCAGATAATTCAGATAAACAAATATAAGGCGGACTAAATAGAGCCTGGGTAAGTTTATCCCTAGTCTTAACATGAGTCTTTAGACAAGTTTTGAGCAAGATTCTAGCAATAATCTCTATCAAGACTACATATAGTCTTGAGATGAGTTTTGGATTCTAAAACCCATCTTGAGACTATACAAATGGACAAAAATAATTATGTTGTCCAATAGTGAGTTGCCAACTCACCATATTAAAATAATTAATAAATAAATAAATAAATTAATGTTATAAATATTAACTGGATAAGTAAATCTGGAGTGGGTTTTGGAATAATGTGTGAAATTGGAGAAAGTCTTGCATGAGTCTGAATAATAAAAAAGTAATTAAAAGTTAGTGAAAATCTGATGTGGCAGAGTCTGAAATATAAGTTTCAGTATTGGGGATAAACTTACCTTATTTGAAAATGCATGCTAAAATCACACGTCAATCAATATAATTAATATTTATTTGAAGTTAATATCTTTACTTTTAATTATCTTATGGGCATACATTAGATTTTGCCATATTTTATTGGTAAAAGATGAAAATGGTATTATCAATGTTTAGGTTTGGATGTGTTTTGGGAGCCATCAATGATCCAAGTTTATTGGCGGTGTTGGAAGCCAATGTGAAAACCAAAGTTGACACTGTTGTACACAAACTTAAAATAGAAGATTTTGTCCATTATTCGAGGAAATCTATGTGGGAGCTTTTTAATGAAGATCTTTGGATATTTGTAGCCACCCCTGCCTCCATTTCTCTATACCTTGTACGATCATTAAATCTCCTTTGCGTGCTACTAGTACTGGTAGTAGGAGTAGCTCAATACCTAGGGTTCTAGGATGTGGGTGTAAATAACGTTTTGTAGTAATTGTAAAATTTTGATCGGTACAAATATTAATGTACAACTTTGATCATTAATATATGTAATTATATAGTATTATTAAGAACTACTCCGTATGAAACACTGATACTTACCTCCGTTTTTTAGTTGACATGTTTTTTTTTGGTAAGTTTTTTACTTTATCATTTTCTCTCACTCACTATCCACTCCTTAGCATGTGTGTCTAAATTGAACGTATTAACTAAATAGATTTAGTAAAAGTATACTATTAATAAATATAAAAAACTAATATAATGAAAATATGAATATTGACAAGTCAAAGTGTTACAATTATTGCGAAACGGGGGTATTCATTTCGTGTCATAATATTATGCACCATTTTGATTTTATGCACTACAAAGTATCTATTGTAGACCACAAGCCCACAACTATTTTTCACTTATAAATTATTTAATGGATATTGGTCAGGCCGACACGAAAGCCGGTTAGGTATGACATAAAAATGGTCGACTTGACATGTGCTCATCACAAACTCTCATATGACATGAGAAGTACATCAGTGAACCATCAATCGTACATGTACATCAATTTTAAGATTTGGCACAAATTCAACATCAGCAATCGAGCACAATCTTTATATGTGGACAAAGGGTATATCTATAATCTTTTGGGAGACTATATACTCAATGCTTAATAGTTGATAAACCATGATTATACTACAAAGTTTACCCTTAAGATGTTGGTTTTACATTGAAGCTGCTCCAATAAAACTGTCATTTCCTTTGTGGCATGTGTAACACTGCTACCATGGCTCCATACCATGTGGAACTACAACTCTACAAGTATTGATGTCAATAAGATAAGAAGATAACTCAAGCAACTCAAAAGTCAAAAGTCAGAGTTTGAGTCAGAGTTGACCTTCTAGTGTTGTCACTATAATCTCTTTAAAGAGCTCCAAAAGGCACATTAATTATTTTTTACTCTTAAATTCACAGCAAAAAGCATTATCCATTTCAAAATAAATTTCATGTTTTGATTTTCAAGCTTATTAATACATTAATTTAGTCATTAATAATTTAATTATTTCTTTTTTTTAATGAAAGCAATATAATAATTTAATTATATGTGGGCAATGATATCACATTTGTTATTTATAGAATATTAATAAAGGAAATAAAAGGTCAAAATTACAGTAATTAATGGTGTAAAAGTCAATTAATAACTTTGTTTTTTTTTTGTTTTTCTTTCCCTTTCTTTTGTTTGTTTAATTAGAGTTTTGTTACTCCGGAAACTTTAAATTGGATGGAGTTGACTTATTCAACATGGTATAAGGCTAACTCAAAAGGACTCGAAATATTAGTAAGGTACTACTTTTCAGATTATTTTCAGTTCAATTCAGTTCTTGATTTTCTTCTCTCATAAACATTCAGTTCAGTTCAGTTCAACTCTGTCATTCAGAACAGACCCTAAGTTGAGCAAAACTTGACAAGATAGACTCATAACCACTCTCACTACGATAGATCAATAGTAAAGATTTGCACAAATACTTAGAAACTACATTGAATTCATAGCACATACTCACTCCCTCGGTTTTTTTTCACAATGTTCTAAAGTACGTTTTTGTACTACGTTTACTCATTCAGTACGTTGTATGTCCCTAGACTTCAGTCAAAATGACAGTGTCTCTTCATAAGAGATCAAATGTGAAAAGCTCATCGCAATGAGAAATGATTTTCCAAAATTTGCAAAATTTCATGACAATGGTATGTTAAAATTATGATACGTGAACCTACAACTTCCCTAAAAACTTGCAAATATGAAAGAACAATGTGACATTTTAGGTATGTAGTTTTTACACTAATTACTCCGTAACTCACAAAGTCATAACAATTGTTCTCCAGATCATAATCATTTGATGCTTCCTTTCTTGATTGAAGATGTGCATGGACCACCAGAAGTCATAAACGGTATTCCTTTGTATGTGGCAATTCCATTTTCGTCGGTGTATAGATGCTGCATCAATTCAAAAGAAATTAGGAAATTACAATCTGCTTATAGTAAGTAGTTACACATACGTACTATTTAAGAATGTCTGAAAAAAGTTGTCATCTAACCTAATATAGATAGGGCATGTGACTATTCTAGGACGTCTGAGAAAAGTTGCCTTCTAACCAAATTTAAGTAGGGTATGTGACTGCTATAAGCCTATAACAGTAAGAGAAGGGATATAACCCATGCGATATCCTTGATTATCCACGATTGTGACAATGTGAAAACTAATTCAAAACAGAGTGTATATAACACAATAAATAGCAGTATCCCATTTATTGCATGTGATTTGGGAAAACAGCAGTAGAGCAATTAAATTAGGAGTGGCAAAACCAGCAGAACCGATAAAATTTATGACCCATCTTACCTAGATCATATGCAAATATTATCCTACTGCTACCACTCAACATAACTGAAAGCAATTCAAGTTTCTTGAAATTATGACTCAGAACATACAAATGGAGTGAAATTGGGAAAAGTAGAGGAAACTAGATGAAAAAAATTACTGAGATCAAGCCAGGACGATAAAATTTGTCTGCAGCTCACCACCCTACCATATTTCTACTTCAAAACTAAGACCGTCCCAAACTAAAAAGCCACTTATTTTCTTATGATTAACTTTGTATTTCCCCACATTACTCGTAATGATACATATAATTAGCAATTAGCTATGGTTTTCTAATATAGTTCTTGGACAGTTTAAGGGACAGAAGGAATACATGTTGGGACTTCATAGTAGCAATTAGCTTGCTTATCAACAGCCAGACAAAATGGCCGAATACTACATTAAGCAAATATATACTTTTTTCATGACCCACAAACCATACACAAGATTAATAAAAGTTTAAATACCGGTGTAATCTTGTCCAGTTGTTTCTTCTTAGGGTTGAGAACATCTTCTGGCTTTCCTTCATGCCTGTAAAACCAATGGTTCTATTAGTACATAAATAACATATGAAGGATATTATGTTAACAATTAAGGTACCCTGTATTCCTGTGTGCCTGAGTTCTCCTCTACAAAGAAAAAGCCCTCCCTCTAGCTACAATACTGTTTCAAATTGTCCAGTATGTATTTTTAAATCAAAATAGATAATTTTTGGATTTACACACATAACCCTACTTAGATAGAACTGGTGGAGAGAGGATGGGAAGGAGACAATTATTACAAAAGGTATGCGAGAGAGGAGTTAAGATTTCAGGACAAAGATATGTTTTTCTTCAACGATAAATGTTTGTGTTCTGGGTAAGAAAGTGAAACATGACATTCAGACAAAGCGGCATGCTTACCCTGAAAAGGAAACACGCTCCCCAACTACAGCTCCTTCTGGAGGAAGCAAAGGCTCAACAACACTATGATCTTCACTTGATGCACAAAGAACCTGGCAATAGATAGAAGTTATAATGACCATTAATAGACTAGAAGTCACAGACATAGAAAGACCACTTGCCTCATCATACATCATGTAACTTTTCAACCGGACCTAAATTCTAATTCAATCCCACAAATGAAAACATGATTTAATTACAGTTTTGTTTTTTCCGCTCTAGCATTCTTTGATTTTTTAATTTTTTTTTTTTAATGTGAGTTGAACTTTGATAGCCCATAAATCTGATCTTTCTTTTTCTTGTCGGAACTTATCTATCTTTTTCCCCATATATCTAAATCACACATTCAGCTTTAGGTTGAAATCCTAGAGTAGATAACCTAGTGTCAGTTGTCTTGTACACATGCCAGTTTTTCTGTTTCAAATCTAGCCATCACAGTGCAGTCTGACTCTTAAATAACCAGACAAACAGTACACTTTATTAAAAGTTGGCAGCTAAAACAAGCAAGAAGTTTATTTTGTCAATTTTCTTTTCGCTTTCAGTAACCAAATCAAAATAAAGGAGGAGGCAGTTGAGCCTAGATAGAACTGGAAACAAGAGGCAACCGGGTTGTGGTGGCAAAATTCAGATTGGCAACAGGATCATTTGTTTCAGGTTGTGTCGTATTCAGATCTTTGGTATATTTCCTCATCATGGATAAAAATCAATTATCATCATTTCAATTTTCAGTTCAGGTAAAAAATCAGGTCATCCAGTTTCAGGTATAGTTTGGGTCAGTTTCGTGACTCTCGTCATACAACTGAGCACTGGATAGAGATGGTCAGTGCCAGCTGCAAGACATGGCACTCATATTCTGATTTTTATAATCATTTTTTATCATTTCACTATAACAGCAAAAAAACAGGGAAGGGTAAAGCTGAACGTTAAAATTGTCTCTCGTACATAGAAAACATCATGACCTAGTTAAAACATAGCCATTGAAATTCTACAACAATAAAACTAATGACCTATGAGAAAAGATAATGAATAAAATGAAGGATAAAAAAGCTTACTAATCCTTCAGATACAACGTCTCTTAATTTTCCAGGTTTTACATTAGTAATTAATGCCACACGCCGATTCTGCGCATGCAAAAGATCGTCGATGTTAACTTCCAGCAAAAGATATGTATACATATGACCAAAGAGATTGGGCAAAATATTATACACCAATGACATACCACTAAATCATCTGGACTGCAAAACTTTGCCAGACCACTGACTACCTGCCGCACTTTGGACTCTCCAACATCAATCTCCTCAACCAGTAAACTAAATACCAAAAGAAACAAATTATATCAGAGAAATCTCTGAAAATAAACAGCAAGAATTGAAGTTTTACAGGCCAAAGTCAAGGGTAAATTAGAAAATAGTTGAGAGATCTACGCAGAATCTTTTACAGCACCTGTCAGCTGAAGGATGTTTCCATGCTTTGCGAATAAGACCTACTTGTATATTGAGCAAACTGACTGGAACTTCATCTTTAGGGGCTGCCTCTGCTTCTGGTTTTTTCTGCTCCACAGTCGCTTTATCACCCTTAGCTTTTTTCTTCAAGAAAAGGAGCATAGCAATGACATGATTGTTAGTTGGAAACATTAATAAAGCAAAAAAAGGAGGGGATAATACCCATAAAGATCCTAGAGTCCTTTAGGGACATTAATATTAAGTTGTGTGATGCCAAAGCACATATATAAATACAAAGCCTCTCAGACAATGGGAATCTTAGATTTTATACTTCAATATTCAGGCAACCTTCAAATAGCTCCAATAATACGAAAGTAAAACCTCATAAGCATCACTCTCAAGGCTTTCAGTTTAAATCATGGTCAATTCTGTGCCAACCTTTGTGTTCCAACCTGCACAAAGGTTGGCACAAAGATGCAGATACCCCTAGTGAAGACTAGCAAATATAGTAAGTTGTATATCTGAAGAATTCCTTTTGTTCAACTACAAGTAACAGTCACTGTCAGCTTAGACGTTTCACTGACTACTAACATAGTACAATTCAGCACAACCCAAAACTGAGATATAATGAACCCAGTGTAGCAATAATCCCTGTCAACTCTTGCTCCTCCCATAACTGTTCCTGGTACAAAGAGATACCAGCATACCGGGTTCCATTTGAGTAGATTTGACACTTGACACTGTATGACCAGTTAACCACCCATAATTTATTCAACTAGGTATAGAAGATATAGATGCTGCTCGGCTGTAAAAGAGCCATACAATCATTTACAAAACCTCTTTCCCACTCACAGATCCCCTTGCTTATTCTTCCTAATGCATAAACAGCAAGCTGGTGGATGTACTTTAATATTGTACATAAAAAAGGACCTAAACATTTTATTCACTTTCCTCACCATAAAAAACCATCAACTCATTTACCGCATCATCAATATATTGCAACTTTTCTTTGTAGCTGAACATAGTCATGAATTATGCAAAAAACCAAACAAGACAAGTAGAGAAAACACAAAAGACGCAAAGAATAATCAAGCCAGAACTAATCCATGGCTAACCCAGCCTAGTCTGGCTGATCTGGTCCACTAACCACCGAAATTGGATACCTAAGGAGAAACAACTAATAAGCTTGTGTAGCTACACTATTACTTCAAAGAAATGAAAACCAAAAATCAGCAAGAAGGTCATGCTAGTAAGTTGCTTGTCTTCTGCTGCTTTATGGTGGGTCTTTTATAAGTTAAAACCTGTAAACATATAGCTTCCCTTACTTCTATTTAAGTACTAGTATATTTCTTTGGCTACTTTTGTTTCACATAACCACATATAATCCAATCGTCTATAAATATTTTTTTTATAGCCTTTTATGAAATATAACAATGGCAATCACTAACAAAAGGATTCAAACTTTGGAAATGACACACCAAAAGTTTGTGGACTTCTAACCCTAACATGAGAGAATTTTTTTTAAATTTAATAATAAAAAACCAATGACTGCATGCACCAATTGCACAAATTACTATTCAACTGGCAAATATTGACGTAGCACAGCACAAACTGACACAAATAACCTAATACATTGATGCCTTGTAGTTTCTGGGTTTCTATATTGTCAATATGTGAAAGAATTTGTGTCAATTGATGTCTTTGCACATTCACTTCTCCAAGCAAAAACTAAAATGTCAATCTAGTAGTAGTATCATTGACAATTCTTGGACGATAGATAAGTGCATAAGTCCCTCTTTCAAAATAATTCGTTCTAATTTGAGATCAAATTGCATACTGGCCCCATGTTTTATGTTCTCTCAGAGACTTATTGACATTGTTTTAACAAAAGAAGCATTTCAGATATAAATTTAATTCACGCTGATATGAAATAATAGCCATTAATTTATGCATGCAAAGAAGTAAAGAACCAAGACAAATTTAATTATAAAGGGGAAAAAAGACCTGAGTAGAATCTTTCTTTGATCCCTTGTTTGCTTCAGAAGCATCAACAGTGTTTCTCCCTTTAAGAGTAACCTTTTTTAAATTCACATCAGATTTTGTGTCTTTGGCAGCATCTTTTTCACTTGAGTTGACTTCCGCCAAAGGCACATTCTTAGATGCCTGCATAATTATTTAAACAGTATATATCAGGATCTAAACTTCTTCCATAATGTCTAACAAATATTATACAACACTACGCTTTTCGGCTAAAGAAATTGCTTTAGCAAACATGGATTTAACATTTAACAACAAGAGCTTCATAGCCCTCTAATTTACAGTTTACAAAGTAGCCAATACTTCCATAGGCACAAAGCAGCACTGATATGACATCATGAATTAAAACAGTTATTGCAGAATTCACTGATAAGAAAACAAAGTTGACAAACCCTAATGACAAGAAATTATGTACAATTTAGCATATGAAGCAATCAAACTCGGTCAACGGTATCAGCCATTAAAGAGCAAGGATTTGGTCAGCGTGAAATGGAAGTAGTACTTCATGATCCATACTTTTTTTTTGCATCAAGCAGCCCCAGATGTAATATACTCAGCTAACCATGAATTTCCTTAATGTTAGCCTATGATACAAAAAAAATACATGGAATGTTTTAAAATTATAAGACCACAGACTAAGGGCTACATATTATTCCCCATTTAATACAACACATGCACACATATGCTTACGCACAAAGAAACATACAAAGACATTCACACAAATACTTAATAAGAGGAGTCTAAAAAAAGGTATTGGACAATCAGTTACATCTTCAGAAGTCAAACATTCATCTTAAAAAAGATGTGAATGTAAAGCGAGAGTTATCTAGAAATTCTTAAATCTATGTAATTAACCATTAACATTGTTAACATCTATATTGGTGTAGATATCGATAATGACCTTTAGTGTCTCTATAGATTTAAACATTATATAATTTCAATTTCCATATTATTTGATTGATGCAATTTCTGAACATGATTTTAAATCAGAATCTTTATATGTTGAGAAACACCCATGTCATTCCATATGAACATATCGTGATAGCAATTTATTAACTTTGACAAATTCAATTTTTAACTATCTCAAATTCAACGTCAACTTCTCCAGTCTTAAATTATAATATAAGCTGATGTTGATAGGATATAAAATTAATATGGCCATAATTTTAGGGACTCAAACCAGTAACCAATATCAATGTTTCTGACTCGCATAAAGCCAAACAAGGAAAAAGAAGTAGATTCAAAACACAAGAGACTGCACTTACTGGAGGTCGAAATATGAGCTTCTCTATAGATATATTCTCAAGTATATCTCCGAAATCCTCCTTGTTCTGTGAACATGGAAAGGCAGAAAATTTGACAAGTGTTAGTAATAACATAAGCTGAGCAATCAGAACAAAATTTCTAAGGTAAGATCACATACATTAATGCTACAATAAGCTAAAAAAAACTGATTACTTTCATATTGCTGCTACAGAATGCATCTCACGGAGCCAAACAAAAAAGCCTAGGTCATTCTTCGACAAGTTTATGAACTTATTATGTGTTAATACCTGAAAAAAATCCATCCATCTTAAGACATTTGGGAACTTCTGCCTGTCTGATTTTGACATGTTAACCTGGAAAAAAGATACAAAACACAAACAGGTTTTACGTCAAGCTATTGCAGAGATAATCATTCGGGCTGCAAAACATTTTTATAGTACTATCTTCTATCAGTACAAAACTCAAAACATAGGTTGCAAAAGGAAGAATAGAAAGGGCTAATGGGCAGAATTTATGTAAGTGGTAGAAACACCTTCCTTCAAAGGACTTTAAAACCCTAGTCCATGACCATCAGAATAACAAGTAAAACATCATCCCTCCTCATATTGAAATCATTCGTGATAGGTTAAGGAAATAACACACAACTATATGTTTGGAGACTAGGGAAACTTTCAGAAGCAAGACGAAAACCAGAGAGGAAGACAGGAAGATCAAGAGACTAACAAGCGAAGAAGAGTACAGCAAGCATATGCACTTCATTAGTCATACAACCTCCTATTCTAAAATCAAAGTGGAAAGTTTAACTATCATTGTAATAGAGCAGCGTCCAGCCAATTTGGGATGATAACCACTAGAAACATCAATTATAGATGCATAACAACTATCATGACTACAGTGGAGCTCCAACATTTAGATACAGGTAATATTTATTATCCACGACATCAATACAAATGAAAAGGCATTGAGTTGCCAGTCCAAAACTACGACATGTCAATGAATACATGCTTTTCTAAAACATACGTACCACACAGGGATGGATCACTGAATACACAATCACGTCAGCTTCAGATAATTTCAAGCCATTGCCTAACAAAACAGACTTCAGAAGCAGCTCATCATTCAGGCCATTGATGGCCCCAATGCAAGCAGCAGAATCCACAGGAAAATTCTCAGCAAATTCTATCCATTTCATTCCCTGCGAAATGTATTTAGGTCATTAATCATCCAAAATGTTATGAAACAAGATAGATCGCTGAAAGATTTACACAGCTCCAAAGAAAGTTGAAGGCAGCACTCACAGAAGGCAATATGATTAAGATGCAATCATATTAAACAAGAAACATATATATGCACTCCATCACCAGAGTATTATTAGCTTGTCACTAAGACATATGGAAAAGCTTGAATGTCAACATTATTAACGACATGATTGGACTAGCCCTCTAGCCCCTCGTTCTAACAAGCATTATCAAGAAGGCACGCGTTATCTTGCTAAAACTTTGAGCAAAGGACTAATTTGAGTACTGACCCACATATACATAGTTTGTTCCAACAACAAGAGAAACAGCGTACTACTAATTTACAACTGCAATATCACAATCATTGAGGAATTCCTCCCTCCCAACACTGCTTTTCATACAGAATCAAGAACAATCAACTTAAACTCGCCTAAAATTAAGGTATAAGGATCATCATACCACTAGTCTAGAACCCCCAGAAACAGATAATTTTTCATCAAATGAGATATCACCCAGTAAAGTACTTAATATACAGCTATAATTTGCACATTATACAGCCATGATCATACAAATTAAAACAAACTTGTAATTTTTTTTTATACCTCATCATTGTTCAGAAGTGAAGACCCATTTGGTGATGACTTCAAAATATTAGTGCACAAGCTCTTAACATCACATTTCTCAAGATCCCCAGAAAAATCTTTCTGCATTACAAACAAAAAAACCATCAATTAAACCACAAAATCAAAATCCCAGATCATAAAAACTCACAATTCTTCAGAAATTGAAAGTAACAAACTGAAATAAATTGATTATAATAAAATGGGAAATCTTACAGGATTTAAAGAAAGGCGTTTACAGAGGGTTGAAACTAAGATTTGCTTTCTGGGTTCAGCCATTTTTGCCTGAATTTTCCCTCTCTTCAATTGAAAACTAGTGATTTTTGTAGGGTTTATCATCTACCATTGCCAAAGTTTTAATTTTGCAAGTTTTGGGAGCTTGCTTGAGATTTCGTTGGGCTAGAATACCCAAGACCCGACCCGTTTATAAACCCATTTAGAACTTAGAAGTATTCGAATTATGGACTTGGGCCATAAAAGTGGGTTGAGCCAAGCCTAACATTATGGACTTGGCATGAAAGTCATGAAACTACATGTTCTAAATTCTAATGGACTTCAACCTTTTTTACTACTCTCAATAGTGTTCCATTATTATAGAACAATCATGCTTGCAAAATTCATGGGAAAACATGGAGTATTAGACAGTTGTGCATTTGATTCTTACAAGAATAAAACTTGAAACTTAAAATGCAAGACGAGGTTTACTAATGGTTGTGGGTCATGCCCCATAACGAGCCACGTGTTTGGAGTTCGGTAGGCCTAGTCCATGAGCCATGTATCGTGTCAGGCCATGTCAAAATTTTGAAAAGGTCGGCATGTGCATGGTCCAATCCTACTAGTCGTGCTTTGGTGCTAGCATGCCTATGTTGCAATGCCTAAGCCAAACTTCAAAATTTTTAGCATACTTTGTCGACCTATATCGTGCCTTGGGCTAGACCGACTTGGTGTTGATATCTTCATTTTCCTTAAATATTTTCCTACATATTGTAAATTTTTTTATCTTAAAAACTAAAATTAAAATCACCTTGGGTTGAACAAATCATGCACCTTAGACATGTAAGGTCTTATACCGGTTATACATACGGCTATAACAACATGATACATTAATTCTTTAATTTGGATTTTCAACAAGTACTAGTATATAGTAACATGCTCAATTTGGCTAAAGTCAAGAAGCAAAGGTTAAATTAACAATAAATTAACTAAGTATAATAATAATAATAATAATAATAATAATAATAATAATAATAATAATAATAATAATAATAATAATAATAAACACATTATATAAGAGTCCCTTTGAAAATGCCAAGGGAAATTGCTCAAACTAGTGAGTAGTGTGAGTCTAGTGATTACAACATCACATAAAAAAGGCAAGCAACGGCAGGGAAGCTGTTTGTCAATACACTGAAATTGACTTGTTGTATTTGGCATTTTACTCTTCTTTGTAATTCTATTCTCTGTCTTCATTAGCTTATAAGTTATACCCTAATAAGTCAAACCACTAAACCCATTTTTATAGCTGTTTGCAACTCACATCAATAGCCTTTTGGCTTTTTTGTATCATTTTTAGCTCTGTCAATTTCTCTTAGCCTTTGACTTTAGCATGTTACTATGGGATTAGGATAAGTAATCCATATTATTATAGTAATACACAATAAAGGAAAGCATATTGGTAGGGTTTCTTTTATTTTATTTTATTTTTTAATACCAAAAAAATAAAAGTATGTACATTTTGGAGGCAAATAATTCATGGATAATAATCATAATGTAATGTGAATGATATAATGTGTTTTGTTTGGGGTCATAAGTATTATTACATAACAAATGTGGACAACTTGTAAGGTTTAAAGTGATGATAAAGTATTGTATATTTGTATTATTGCTAACAAACTCGAGAGTATCACAATTCACAAGGGGGAAGTATTGTTGTTTTATTTAGATGGCATCTGCTGGTTCATCGGAGTTTTGCTCCAACTACATCCGCATCCGACTCAGGTAGCACACCTGGTTTATGGTGGGTGAGTCTCCCAACAAGAGTTTCTGCATACGACGAGGCTCGAATCCTAGACTTCCCTTAAGCGACATCAAGTTGCTTACCACTTGAGCCAACACTTGTGGTCTACTATAAGCTTGTAATCTTGTATTTGCTCGTCATAGGGTTTGATTCTTACCAAGTGAAGGTGAGCCCGTGAGGATTCCTTGATTTTTTTTTTCTCCCAACTTCTAAGTGACTTGCCCAAAAATACTGGACCAAATTAATGTCAAGAAATAAAGGTTAAATTTAACTAGGTCTTATGTCTTAATAATAATAATAATAATAATAATAATAATAATAATAATAAAACATGTATATTTGGAGCTTGCTATAATACAATCCTTGTAAACAAGTTTTGGGTGGGTGGGGGGGGGGGGGTTCAAGAGTAGGTTAGGGAAGTATGAGTTGTGATCTACTTTGCGACTAAGCTTTGAGAGACAAACCCAAATATTGTATTGAGTATGCATGAAAGATTTAAAATCATAGACAACGAATAGATTTAAATATTTGATGTAGGGTTTCAAAAAATGTAGTGAAATTAATTGCGTTTAGAGAGTGTGAGTAATACACTGAAAAAGAATTTTCACATTAAACAACTAGTCCGTATTTATTTTACTATTCCTACCGCTAGTTTATGCTTGGCATTCACATTAAACAACAAAGTACTTGACATCTACATCTAATAACTAGATGAAAAAGGATTGATAAATGAAGTAGCTTAGGTAACAAATTAAATCAACGAATTTCAAGTGAAACTTCAACTACTTGTCATCCAATTCGTCACTCGTTTAACACCTGATTCAACATCCACCCGTTTAATATTCATTTCAATGGATTTTAACCGAATTTCTTTTTTTACATTAGTTATTAGGTGACAATGATAGAAATGGAGGAAGATCAATGACCTTTAAAATGGTTGCCCTTCATGGCAACTACTACCATAGGATGGAGTGAAAGAAGGCATGCATTAAAGTAGCTAGGGCACAATATCAATGACAAATAATTATGGGTCCCTTTCCATTCCATTCAATGGAAGTGTGCCCCTTAAAACTAAAGAACCTTCTTTAATGTTCCAAACCACCCTACTACTCGTGACTTCCCCTTGGACCCTTGACTAACTTCCATCACCTTAATTAGCTCCTTTTTTTTTGTTAATGCTAATATTATTTCTTCCCTTTTCTCTATTTTAATGATTTGATGTCCCAATTTTGGATTGATTATGGAATAATGCAGTCTTATTCAACTATTGTTACTTTACTATTAGTGGCTATAAATCCCTTTCCACTTTGATTTGTCATTTCAACCTTGTATTGTGTAACATTGTGATTAAGATTTGATAATGATAGAAAACTACCAACAAGTATCTAAAATAATTTCTTATGTAAAATGTATTGATTAAATTCTAGTATATAAGCATGTGTGAATTATTATAGTACAAGTATGAAGGATGATTAATTTATCAGAATGTACGATATATAGTCTTGTTTATTTGTAATCTCATTCAATATTGATATAATTATTGCACATAACTCTCTACGAACCACGGTTTTGCTTAAAAATTAGCAGATTTAGACGTATAGTAGTTCATTATTGTTAAAAACTGACTGCATTGATTGGTTTAACTAAGTAGTTGCAATAGGTGCTTTAACTAAGCTAATTAATTAGTTGCATTAGGTATTTTGACTAGCTACCGTATTTTGATGTATTGTCAAAATAGTTGATGAATTGTAGTTATTTTGTTACTTGAACATATGAAAGGAAGAATGTTCTTTACCATGCAAACAAGGTCTAAATCACCCTTTTATCCCCATAGACTAAGTAAAAAAGAGTGGGATAAACTAATACTTTTGTTCATGAGTTGGATGGAGTTTGGTTTGATGTCATGAATAATGTGTGGTGACCATGTAAGAAAGTGGTTGATCAAGGGATTGGGAAGATAAGAGGGATGAGCAAAGAAAACTATTCATAAATAGACATACATGCTCTATGAAGTACTCTTTCCCCTATCCAAATAAAATACTAGTAAAATAAAATGTGTTTATATGCTTATATTTGCAAAGAGTTTAAGTGATAAGTGATTGTTTACTTATCATTGTTACTTTAAAAAAATACAGATTATTGTGAGGATGATATCGATTTTATAGTGATTAGTGAGAAGAATGTGATACTAAACTGTTAATATATGCGGGTTCATGAATAAAATGAAAGTATAAACAATATTTTAATATGAAAATTGAAAGGAAACCGTTTCAAGAATTATGAAAGATAATATCTTACATAATTGGTAAAGTTATAAAAGAGTAAAAGACGACACTTAGGGTCTGTTCTCTTACGTTGAAATTCAGTTCAGTTCAGTTCAGTTCAGCTCATAATTTCCTTCTCTTATAAAATGTTCAGTTCAGTTCAGTTCAGCTGAGTTCAGTCAATGAGAACAAACCCTTATCTAAGTAATTAAATCTGTTTTGATTTCTGCATTGCATGTTGTAGACTTGTAGTATTTCCTTATATGGAAATTGGAAAAGGGTATGTAATGTTCGTTCAATTGTTAAAAATGGAGTTGCAATGATTTTACTTTCACGTTCATGTATTAAGGAATGCACTAATTACTTAGTGAGTAATTATGGATCAGTGGATGTTTCTTTAATGATGCCACCTACCTCACATCTTTAACTACCGTACTAAATTTGCAATGAGTACTCGTATCAAATATTCAGATATCATTATCACTTTTAATATTTTCATTGCCCACTATAATTAATAAACCACACTTATTTATTTTTTTCATTTAATTCTCACCCACCATTAAAATGATGTTGAGGCGACAATTTCACTTTTCATTGCATGTCCATGCTATTGGAGTATTGGCTACATGTATATACTAATTGATAGAGTGGGTAATCTACTAATCTATCTATTTTGAGAGTGAAGGATAACTCAAGCGGTTAGAGTTATCCTTTTGATTTCAGGTGATCCTGAGATTAATTCTTATTACCCGCTATTGTAATTCTATAAACATCGAAAAGGTATCATGATTAATTATGTTTACATAGATAGATTATTTTGTAGATGGTGAATAGAATTGGTTAAGGTTCATGATTTTAAAGTCTCAATATAACTATTTCTAGTCCTTATAACGTTATAAGCATATATGCCTTGTTAATCAATACTAGTGTATACTTGTATGAATAGTACACTGAACAAATTTTAACCTGACTTATACATATCCACACATCCCCTTGCATTTAATTTTTCATCAAAATACACAAGTATAAATTTCATTCAATTATGGTGTTAAAAGTTAGTAGTGGAATAATTGGAATTTAATAATTTCCCAACATTATTAAAAAAAAAAAAAAAAAAAAATAATGAGCTTTAAATTTTTCTTTAAAATTAAAATAAATTATAAACCTTTTTTCTAAACACAAATTTTTATATGTGGTTGACCACACTATGTGCCCATAATTACTTATTATGAGGTTTCTCGGTCGGTGAGGGAGTATTCTCACACATAAAACACGCTAATCGACTGAGTAACCCTAAAATAAGTAACCTTCAACCGATTGAGTAACTTCTGAGTAAATAATTCCAGCAAAAACATACTAACCGGCTAAGCAACCCCAAAATAAATAATTCTTGACCGACTGATTAACTTCTAGGAGTAAATAAGTAACCCGATCACACGTTGTGGCCAGTCATATAGAAATTACACCGTTTATTTTTTTTTATTATAAAATCCTACGTGTAAGCCACATAGGAAAAAAGTCCCACCGTTGATCTAAAGCCACGTATAATCATATCAATAGTACATTCAAACAAATGGACCCCACATTTCACTTTCTCTCTCCTCCAAATTTTCCCCTGTTTATTAAATCCCCTATTAAATTTTCTCTCACTCCCTTAACTTCCTCTCATCTCACTCTCTCTCCTCTCAATCTCTCTCCTTTACAACCACCGTCTCAACCACCGCATTTCACCGGCGCTGCCGCATTCTCCCCCACTTTTCCCGAAAATACCCTTCTTCAACTTACCCTTTCATCTTCACTTCTTACTCTGTTCTAACTCTGAAATTTCCCAACTTCTGAAAAAAAGCTCTTTTAGTAATTAACCTCCATTTCCCACCCTTTTTTGTAGGGTTTCTTACTCAAAATCTGAGTTTTTTTTCTTCATTTTTAGCTTGTTTAACCCTTTGAATAATCTGCATTTATCCGTTTGATAGATTATTTACTGGGTTCCACTTTTTCCGTTTGTTTTATAGCCGTTACACTTTCAGTTCAGCACAAAACCAGCAGAAAAAGTGAGGAAATTTTGGGAGTTTTTTTCTTGAATTTGTTAATGATTTTTCTGGGGTTTTTAAAGCTCATTAAATTATGAAATGGGTGTCTTGTTTTTTTCAATTTTAAGCTGAAAATCTTGTTTTTGAGCTGGGGTTGTGAAGAATGAGGAAGCTAGTTTGTTTAATAATCCTGATAATTTTGGGATGGTTCCCAATTTGTAAGGGTGCACCATCTTTAAGCCCTTCATTGAATGATGATGTGTTGGGATTAATTGTATTCAAAGCAGACATTAAAGACCCAAATGGAAAATTAGCTTCATGGAATGAAGATGATGATAGTCCATGTTATTGGGGAGGTATTAAATGTAACCCTAGATCCAACCGTGTTTCTGAGCTCAATCTAGACGGGTTTTCGCTTTCGGGTAAGCTCGGTCGAGGCTTACTGCAGCTCCAAGCACTCCGGAAGCTTTCGCTGTCGAAGAACAACCTCACTGGGAGTCTCAGCCCTGCATTGGTGAGGCTTTCTAACTTGAGAATACTTGATTTGAGTGAAAATGGATTTTCTGGTGTATTGCCTCTTGATTTCTTTAGACAATGTGGACCTTTGAGAACTGTTAATTTAGCTAATAACAAGTTTTCAGGGCAGATCCCTGATAGTTTGAGCTCATGTGTTGGAATTTCTGTGCTTAATTTGTCTGCTAATCAGTTTTCTGGGGCTTTACCTGCTGGGATTTGGGGTTTGCAAGGGTTAAGGTCACTTGATCTGTCTTATAATCAGCTGAGTCATGAAATTCCAAAGGGAATGGATGGTTTGGCTAACCTGAGAACCATTAATCTGAGTCGAAACCGACTTTCCGGGCGATTGCTGGGTGAAATTGGAGGGTGCTCATTGTTGAAATCACTTGATTTTAGTGGGAATTTGTTTTCTGGGAACCTGCCAAAGTCATTGCTGAACTTGAGTTTTATTGGGTATCTTAATTTGGGAGAGAATTCATTTGTGGGTCAGGTTCCTGAATGGGTTGGAGGGTTGAAAGGGCTTGAAAATCTGGATCTTTCAGCTAATAACTTCTCTGGTGTTTTGCCAACTTCTGTGGGAAATCTTAGGTCTTTGAAGGTGTTAAATATGTCAATGAATTCTTTGAGTGGTAGCTTACCTGAATCTATGGCTAGTTGTTTAAGCCTTCAAATCATAGATTTTAGGCAGAATTTGTTGACCGGTGATCTACCTAAGTGGATTTTTAAGGTTGCTTTGCAAGAAATACTGCTCTCAGAAAATAATTTTGGTGGAACAATGGATGATTCTTTCGCTTCAGCGGAAGAAGCCTCGCATCAAAGCCTCGAGGTATTGGATTTGTCCAATAATGTGTTAACTGGGGCAATTCCATCAGCACTTGTTAATTTCAGCAGCTTGGCATTCTTGAATCTGTCTAAGAACTCTTTGACGGGTCCTATTCCCAGAAATGTTGGGGAACTAAAAGCATTGAATGTTCTTGATTTGAGCGAAAACAAGCTGAATGGGAGCATTCCTACCGAAATTGGAAAAGCTACTGCTCTGCAAGAATTGATACTGGAAAAGAATTTTATTAAGGGGATAATACCTACTTCAATTGAGCATTGTTCTTCACTCTCAGTATTGTAAGTGCTCTCTCTTCATGTACTGACTTCCACATTTCTATCGTATATGTAACTCATGCTGCTAGTTGCTCATTGTTGCCGTTGTATATACTTATAATCTGTATTATATACTGTTCTATATTTTTTAGCAGCTTCCCTTTAAGTTTCATGCTGTCTGCTTCGAGAAATCAACAGTCTAGTTTGTCAAAATCATTTTTTTCCCCCAAATATTTCAGTACAATGTTTAACTTTCTTTGGCTGATAAGAATACAAAGCCAAGCTTTAATAATTTGTCTATTGAAATTACTGTGTTGTGCTAGATGAGGTCCATTGTGGTTGTTAATTGCTCATGCATTGATAAGGCCATGTTTGGTATTTTTTGATGTCCTTTTCTGAATTACTCCGAAATTTCTCATTTTTAATTCTTCTTATGCCAGGATCTTATCTCATAATAGTCTAGAGGGACCTATACCTCTTGCTCTATCAAAACTTGCTGACCTACAAACTGTGGACCTTTCTTCCAATGATTTAAGTGGAAGTATGCCAAAACAACTAGCTAATCTTCAACATCTCGTTTCCTTCAATGTTTCCCACAATAATCTACAAGGTGAACTACCTGGTGGTTTCTTTAACACCATAAACCCCTCCGCTGTCTCAGCCAACCCATCGCTTTGTGGCTCTGCGACAAAAAAATCTTGCTCCTCTGTCCTTCCCAAACCCATTGTTCTTAACCCCAACTCCACCGGTGATGCCTTCTCTGGCTCTTCTCTATCTGCTACATTTGGTCACAAGAAAAACCTCCTGAGTATCTCCTCCCTCATTGCTATCGGAGCTGCTGCAGTAATTGTAATCGGTGTGATTGCCATCACAGTTCTTAACCTAAGTGTTAGAGCCTCAGCATCTCGCTCTGCTGCTGCCCTTGCATTATCTAATGGTGATGGTTTCAGCAGTTCCCCCTCTACAGATGCAAATTCTGGTAAGCTGGTCATATTTTCAGGAGAGCCTGATTTCAGCACTGGTACCCACGCTCTACTCAACAAGGATTGCGAACTTGGCCGTGGTGGGTTTGGGGCTGTCTACCGAACTGTTCTCCAAAATGGTCGCCCCGTTGCTATAAAGAAGCTCACTGTTTCAAGTCTTGTCAAGTCCCAAGAAGATTTTGAGCGAGAGGTGAAGAAGTTGGGGAAAATCAGGCACCCTAATCTTGTCACTCTTGAAGGCTATTATTGGACTCAATCACTTCAACTTCTTATCTATGATTTTATCTCCGGTGGAAGTTTACATAAGCATCTCCATGAAGGAGGAGGTGGGAACTTTCTTTCATGGAATGACCGGTTCAATGTAATTGTTGGGATGGCTAAAGGTTTATCTCACTTGCACCAACTGAATGTCATCCACTACAATCTTAAATCTAGCAACATACTCATAGATAGCTCAGGTGAGCCTAAAGTAGGTGATTTTGGATTAGCGAGATTGTTGCCCATGCTGGATCGGTACATTTTAAGCAGCAAGATTCAGAGTGCTCTTGGGTACATGGCGCCTGAATTTGCATGCCGAACTGTAAAAATTACAGAGAAGTGTGATGTTTATGGTTTTGGAGTTTTGGTACTTGAAGTGGTGACTGGAAAAAGACCTGTTGAGTACATGGAGGATGACGTGATCGTTTTGTGTGACATGGTAAGAGGAGCACTCGAAGAAGGGAAGGTGGAAGAATGTATTGATGAGCGGTTGCAAGGTAGATTCCCAGCCGAGGAAGCCATTCCAGTTATGAAGTTAGGGTTGATTTGCACATCACAGGTGCCGTCTAACAGACCTGATATGACAGAGGTGGTTAATATCTTGGAATTAATCAGGTGTCCTTCGGAAGGCCAAGAAGACTCAGGGTAAGTACTATTATTCGACATGCCTAAATACTAACATGTCGAACTTACAGTTGAATTATCCGGCGAAGAGGAATCCGGTCTGTGTATTTGCATGTAAACAAGCTGGAAGCTGTCGAAAACTAATTAATTCTCTCATTGTTAGTTCATTTTTTTGGGTCCTTAGCTTCTGCCTTTGTAGTTTCCCACTGTTTGTAAGTAGCGACTAGGAGTAGTTCTTGCCGGATTCCTCTTCACCGGGTTCAAATTTGGCAACCCATTTTGGATATCTTTAGGTAGTTCCACCTTCTATTTATGTTTGTGAAATGAAAATGTAAGAAGTTCATATTCTTGGTTGTATTTTGATCAGTTCACAAAATTCGAAATATCACCGTCTTCCTATTGTTTCCATTTGTGGTAGTCAGAGGTAAAGTCGAATCTTAGAAGTGTCAGACCGGATTTTGTTCGGAGTTGCTCATGTCATATTGTTCATTTATGTTGTCGGTTTGGTTAAACCCGGAATATGAGTATACCTTAAGTTTGAATTGGACATATTGATACAAGTAATCAGATACGAGTCAATTGATATTTATATTCACCTTACCGATCATGGTAATATAATATCTAAAATGTTTGGAATATTAATTAGGTATTGTTCAAACATTCTTGATTAGTAGAAAATGGTGGAATTTTGGATGGATTTTGCTAGCAAGCACTGACATTGATTTGGTATTGTCAAATGAAGGATCAGCTTTAACCACAACTATACAAATCACAAAACAACAATATTTTCCCATGTGAATTTCTGTTAATTTTATTATAAAGTTAAATAAAGTAAAAAGAATTCCCGCCTTTTATTGAAATCTTTAATGTAAAAGAGTAAAAGACCGTAATGTCCTTGTCTTTCTGTTGGTTTCTTCACTTTTTGAGGTGGTTTTTTTTGGACTTTTGGCACTTTTTTAATTGGTAAAAGTTGTAAAGTATTTTTCACCAACAATTTCATAATTTGTGTTGTATTTAGCATGTTCATTACAGGGTGGTATGACCAAGATAAAATTGTTTAATTTTGATGTTAGTTAATAACAAATTAACAAAAGCTAGTTGCTTTTTATTTATCTATTTAGGTTCCAATAATAGAAATTGATATATAATGATAAACGTATAATTTTATCATGTATATATAAATAATAATCCCTCCATTTTTACGTGCTTCAATTTGACTTTGATGCTATTATTTGTAAAATTTGTCTCAAAGCATAGTATTCACATATCAACTTTTTATAAGTTATATGATATCATTACTCAAAGTCTGCATCGGCATACATGTTGCACATTTTTTTTTTAAAAAAAAGATCCCCTTATGAGGTTAACACCTATCTATAGATGTAAACTCTTCCCTTTATAAAAGTTGTGGAATTGGTTTGCAAGTGATTTATAGAATGGTGCAAATGTTGGTAAGATCAATGTTGTTGGAATCTTAGCAATTCAAAATTTGTACTATTATCACTGGGTAGAAGAATTGACTCACATGAAATCCCCTTCTATTGCTCCTCTAACTTTGTAATTCATATAATCAAGGAATTCTTCCTCAAAATCCCAAAAAAAAAAAAAAATAATAATAAAATAAAAAAATAAAAAAATCTTGAACTTCCCAATTTCTTCTTTAGAAGAAAATTCTTCTAAGTTGGTTTGATTTATAGTTCAATAGTCAAAGATGGTCCTATTTTATAATATTATGTTCATTTTCGTTGGTTTCTTTGGTTAAACTAACTTAGATTTCCCATGACTCCATGTGCTTAGAATTACTAGGATTGAGTTGGTTGTCCCAACTACCAAAATGCATCTAAGACTTGTTTATATTAAACAATTATACATTAGGGTTGGGCTCAATAAAGAAACCTAATAAGGTTAACTTTGATAAAATTTATTCATAATATACTACATACTGTATGAAATTAATATGGCTTGCTTTGTAAATAACTTGGTATCATTTAACATACTTGATATTTGAATAATATGACTAATCACCAAACTATGACCTAAACTAAAGGCCAGTTATGATTTACTGAACTAAGCTGAGTTGAACTGATTGAAACTGAATTGAAATGAATTGTTTATGTTTTATGAGAGAAGGAAATTAGAAAATGAAGTGAAGTGAACTGATTAGAGCTGAACTGAACTGAACTGAAATTAAGCTGAAGAGAACAAACCCCAAAATAATCGAACCCTACAAAGAATGGTGAATACTAAAATTTGACAATCATTCACTTAAGAAAGCAGCAAAGTTTGCTTGGCTGAAAAACTAACACAATCTTTAGAATAGTATAAAGCTAAGGGGGAATCTCTGACTTTATACAATAATTTTTAAAGTATGAAGAGAATAATGAGCATCCATATATGGTGAAACTTTATCCTATTCATTTATCCCCTTAATTTTCATTCTTTATCTATAGCTAGATGGATGAGAGGAAGTGAATTTTGTCAATTTTAGAAGTTACTAAGTGAGGACATTACACACAAAAAAAAAGGGCAATGGAATATGTAAAAGCATAAAGCAATCTCATAATAAGTTATCTCACAATAGTATCATACAATAAGTTGTGTAATATGAGATCACATGAAACTTGCTCTTAAAATAAGATAAAGAAACAAAATAAAGTGTTCCATTATTACCTTAAAAAACTAAAGACAAAAACAAGTGGTCGTATACTTAAAAATTTGTATCCAAAAAACATCGGACATTTGCACTAAAAGAGAAGAAAGCCCATCCTTTCCACTTTCTTATCCACAATTTTTCAAAATTTGCAATCCTTTAGGGCTTTAGAGCTAACTATAAACATTTTAGATTATTTTCTAATATGATACTTATATTAGTAAACAAAACACAAAAAGCAAAGTTAGACTTATTGACAACTGACATGAACGTAATTGCCACCATTGACACGAACTTGAATTAAATTGATATGAACTTGGACATTAATATCACTCATCGACATAAACTTAATATAAAAGTATAAATATAACAACATTACTAGAATGGTTTTATGATATAATTCATGCCATTGCATGTGTTTAGTACTCCCTCCGTCCCTTAATACAATGTCTCTTTCTCTTTATTATGTGAGGAACAAATACTCAAAAGAAGCATTGTATTAAGGGACGGAGGGAGTAATGTTTATGTCATTGAGTGTGTTTAACAACATTAATGTCAACCTAATAAGTTATAAATACAATTTCATGTTAATGGTTGTAAGTGGGTCAAATTTGTGACAGTTTGTGTAATATTTTCAAGATAAAATTACATGTCAGTTACTGATATTATTTATTAATTGTTTTCACTTTCAACTTCTTATTATAGAGTTATGCTTTCTCCATTATATATTTATTGCAACGTGGATGATAGAACTCTCCAAAACACGAGTTAAACCATTGGTATCTATCTTTGATTATTTACATAAGTTTAAAGCATAAAAAGTAAAATTTTGTAAGTATATCGTGATGAAACTTACAAAAATATCACATGACTATGTTCATTCTTACATAAATCGCAATAGATGATCACAAGGGGTAGGTTTAGAAATTGAAAAGTCTAGCTGAAACTAATTTGACAATATTAGAAGAACAAAGGAAGTCGTTCGTACTCTATAATTATTGTAGGACAACAAATTTGTGATGCATTATTTGGGGAAAGACTAAAGGTGTAATGGTAGGGACTAACACAAAGTTTTTTGAGGGGAAAAGAAAAGGAAGTGTAAACATCAAAATGTAGAAAACATTACACACAATGATAGTAGAATATAAACTTAGCCATAACTTTGTAATTCCACTTTATTGAGAGACGAAAATGATTCTCACTTTAACTTCGATTTTATGGAGCGCATGTACGTTGTTTGCCTTTGTGGAGCAGGGATGTCAATAATGATAAAACCCAATTATTTATGTTTTGTCAGATTTCCATTTATTTTGAGATGTATTCGGAAAAAAATAAAATGTTTTGGAAAAGTAAAAGCAGAAGTAAATAATTATATCAGCTCCAAAGAGGCTGACTACACTGTATCGCCGCTTGTAAAAAAAAAAAGAAAAGTAACCTCTATAACAATGAGTCGCTAATCGAGTAACTCCTTAACACTGAACGAGTAACCCCTATAACATTGTCTAAGTAACCCATATAACACTAACAAAATAGCCCATATAAGTGTGGCCAGCAACATATTAGTGTTATAGGGATTAATTTCTCAGTATTATCATTATTTACCAGGATAATTTTTGGAAATTAATGAATATGGAATTTGGAGACGGTGGTTTACAACCTGTAGTTTACATTATTTACCCGAGTTTTGTTTAGAAATGAGTACACCATTTCATTATGTAAAAGAAATACTCGTAAGTATACATACTAGTATTTAAGTTTGTTTTCGATGTCTCGTACACATCTTAGAACGAGAAAATTCAAGTTTATAACCATGATAAATATGCCAACATAAAATTTTTGTTGTAATTTGGGGACATAGATACCATATTTTTAGGGTGAGTTTTATACACTCTTGAGAATTTGTGTATGTTTGTGAACCTTTACTTCTCCCATTGGATTGGGCTTTTTCGTCAATGCGAATCTGGGCAGTGGCTCAATTCTCTGTCTTTAAGATTATAGCTAATGGAATAAAATGAAAAATAGATTTAATAAACAAATTACATACAATGGAGTAGAGGAAGTTATACAAAGGCACATATTCCTCCGGTGAAAATTGAAAATGACTCCCTCTCTATATACAAGGCTTGTAAGTGTTGTCTTCACCCTCTAAAGATCCTGACCTGAAATTGTTAGATTAGGCAACGCCGAAGTATCTTGGGGCTACAGCCAGTTTGATGTCGCCTTCTCTGCAATTGGCTTTGAGGAAGGGTTGTCTGGAACCTTTTCCAATGATCGATATTGCAATTTTACACTCTCTGCATTGTCCAGAGTCTTCACCACATACCTAACAAGAGAATAAGGAATCCTCAGGAATGTTCGTGACAAAGGACGCACATTATTCCATTAAAGTAAACTAGATGCAAACTGATTCAACAAAAGCAACAATGTGCTCTGTAATAAGCAGTCTAGAGAGTTGAGACCAGAGATCACAGTGATTGGGAGGTGGATTGAACTCCAAGCTTTATAAACCAGCTTTGTGGGATGGTCATAGTGCTCCACCCACCAGCTCGACCCAGCCCACCTCGACACCTTTACTCAAGTCACTATTAAAAGAGCTACTACGTATAAATTATCCTTTATAACCAATTTTTTCTAGCAGAGTTCCAGAATACAATGTTGCTCAGACTCAGTAACCTTTCTGAAAACAAGTGTGTCAATGAGTCAAACATAAGCATTTTGCTCATTCTTACATGTTTTTGAATCAGATTGAAGTGTCTGTGTTCATGTAAGCAACCATGTCAAGGCATTTGATACCCCAAGAGCTTGTTTGTTTAAGGTTTTATATTTTAAGGAAATGTGATGAGTTCGCAAGTAATTAAGAAGTGATTTTTCATTAATAAGTTTTTTTTTTTTTTTTTTTAATCTATAAAAATGCACCTCCACCACCAAGTAGCTGATTCTCTTCACTGATTTTCATTACTACAATTACCGCCCAATGATATGGTAGGAAGAAGGGATAATACATCAGTGTCAATGGGGTAATTATAGATTCTAGACAAAATGGAGTGGGTACCAGAGGTTTCAGAAAGGCTATGACGAAAAATAAAGAAGAATTAGTTCGAGGGTGGCAAACGTATTCCACTTAGTCAGAAAGAAGTTCAGAGAAGCTTGGGCAATTGGCACGGTGGTGCAAGGAGCCTGCAAGCCTGTACTGTATACCATACAAGTTATATTTAGTTTTCTTAAAGATGTGTAATTTTAGGATATAAAGAGGCCTATAATATAATTTAGTGGCAGTAGAGTTCCATGTCCTATATGAGAAGGTAATGGGTTATTTACTCACTATGTTGTTTCTGAGAGTTCTTAACACTTCCTATTACACTCTCTATTACTTTATCCACTTAATTCCCTAGAGGCGGCCAACACCCACTCATCACATCAACACGCTCTCCAATTGCCTTAGTTGATGTGCAGACAGCAAATGTTAATAACTTTCGGAAACAAAGGTAGTACTTATCGTTTGTGACTTGTGGACATACTTGTGAGGTTGTGGTGCACACAAAATGACAAGCCAAGGGGTGGTGCAATATATGTAAAAACAGCGAAGTTTAGGTGTAAGTATGAATCTTAAGTTACTAGAGGAGTAGAGGGTGTTCATAAGGCAGTTACACCTTGTGAGAATTTCAATGTTAAAAGCCTTGCAAGCATACATTAGTGATGTAATCTTAAGAAGTTAGAAAGTGTTCCTAGAAGGATAATATTTTCTAAAGAAAGGTAGAGTAAATTCTTGAGATTAATGATGCAGTCTTGAGAGATTTTGAGAAGCTAATGGTTGGGCGTTCTTGGGATGAATTTACATACTAACACGATCTATGGAGATCGTCTCAGTTGTGATCCATCACTAATAGGATTGATTAATAATACAAGATTGTGGATTTTTCACCTATTTGATTAATGAAGTGTTTTCTGCGTATATTTTTTGGTGATTTTATATTGACTTGTAACTTGCACACCCTTCCATTAAATGAGTAACGTGTGTGTTTTCCAATGAGAGGAGGGGGGGGGGGAGAGAACATAGTAAGTCAACTGACCATCCATTCAAGCATTGTGTCGTAACAATTGCCTCACGGCCCACAAAACGTTGTGGTGTCCTCTTGTTTCCCTGATAGAAGTTACAGTTCCTATCATCAGTTTTTAACCTCAAAGAAAATGGCCAAAACAAACAAAAACGTGAAAATTTCACTGACCTTGATGATGACTCTATCGGTCACAACGAACGGAAACTGTACACCTCTTCCTCTAGGTGAATCTAAGAAAGATGAATCACCATAAGTACCCTTGTCCTGCATAACAGACAAGCAATCAACTGTAGTTCATTTCAGTTACCACATAAATTCTAGTTTGAACAAGTCTGATTGTCTACTATTCCCAACACAGATGAATTGTCCATTTGCCCCACACCCTTCCACCCAACAACTCACACTAAAAAAAGCCATGTCTTGAAAGTACTTAATTTTTTTATTAGAAGGAAAAATAACAGTTAATTTGAATTCACTAGGAAACATAAGAGACCTGTTCAAGCCTCTCTCTTCTCCTTTTGGAAGCTTTGTACATTTGTAAATCTTCTTCACGTCGAAAAGCTTGAACAGCAGTTCGAAGAGCTGAAAACAACCAGAAAATTATATGAATTATAAGAATAAAATATAACTCACAACTAAACTAAAGATTGAAATTCGCACAGATATTCATTTCTCCAAGGTGGCTACAGCAGATTCACAACATGAAGGGAGTTACATTGACCTCAATTTCATGAGCATATTATAAATCGAAGCTAAAGTACCTCTGTATTTAATCACTTACAGAGATTTTTTGCCACTAACTCTTCAGTTACAGGATTCGAGCACGTATAGCAAGCTTTCTGCAAATAAATTTTATCATAATTTTATCATAGTTTTTCAAAAGACATAAAATCAAAGCTTGAGGAAATACTGAACTCTCCAATACATTAGTAACTAAGTATCAAGGATTTGTTAGCAGGCTCCTGTGATTCAGTAATTCAGTGTTCTATTCTACTTTACATTAACGTTAACCAAAGAACAAATGATAGTCACACACTACATTAGCAAGGAGTCAAGGAGAGATGTAAAATGACTGATGAATGACAAAAGGCATTACTGGGTACATACATTCAAAACTGAAATCCATATTATTAACACGTGTGTGTGCACGTGCTAATCAGACACACACACACACACACACACACACACAAAAAAAAAAAAAAAACACTCTCACACACCACCATACACAGGAGACACACTCAGAGTCTCAGAGAGACGAAGTATATTATAATAGCAAAGAATTGCTGTCACTGATCAAGATTCGCCAATAATGGATTACTTACAGAAGGACTCTTCTAGCTTTTGTGAGCTACCTGGAGTGAAATGTCTGGGAAATATTATCGAAGGTTTACAGAATATATCAAAAGATAGAGTCAGCTGATTTTGCAACGATAAATTTTCTAATTAATGAATAAAATAAAAACCTTGCTAATTAATAGTATTGATATACTGTATATTGTTCAGGATAATTATACTACCTCCATCCAGGAAACTTCTCAGTTCTCCTGGGCAGAGGTTCAAATAAGAGAAATTATGATGGAGTTTTGTTCATTAATAGTGAATATAGATATATAGTAGAATGTTTTTTAGGGAGGGAGGATGAGTGAAAGGGGGGACCCCAAGGGGGGGGGGGGGAGGTTAGAGAATTGTAAACAATCTTTTGCCAAATGAGATTTGGGAGGTTTAACAAGGATAAACAGTATGTGGGTAATGGATAGAGTATGAAAGTCTAGTGGGATGACGATGACGGACCATTTGATCCAAGTTATATAGTGGTTGGATAAGTATGTTCAAAATATATTTCTCCTTGAATAGACTTTTGTGAAATCACTTTATTTTCTTTTAAACAAATGAACAAAAATACTTTGAACTTAAAATCAAAGTCATTGATTGAAAAAACAAACATTCTCTCAGTTACTCTATTTGAATTCAAAGAGCCATTTTGTACTAGTTACCCGGATCATGAGCTTGCAAACCAACTGTCTTTAACAAGCCTTGATTCTTTCTGACCACGAAGTGTGGGAAGTATATAAAAGTCACAAGACCTATAATTAGGCAAGTAAGAATTGACTAAGGAGAACTGCAACAAGAGTAAGAAATAGCCTAGTACGTAATGGTCTAGAGAGATAAATATAAAATAAAGCTTCCTAAGTACAAAATGGTCGATAACAATAACATCTGAAGATCAGGTTTATGTAGCTAACATCAAGGGCATGAGACAAACAAGATTAAAATGTGATGAAAGGTGTATTGGATATTCTGCAGTTTTCAACATTCATCTAGAATGAAAATAATTATGTGTATTTGCAGTCTTACTGGGGTTACTACTAACCAGATCAGTTGGAAACTAGTGTCACCTCGGTTGGATTTGAGATTCAACAGTGACCATTTAATTGCATTAAGGTTCCACAAATTGGTAGTCCAAGCTCTAAGGCTTTTTGGGAGCTTGTGGACAGTCCGGTCATGAAATATATGGATAGGGGAATAAAGAACGCACTTTTCATTGGGTGGGAAGATTAAGTTACTATAATATGTCATCCTTTAGAACCTTTGAGGATATAAGAGCATAGCACGGGAAGGGGGGTATGGATCCAGAACTTGTTACGAAATCTATTATATAATTTAAGAGACACTTTTCCAACTATTAACCACAGCACTCCAACCTCTAAATCCTCATTTTCTGTTAACTTAAAGAAAAAAAAAAAAAAACAATTTCCATTATAACTTCCTATTCTATAACTTCCACTAAAAAAATTCAATAACTTCCATGATAACATTGACATATACAATTAATATATTCCGTGCTTTAGCATGGGTGCGATCTAGTTTCTTATAATTGAAGATATAAGGTAAAGGGTTTATAGTCAAGGTCGGTATCACTGGGTTGATTTCTTGATCAATTGACAATTTGCTCACAAGCCTTACATAACTCCTCAAAAAATGTCTTGAATCACCTATATCCATCCTGAAATGGATACTCAATCAATAACTTTAATTCACTCATGAATTCAAGATTAAATGGACTTTAAAAAATTTGTGGAAGCTTTCTAAGGATCATTAATTCCTACTACGTATATTCCAACCAAAGAATTCATATAGCTGAAGTCACCACTCACCTAATCAGCAAAGGGCTTTAAAGGGTGGGTTTGCTGGCTTGCTAGCTTAGTAATAGATTAACAGGCTCTGACAAAAGCCTGTGCCTACTCAACCTACATGAGATTCATACACTGAGTTTTAAAATATTCACAGCCATTCACCAGGAAACAACTTAAGCATTGCATTTACACATATGACAGAAGTCAATTGATCATGGCTCATCAATAACATATAAGAAGGTAAGTAATAGGTATAGGCGCATAGCCCATATAGCACATGGAACCAAATAATCCAAGCCAGAAACTTGGGTTATGCTGCCAGATCAGTGATCAAATTACTATATCAATCAATATTATATATGCCAAGTTGCCAATAAAGAAGATAAATCAACATTGCAGACATATCAAATTGGTCTTACAATAACGCCATAAAGAATGCATCCAGATTCAAGGGGTGCGCTGGGGGAGAGAGAGGGGGGTGGGGGGTTGGAGGTGATCATCAGCTATATAACATTTTACATAGGAATTTCAGATTACTCACCATTTTGATAACCTGCTGAATTCCACCGCCTCCAAAGGAGTGTCCACAAGGTAATATCATTGCATCATCCATTAGAGCTCCCCTGTGTAGCCAAAACTTTGCACCATGAACACTCAGATAAACAATCGGGTCATGGAGAACTAGCGAGTAGAACTTCAGAAAACACTAACTTGGAAACCCTAAGATAAAATATAATAATACAAAACATAAAAGAATAGCGAAACCCATAGTCTTAGGCTTCAAAGGAAAGAAGATGAAGAATAATGTAAAAATTTAGGAGAGGGAAGAAGAGTAAAAGAGACAGAATAGGAAGCAAAAGCCTAACAAGATCTTCAAACTACGAAGCTCATGGCTTGCAATTTGGTGTGGATAGATAGCATTACTTTTGTAGTAATTACATATTATTATTAAACAAAATGCTACGTGTTTTTTCCAATGCAAGATATCCATAGTTTATGTGTATTTATATAATTAACTTAATAGCCTTGACCTAGACTTATTTCCCCTTATTTGAACTTATGATTAGTTGTAACTAACAATGCAATGACATGCAATCAACAAGCATCAGAAATCAGCCTATGAAAATTGCACATTACTAGGTAAACTCAGATCCCATTTAATTGAACATTATTGGCTATTTCTATGATTGACTCCGTCTGCATACCTTTAAGGAAAAGTAGGGAAAACATAAAAATAATAAACTTTCTGGCCTCTGCTCAAACAAGAGAAGTATAATTTCCACAAGCACTCACGTTATTGGATCAGAGAAAATTGCTCTCAGTGACTCTCCTGGATCACTAGTAGTAGCGATGTCCTTCCTTCCATTGAACCCACAACCATTGTCCCCAGCTATATCCTTCTGACCTTGGCTGCAGCCTTCTGTTCCTTGCAACAACTGCATATAATACACATCACCACCATCATGTTCTGCAACTGTAACCATTTTTTGATAGTTCCCTACTCTTCCTTGCTGGTCATTCTCACTCGTACTGACTCTATTCGCATTACCCCCTGGTTGCAAGATACCCCCATCCTTGATCATTATTTGCCTAGTTGATGAACCTACCATCACAAATTAACAAATTAACCAAAAGCTTTCACACCCAAACAAACCATAGCACTGGTCCATAACATTTTCTTATCATTACTCCCTCCCTATTCAGGACATCCAAATTCCTCGACATTGTGCATAAGATTCTAAACAATAAGTCCAGGCTTGAAATTGCATCAAATTCTCTATGAGGTGAAAAGAATTATCACATAACATCTCTAAATCAATTAAACTTGCAACTTCCAACCATTATCAATTTCAATCATTTAGCCAACCTTCTGTAAAAACGAATCCAATGTAGCAAATAATAACCTTACAAATTGAAGACAGACACTAAATTTCAACCTCATTTCTATCCCCATTCCCCAATAGCACAATAACACTACAACAATCACCACCACAAGTAACCTATATGGCTAATCACCCCCACGAACTGTAAGTTGTAACGGACGAGTGATTCGGTTTTGGACTAATTTAACAAATCCACAATGCTAATTGCATTCTCATAACTCGAATTGGCTAACATAGATCACCCCTACTCATGAATTTCTAATTGTGCAATAAATTCAGACTTAAGATCACATACCATAGTCTACTTAATCAAACTCCTTAATCTACAACTTAAGTAAATAAACTTAGAAAAAATAAATTAATTAACACATAACTTACCAAATGAAACATGATCCTTAGAATTTCCAACCCCAATTTTATCCCCAATTCCACTACTACTCCCCCCACAACCACTACTATGACTATTCTTTCTACCACCACTAATTCCCACCAATCCCAACACTTCACCATCACCTTCCTCATCCTCCTCCTCCTCCTCCTCCTCATCATCATCCTCATCCTCCTCCTCATCATCCTCGCCGCTACTTGGTGTCGAGGCGGGTCCACCACCATTCCAATCCCGAGACCCGCCTCGCCTCGGAGAAGCGGCTCCTTCCTCATAAACACCTACACCATCACCACCTCGCCGGAGCTCCGGCGAGAAGTACCCCCTCTCACGGTGATCCATATTAAAGAGCTTGTTATCCATATACCCGAGTTTCGAACCCGGGTTAACGGGCCCCCGCCCGAACCTTAAAGGATTGCTATTGCTCTGATAAAGGAGCTGAGAATTCAAGTTGTCTTCCATTCTTTGAGTTGGAACCAGACCCGTGTTTTCTGACGCCGCCATTTTTGGTCTGTGACCAACCTCAATGTTTGATTGTTTTGCAAAAAGGGAGAAAATTGAGGAGAAATGAATTGTGGGTATGTATAGATTTTGGGTTTTAGCAACAAATTCGATTTTATAGCAGAAATTAGAACACAACCCCACAAAAATTCAACCTTATTTGGTAATTTTTTTGAAGAAAGAGAAAAATGAACTTGGTGTAGGATACAGAAAGATTGAATTTTTAATGCTAATTTCTAATTTTGATCTTTGAGTGTGACTTAAAAGTGGGGAAATAGAGAGATTGTGTTGATGATAAAGATCGAGAGAGGTTTGGGGCAAAAGAAGAAAAAAGTATGCATAAATTCATAATCATGAATTTTACATCATGCTTTTTTTTCATGGATTTTTAAATGCAAGAGACTATAGAGACTGCCATGCTCCTCCGTTTGGACCATCTGTAAGGAAATCGGAGATAGCCTTGGGCCTGCTCTGCTTTGCTTTTATGCTATTTTCTCCTGCTTGCTTCGCCTAGAAGTTCAAAAGAACAGGGCCTTAGACTTCAACGAATTTGAATTGGGTAGCGTAGGCTCATTTGACATATTAAGGGTCTATTCACAAACGATTATTTTCAGTTCAGTTCAATTCAGTTAGCTCTATAAGTTAAGTTAAGTTCAGCTCCTAATTTTCTTCTCTTATAAAATATTCGGTTCAGTTTAGTTCAGCTCTAATAAGTTCAGTTCAGCTGAGTTCTGTCAGTAAGAACAGGCCCTAATTAATGTGTCTCATACTCGAGGGAACAATTTTAAAGAAAAGAAAAGAAAAGCTATGTTGTAATGAAGCTCATGGTTGATCAGGCTCACGTGCCAAGTTAAGGACAATATTTTTACTCATATAATCTTGGTAAATTGGTTAGATATAATAAGGTGGTGCAAAAATTTAAAACTAATGTTCATACACAAATCACGGCTCATAAGGGTGCCTCATGTGTCATGTCAGATTTGGTCATTTTCTTACCATGCTTGATCAGCCAAATCCTACCATGCTTGATCAGCCAAATCCTAAGCTAGTTTGAGTGATCTTCCATTCTTCTTACATTAGTTACCCTAAATTTCGATGTAGAATTTTCCGATAACTCTTCCAAGTGAAACAAGCCTTTTTAGTAGACAATTTTGTCCAGATCTGATAATAAAAAGTCTGAAACCAAGTCAGAAAAAATTGAATTTGAACAGGAGGCAGGTCAAACTCAGATCCTCTACAAGGTCTGACTTACATAGTTTGCTTTGATTTATAAGGCTGGTAGTGTCCTGACGGGCCTTCACAATAAGCGGCCAAGTCACAACTCTCAGCCTATCAAAGGCCTTACGAATTTACCATAGACCAGGCCCCCAGCAGGTTCATACCGACCTGAATGCTAGTACACCCCGCTGCTACTTAATTTAGAATAGATCCCACCAGTATTCTGATGAGGTACTGTAGGGTGTAATATTTTATCAACATAGCAAGCTCAAAAATTTAAACATCAGAGATCCAGGCTTCCAGGTATAAATTAGGGCTCTTTTTTTGGTCATTTCTCTCTAGTCATGCAGTCTTTATTCTAGTTGCCTTGTTCAGACCAATTGATTCAGCAACAGGCAAGCAGACAAATCAGATCTGAAACAGAATTATTCATTCATCTAAATACAATAAAGCTCAATGGCTTGACTACTTTCTACGAGTAGCATCGAGTAGCAGTAAAAGGGTAAAGAAAAAATTCTCCTAACCACTATGACATGAATATCCAAACTATCAGTTTCTACACCTAACATCTAAGAAAATTGAATGGATACATGGGTAAAGTCAACAGCTAATTCTACATGAAACAAGCTCAGACAGATCATTATTCCGCCAGGGAACAAGGTGGATTGGTAAAAATGCACATAGAGATCAGAGGATCTCCTCGAACTATGAGAGAAGGGGGGGGGATAAAAGAGTACTATAATTGAAAACAAGGGATTTAGAGAAGTTGTGAGGAATGATCAGCAGCAACTGACGTTTTCCCTTGAAGATAGAAAATTGCACGTCGAGTATATAGAAGCTGCAGCAGCTCTCACAGACAGATCTTTCTCTGGATCATTAATCTTTGATCTGTAGTCAAAAGAAGAAAAGGCATACCTTAATAAATTTTAAAGCTGACCATTCAAATAATGGTTGATGAGCATAAGTAAACAATTTTGGAAAGCTAAAGACACGCCAGCTGCTAACAAGCTTTTGCCAAAACCAAAAAAAATACAAAAAAACAAACCATTTAAAAAAAAAAAAAACTAGCTCACAATATTAGCCCTCATTTTGTTAATGTGGTAAGGTTTAAATTGGTTGTCCTGATATAAGTTCACTCACTGTTTCATCAAAACACTTCTATTAGCTCATCTCTACTTCTTTAACCTCTGTCAAAAATTAACTTAGACAAATATTGTTGTGAAACAAAAGGTTTTAACAAAAATAGAACTAAGAAAACAAGAGGCAGCTTCAAAAAAAAAAACAAAAAAAAAAAAAAAAAAAAAAAAAAAAAAGAAAGAAAGAAAAAAGAAGGAAACAAGAGGCAATAGAGTTTACTTCCTTGAGCCATGCGATGCAAGCATTAGCACATCATTTACACCCCAAATAAGACTTATTTTAATGACAAATCCTCTTTCTTTTATATTTATGCCTACAATTCTCCTAAGGTCAATAAAACACTTTCTTAAATATGACAAGCCCTTATTTTCATGCCTACAATTCAACGCTTCCCATTTAAGCATTATATAATCAAAGTTTAGAATGCAACACTGATAAATTATGTAGCCAGAGTCAATAGAGCCATCAATAGCAACCAAAGTAGAATTTTCTAGCAGAACAGAGCAAACAATTTTTGCAGATCGAATACATATAAGAACCAAAGCACGCATCAGTAGCATAGGAAGTGATCAAGTAAAAATAAGCAATCACATCTTCACATGTTAAATCAGTTTAATCCTAATGTAAGCAGTAATCAGACGAATAGCTGAATGAAATGAACGTATACTCTCATTAAAGCAATAGTGACAAGGACTAAAGCTCTACCTTAAATTGTTATCTACAATTCCCATATGCTGCATCTCAAATATAGCATTCCAATGTACATGTTGCAGGCCTTGATCACAGTGAAGCATCATTTCATTTACTTGATTCAGCCAGCATTCCTACCACAGGTGAAAGATGAGTAATTTTAGTGCTTTCATCTAAATAATATATAAGCTAATGACTTTTAAGAAGTATATAAAAAGTGCTCAAATTGTAATACTAAATCACCATCTTCCTCTTAACTTACCAGCTGTTTCTCTTCTTCGGAAAGAGAACTATCCATCTGGTTGAACAACTTACTCCAGTGCGACTGATGTAATTCAGCTGTGGCCTTACTTGGGTTACCAGAAGCAGAATCCTTCATAACACAAGGATCATTTCCCTGGTTGGGAGGGAATTCTTTTGACAAGAGGAAAGGCAACTCAGTTGTAATAACAGCACGTACTCTCTTCTTACTACGTCGCAAAGCTGCAACAGAACCATAATTACACCATCCCACTTAAGTGACCCACATAACTTTTACAATGAAAGCTCACATGTAAAGCGGTCAATGAATGCAAACTCACCCGCAAGACGCCCTTTTATGTCCTGATGTAGAAGCTGCAGCCATTGGGAAGCTACTGTAGCAGCTGAGACAAAGAAAATTAAAAAAGTGTTAAATGGTCAACCAGATGATACCATTATAACATAGCCAAAAACCTTTGACTTCAAAAGTATCAAAACAGGAATAAAAACTAAGATGATACATTGTTTAGTTATGCGCTTCATCTTAAATGCATTCAATAATTGCTGCAATAATGAGCACTTCAAGCAAAAATAAAGGCAAACAAGGGTTACTAGCTCACCTTTAACAGAAAGAGTGTCAACACTGCTACCATTTGCTGATTCCTCATTTGAAAGACAGCTAGTACTTTCTGAGGCTTTGGTTGAAGATGCCAACTTTAGAGCAAGTATATCATCCTCACTATAATTCTTGGGGTTTGAAAATAAAGACATGTTTGGATAAGTCAACCTCTCCTCTGTGGCTGGATCCCTGTATCCACTCCTATCTTCTGAACTATATAAGGCAGAACTATGTTGCGAAAAATGGTTCTCCTGAAGTGAACTGCTTTCTGGCATAGAACTGAGAGATGAAACTCCATAAGAGAGACCAGATCCATGTACCCCAGAAAACTTTACATTATCTTGTTCTGTGTTTATTTCAGATAGCTCTCTACTCTCAGCTCTCACCTCATTTGCTTGTCTACGATTTGCTCGTTTCTCAGATTTGACAAGTGACTGAATTATGGAATGCACCTGTTTACTATTCCTCACATGGTTAATAATCCCAGGGTTCAATCCATTTAGCAATCCACTAGGAGCAGCAATCTTCGTAAACCTATCAACTTGTTCTTTCTTTGCTTGTTCCATCTTCTGCTTGAGCACCTCATTTTTGCTCTTTCTTCCACGCTGCTTAGGCGCTGCTGGTATGCCTCCATAGCCATAAGAAGATGACATAAAACCATTTTTCTTCATCTCTTTCCACTTTCTTAGGGCATCTTTATCCTCCAAGTGACCTGTAGCTTTCCCACTATCAGAAGTGTCCCTTGTTTGCTGATTATTTTGAGATTTATGGGTGTTGAAAGGTTCATGATTAACTGAGCTAGCAACGTCTTCAGCGTTAAGATCCAAGCGATTGCCACCACCCAAAGGCATACGATTATGCTCAAGGATTGCTTTACCTTTTGCACATGAGGAATGCTTTTTGGGACCTTCTAAAGACACAACAACATCATTATAACCGGAATTTTCATCAGTGCACATTTCCGTATTGAGATCCAGTGGCATAGAATCATTATGGTCAACTAAATGCGTCGATTTTGTCGATCCTCCTAATTGTATTGCATCTGCATTTTCAATGGCATTCTTGTCAAGAACTTGCGAACTCTGGGTCTCTACAATGTCCATGTGTTCTTCAATTTCATCAATTTTGGAGGTTTCGGGTTCATGAGTATCAATTCCTGTTGTAAAAGATCTCATTAATTTGACTCAAGTGGTTAAAAAAGTAGATGCACTATTTTTAGAAATGCAGTTCTGAAAAGGGCGAAATGAGGATTTTCATTGTTAATACATCTAAAGGAAAGCACAATAATTGCTCGGAGTATCATACTTGATCTTACACAATGTACATAGTACATTATAATTGTCATATAACAGGAAATTCTTAGTTAATTTAAAATTTACCTACACCATGAATTGCATATACCAATATGTTAAACCGCAACATTTTTGACAAATTTAGAGCGCGAAATTTTAACAAACTTACTAATCCTCATTTATACAACACCTACTTTGCAAACAATTAAAAGAGGTTTAAAATCCTTGATATGATAATGTAGATAAGAATTCCACTAAGTAATAACGATCAAAGCAAGACTGCCAACCTAAAAGCAATTCAGATCAAGTAAAGCTAGCCAACAACATCTATACATAGCAAAATAACACCAAAATTTTGAGACTTTCAAAGGCGAACCGATCATTATACCTTCCGATTGAAGATCCCTCGTTTTAATCTGTTTCCGACTAACATGAGAATCATCCTCCAACTCTTCGCCTCGCCGCTTCACGCCCACCACCATCTTCACACACAAAATCCACAATAACAAGTCAAAATCTTCAAAAACATAAATCGAACCAACAAAAAAAACAACTCCTTTATCAAAAATAAAGTCAAAATCCTAACCTTGGAATCAGATTGTGGGGTCTTCCCAGATGCCTCAGAAGCACCATGGGAACACATTTCATCTCCCATTACTAACTTACACTACAAAATTGACCTCTTTGAACAAAACCCAAATCCCCAATTCGAAGAAAATCAACCAAAAATCAAGAAACAATCCCAGATCAAAAATCACACAAATCTAAAATTGCTGAAAAGGGTTGGTAGAAAACTCATCAAACTTTGATGGGTAGTTGGTAATTTCGAGAAAAACCCAGAAATGAAGTGGGGTTGAGATGAAAATTGAGATTGGGGAAGCGCGGGTATTAGGGTTTGTTTGTTCTTGAGGGTTTTGAAGTATAAACAAGAGAATCTTTAGGGATTTTATATTTTTAATTGAAGAAAATCAAAAATTGGGGATTTAAGTTTAAAAAGAGTAGAAAATTGAATTGAAATTAGAAATAGATTTTGAATTCAAGTGAAGCGCGGTGAGATTAGAGTAGTCACTACTGCCGCCTCCAATTGTGAGGAAGTCATGTGTATTTTCTCTCTCCTAAAAGGGCTAATTCCCGCAGAAATGAAAGAGGGTTGGACAAAATAATGTGCAAAATTTATTTCAAATTCAAATCAATTGGAGGGTAATTGGTCATTACTCATTATTTCTCCCTCAAGGGGCAACATTATAATCAATTAATTAATTAGTCAATCTAATGACTTAATTAAGCTCCTTGAAAGAGTTTGGGATTGGTTGGGGCTTATTTATTTCATTTGAAAGTATTTTTTTGACATTAGTTTTAGTTGAATTGGAGTTGTCTTTTATTAAATTTGAGAAGGCACTCTACGATTGTGTGATATTGGATTTGTTATGGGTCTAATACGGAGTATCAGATTATACTTTTATCAGATTATCCTTTTATAGATTTATAGTATCATACTTAGGGTTTTTTAAAAGATAAAAAAAATATATAAAAACTGTATCAAATTTTAGCATTCTAATATCAGTAATAAATTTTGACTTTCTAAAATTAAAATTTTAATAGTCTTATATTAGATTGACTTTTTCAAATCAAATTTTAATTTATTTTTTATACTAGATTATTTTATTTTATATCAGATTCTGAGATCCTAATATCAAATTTGACAAATAATATCTGATCTAGGTTGCACGGAAACGGAAAACGGAAACGGAGACGGTGAAACGGGGAATCGGGGAAACGAAAATTTTAAAATTATGGGAAACGGGGACACATTAAAAATACATAAATAAATACATTTAATCAGAATAAAATACCAAATAAACTTGCAAAAAAATAAAAACAAACAAATACTTCGTTCTGTAAATTGCAAGAACTCCTTTTTTTCCAAATTAAATACAAGAAAAACAGCAAATTAGTGAAATCGTTCAGTGGTAGTTAGATCGACTTTGTTCTAGCTAGCGGTGATGGCAGCAAACATGGATCTTCAAAGCATGGAAACGACAATTATAGAAACAACTCAAATAACTATGCTGCTTAACTGCTCGTAATTTGTGAATATAAGGGTTTAATTGCTTTCTATTAAAGGGGAAACGCTTATTTATATCCTTAATTAAGTTTCCCACAGGTTTTCGAATTGTTAAATTATGAGAGACGCTTCACAAAACAAGGAAACTCCATGAGCCGTTTCGAAACGGGTTTCGAAACGTAAGAGGTTTCGGAAACGATACGTGGCTAAAATTAAGAGTTTCCGTGCTTCATTGTATCTGATAGTGTGATATCAACATTTCAACAAAAAGGCTTATTTTTAACACGCAGCTGACATTATATTGAACATAGTGACCCTTATTTTTAACACAGTAACCTTATTTTTAACATAGTAACCTGATTTTTAACGGGGTAACCTTTATTAAAACTACTACAACGTTTATTAATATTGTGTACTTGAAATACGATGCTATTACCCTAATTTTATCATAATGGTCTTTATTATTCATATTGATCAGTATGTAAAATATTTCATTAAAAAAACTAACCACTTAGGCCTATACATTACCAAAATAACTTTTATTTCAAAAGAGTGACCTTTTTTTTAATTATAGTGACCCCTTTTTTTTATTAATAAAACAATCATAGTTTCTCTAATGTTAGTGATCCGCAATAAATTAGTGTGAACCAGGTCTATTTAAGAATTTGTAACATTTCAATATGGAGTATCTAATATTAACATACTCCCTCCGTTCCTACAAGTATCACTCACTTTGTATTTGTATGGTCTCCAATGAACATCTTTGACCATTAATAACTTTGGCTATGTATAAGTAAATTTTTTTAAAAAGTTGATAATTGTAAATTTTATCAGAAAGGGAATAGTAAGTGAGTCAAACCGTAAGATATTAGGTTAAAATGACGGTTAATTCTCCGACGAGTCAGGTTAAAATGATGGGATTTTCAGTGGCAGTGTTACCTTTTTTCAGATAACGATGCGCCATAAACGACCCTTCGGAGGTATATGAATGATCGAGGAGGAGAAAGGTAGGATAGGTCGAGTTAGCGCCAAGTGATGGTGTTGTCAAAGGTGATTATAATTTATGTGGGCGAACATTATCGTTAGTTCGTTCTACACAATACTTTACCTTGAAATAATTATAATTTTTGCTCATTGTTTAATTTAAATACTCAAAAATTGATGATTCATCATCTCAATGAATGTTGCAAGAATAATAGAATTTTGGGATTTTCTTATTTGTAGCCAAATGCATTGCGCATTTTCATTACCAACAATTTTTCAAGAGTCTCAAACATAATTAACGTAAAAAATTTAAGGGTCACTCATGGTCAAATAACATTTAATTTACAAAATAAAGTCACATACCTTGCGACTAATAAAAAATAGATCAGATGATGTATAATTAAATTATTGAATAAATATGTTTAAGAAAAAAAATCATTGAAGAAATATATAGCCCAATCCACCTTAACTCTTGTTGCAAAACTTGCAATATCATCTACTTCCTTCGTTTCCAAATAATCATTTCACTATTATAGTATTTGAACTTATTCAAAATTATCAAAACTATTAGACCTTATAAGAATGTATTTTAGTTGCAAACTAATAAACATAGGTAGCTTAGCCTTAAATGAAATATATGAACATGTGAAAACTTATTTATTTTGAACTTACCTAAGCTTATTTTTCCTAAAATTAGATAAATGAAAATAAGGTGAAGAAAACAAACATTTGTGGAAAATAATTCATTCCATCTCTTATACTCATTTTTGTTCCTTTTTTTATTACTCGTATTATTTTCCGTAATTTATTTTATACGCTCCTTTTTTTAATGTTTTTCTACAACATATACCTAATATTTCAATAATTAAAAAAAATGTATGTCAATAATTTAACTTATACTCATTGTAACCATTTATTATATATATAAAAAAAAATTATTCATCAAATATTTTGTTGTGTCTAGTTACTAAAGTCCTCCAATTAATAAGAACAATAATCATATAACTATTGCATAATATACTCCCTCTATTTAGGAAAAATACACTTTAATAAATCCCAATTTTTCTCAATTTACTTTAAATAATCTCAACTTTCGATTATTCGCAATGATCCTAACTTTCATATGTGTTTTCTTTCTTCAGTCCCAAACCGGTCAAAAAAGTGAATGACCTAATATTCTAGGCCACTTGACACGTGTTAAGCCGTAAGTGGTCCAAAAAAAAAATTAAAGAAAAATCAATAAAAAAAAAAGAAAAAAAACAAATTAAAACCAGCCACCACCAGCCCACAACCACTGGCGGTGGCCACTTCCATCCACAACCAACCTCAGCTCGAACCAGCGCCTCCCTTGACCTAGCCACCAAAAACTCCCCAGAAACTGCCTTAACCCCGCAAAACCGGCCCCCTCTTCGGCTCTTCCTCTCCCCACCCCCTAAACCAGCCATAGCCAAAACTCTAGCGTCGAAACCTCCGCCCATAAAACCCAAAACCACCATAACCAAAGCCCATATCCCTGAAACCGTCCCTATCCCCTCCCCCAACCCCCGAAACCACCTGTAAAACCAACCTTGACCCTTGAAATCACTTCCCCCATCCCCGAAACACAAAAATGCAACCCTTTCTCTCTCCTATAATCGTCAGAAATCGCAATCAAGCGGAGTGACGAGAGGGTTTTCGGTGAGGGGATGGTTTCCGGTAGGTCGAAAAAGTGGTTTGGGTTTTGTGGGTGGTCGGGGTTCGTGGGAGATCGGAGTTTGTGGGTGGTTTGGGTTTCGTGGGTTAGTCTGGATTTCGGGGTTGGTGGGTTTCGTGAAAGAGATCGGCATTTCGTGGGTGGTCGGGATTCGTGGGTGGTGGGAGTTTGTGGTGGCTGGGGTTTGTGGTGGCAAGGTTTCGTTGGCGATGGCTTGGCTGTGGATCTTGCCGGTTGGCGAAGTGCGGCCACCGACGTTGGATGGCTGGTGGTCTTTGGGTTTTTTTTTTTATTTTTATTTTTAATTTTATTAATTTAAATTTATTTACTGAACCAATTAGAAAGCGACATGTGACATATAGTTTTTTTTTTTTTTTTTTTTAAATATCAACCCTTTCTTCAGGTAACCGGTAATCCGGATTGAAAAAAGAAAATATATATGAAAGTTGTGATCATTGCAGAATAATCGAAAGTTGGGATTATTTAAAGTAAATTGAGCAAAGTTGGGATTATTAAAGTGTATTTTTCCCTCTATTTATTGTTGTTCTTTTTTTTTTTTTTGGCTTACTTACACATTAGTTATGCTACCGCCAAAGATATAATCCGAGGACAAGATTACACTAGCCCCATGCATTTTATTCCACTTCATCTTGTAAGATTGGAGGAAGCATTATACGAAGTACTTATTACAAGATGAAGTGAAATAACATGCACAAGGCTAGTATAATCTTGTGGAGAATAAACAAGTTTATCTCCTTAATAAACATAATTTAATTTGTAGTATATATTTTATTAAAAATGACAAAGCTATAAAAGCATATATATAAATCAGTATTATAAACGGAGAAAAATTGGTAAATTTGCTATTGAACACCGTCACCAATAAAAATAACAACGTTATTACTCGTATACTAGATTTTGGATGAATTCAATTAGGTTGCAACTAAGCACGTATAATATTTAGTATTACATATTAACATCCCGGTATCTTCTCCAAATCAACAATGATTTCGTAATAACTAATAATATATCACTAAATTATTTATTTATTCATATATTTATTATCTTTTCTTTAAGTGAACAACTTCTTTTATACAAGTAATTTCTTGGAAGAGGCTCCCTTGTTTTGCCTAAGCAAAACAAACATTATATTGGGTGAAGGCAACATTAGCGGTTGGAGTTATTTTGAAAATTTATCATGGATATGTCATCCAAGCCTGCTTGCAATTACAATTTGAGTACCATTAACCATTGTATAACTGTATACAAGAATTTTACAATTGACATTTGACACTGCCATTGAAGATATGATTAGGTTAATAATATCGCATAGTTGACTCAATAGAGATTATATCCTAATTTAACATATTCGAACATCAATATTAGTATATTACCTATGGAGTAGTCCATAATTATAAAAATTGCTACATGTGCCAATATAAAGTTGATATTTTTAAATTATACATTGAAACAAATCTTTTTATAATTGGATTTCACATAAATTATTTTATAGAGTTTATTTATCAAAATTATTCTTATTCAAGTTTTTATCATGTATATTATTAGTCTAGTTTCTTCAAGACCAATCGCGCATGAGTTTCTTTTCCTCCATGTGACTTTATGAGAAGAATTTTCTAATGCAATAAGACTATTTCTCAACAATAAAATATGATCATTATATTTAATGTCAAATGCAATATTTCGCAACAAAAAAAATGTGGTCGTAATAGTTATTACGCACTATTAAATAACAAAAATATCTAAACAACATATTTTCACATGTGGTGTGTGAATGATACCCAATTTTAGATACACCACACACAAGTTAGCAAAGAATTTGAGTTTCATCAACCAAGAAATTCCATAGAAATAAACAATTCACAAACAAGTTGATAATAATCATGTGCAAATTGTAGAATCACATTGCTTCAATCATCAAACTAAATCAAATCTTTGTACAATAGAGTGAATCAAGCAACAATGCTTCAAATTGTTCTAAAATCATAAACTATATTATAAATTGATTTGTACATCTTAAAACAACCAAATCTCTTGAACATTATCATAATTTTCACAATTCAATTTCAAGAAATCCAACCTCGCCCATACTATACTAATAATAATCGACATTATACCAACCAACAACTCGTAAGTTGTGACCGAGCCGTTTCCCTAAAACTTTGAACCTTAACCAAACAATAATGTGTGCAAAACACCCCCAAATTACCACACCCAACCCTACTAGTCTTCAACAAGTAACAAGCAACACCCCCATCTTCCCCTTTGCCCTGAATCAACACCCCCCATGCCTTTTCGCAATCCCCGTTTCGCCCCTCGACTTGTTCGAAAATACCCAAATTGTCCTCTTTTAACTCTTCCACGAGTATGATCCCCTCAGGAGAGGGCTCCTCCCCTTTTACCCATTTACCCTTCAAGTCACTCCAATCCTCTGCAACCGCTCTCTCTGTTTTTAGCCTACTGTCGGGTCCTCCTCCACCGTACACGTGTACGAACAAGGGCGCTTCTCGTAAATTCTTTACAATCTCACCCACTGATTCTCTAATCCAACGGTCGAATTTCTCCGGCTCTCCCCCTCTCATGTGGGACCCACTTTCTTGCCCTCTTGCCACCTCAACCGCCGTCAACGCCGCCGTAGAACACTTCACTGTCATTGTCTTATTCTTTTGTGTCGTATCGTATCGTGTCGTGCTCGTAACCCGAACTTGATTGTTCAGAGTATGATTCGGTAACTTGTTGACCCAGTCCCCAACTCTGTGCCCTCGAATCGTTATTTCTCCCGCTGAATGGAGACCCAAACAAGCCATCTTCGAAAAAAAAACTCCGATAAATTCAAAAATCCCAGAAAATATCAAGAAAATACCCAGAAAAAAAATCAGCAAGAATTAAATCAAAGTCGGAAATTGATGAGATGGGTAGGGTTAAAATCAAGAAATATAAAGTGGGTGAATGTTAGATTTTTGAATTGGGTTAGAATTTGATGAGAGAGAAAATTCCTGGGTTTATATTTTCGAAGATAATAATAAGATAAAATATATAAATAAATAGATCTGATTTTAGGAATTTATTTTGGAAGGAAGAGTTTGAAGGAAGGTGGGATTGTTGCAAGGCGCGAGTTTTTTGTGTGCCAAAATTGCCACGTCAGGAAATTAAAATAGCCACGTAGGATAATAACGGAATAATGAATGACAGCGTGGCAGGAGAGAGAAAAAAGGGGTGAGATAATTAGTGCCACGTAGGAAGAGTGATTGGTGGGTTGAGGAGGGCACGTGGTGGATGTATGTTAAGCGCGCGTAAACTTATGGTGAGATTGATTGAGGTTGAGCCATACGTTGGTTGTAACTTATACGCGGCCTTTTGCTTGCGTCGAAGTTTCTTCTTCTCGTGGTAAATTAATATCCTTAAAAAGTTATTTGCGCCGACTTTGTTGAATTGTTTGACAGCCCAATCATTTGGCCCAACTTTAGCCCAATTATAATGGAGATAGAGTGGAATTCATGTTATTGGTATTTAACTCACTTTTGCTCAATATATGGAGTACATGATAAAGAGTAATCCGATATTTAACAAAAATAATTTCAGTTTAATATAATTAAGATTTAAACGGTAGAAATTAGTAATATGAAAGAAGTCAAAGAACATCTTTTGTTTTCGAAAATATTTTTTCTTACTCTATTTATGAAAAATGTCCAGTCCAATTTAGTTTGGTCCATGATAAGGGTTATAGTTGGATTGGGATCAAAAAAAGCTTTCCATTGTTATATATTATAAGCCCAATTCCGATGAATAATGAGGAAGCTATGTCCAGAATACTAAATTGGGACTAAAATGCTTTTATATGACCCAATAATCAAGTGGAGGGAGTATCAAAAAGTAATTAAGCTATCAATAAAAAAAACCCTAGCCTCTTCTCTCTCTCTTTTCTCTCCTAAACTCTAGCCTCCATTCCATCGGATTTCACCAGTTGAAAGTAGGGATGTTAATGGGGCGGGTCGGGGCGGATGTTGGCCTTCCCACCCCCACCTAAAATTTTCATCCCCATCCCCGTCCCCATCCCCGCGGCGGTCCAAAATTCATCCCCATCCCCGCCCCGGCGGGTACAATTCCAAAATCATCCCCGCCCCACCCCCACTTGGATATCCATCCCCACCTAAAACCCGCCTAATCCCCACCTAAGACCCACCTCCCCATACACAATCCAACATATTTAATACTATGTATAAATTACAACAAATAAAATTATTATTAATATTAGACACTTTTTTTAGTTATAAAATTAGTGTATTACAAATTATTATATCTACTATTTTATTTTACATATTTTTTTTAATACTACATCTGGTCCAAATTACTCGCAACTTAAGGGTATTATTTGTGAGATATAAAATATTCCAAAGTTGCGAGTAATTTGGAATGGAGGTAGTATATAAAATAGTATAAAGTATATAATTTTATTTTATAAAATATATAGATGTGGGTATGAGGTGGGGATAAGGCGGGTACGAAGTGGAGCGGGTGGAGCGGGGCGGGGATGGGGCGGGTACAATGTAAAATCCACCCCCGCCCCATCACCCATGGCGGGTATGATTTTATCCCTATCCCCGCCCCACCGGGGCGGGGATGGGGTGGGTCTCCTACTTGACCCGTCCCACTGACATCCCTTGTTGAAAGCTCCAATCTTTATTTTCTTTTAAGTTTTTTGTTTCTAAGGTTACAATAATAATGTCTCATAACAAATTTTATTAGATTTTTCACAAATTCTTATATTTATCTTGAGTTCTTGATTACCCTTATTTTATTAGATTTTTCACAAATTCTTATATGTGGCTAGCTGTCACTTCACATATAAGACAATTAATTAAAAAATTAGGTGGTTATGGACTTCACGATGACGAGCAAATGATGTAACCTTAATGTATGTGGGTTACTTAAATGAGAAAAAGACGTTACTCTCTTAAATATATAGATTCATTCTTTGATTTTTTAAAAGAAAAGAATAGGAGTGACTTGAATGAACAAATGAGGGTTACTTGTTTCTAAACTAGTTAATATTACTCATATAGTGCTTTGAGTTTATTAATTAGACAAAATGGAGTTACTCTTATGAAAAAGTGGGGTTACTCATATATATAAATAAAGATTATTCTTGTAAACCAATGTGACCACACCGTGTGGCTAGCCACATAAAAGACTTAAAGTATGTTCTCATATGATTATTTTCAGTTCAATTCAGCTCCTAAATTCCTTCTCTTATAAAATATTCAGTTCAGTTTGGTTTAGTTCAGCTCAGCTATAATAAGTTCAATTCAGCTCAGTTCAGCTTAATTTCAGTTCAGTTCAACTCCAATCAGTTATGTTCAGCTCCAATCAGTTCAGTTCCTAATTTTCTTCTTTCATAAACAATTTATTTTAGCTCTATTCAGTTCATTTTATCCCCAATCAGTTTTGTTTAGTTGTTTTCAATAAATCGAAACAAACTTGCCCTTGCTCTAATTTTTTTTTTAATAGACCTTATTTTAATAATTAGACGTTGATAAAATCAACTAAGCTTGAATATTTATTTATTATTTTTTTATTACGAATAAATATTTTATAACATATAAACATGTGTAAATTACAAATAAGACTTTTATTTAATTTTTTACCCACCGTGGCTTCATAATTTCACACTCCATGAACTTGTACCTACCCAACACTTATATCTAGCTCTACCCATCCAGCCATCCTTTTCCAGTTCTTTTCAACATTCCTCACTTATCCTATTCCCTACTCTTGATGTAACTATATTATAATTTGTAAATAATATTTGCGATTATGGAAAATAAATTGAATATTCTTATTCGCTGAGGGTAGTTAAGGGTAGCAATTTAACTTATTTTGGTAATATTAACAAAACATAATCAAGTTAATCAACAATGATTAGTCATCATAAATGTTAAATTGTGACTCGAAATCTAGTAGGGCTGACTTTGAACGCTTATATCTCTCAAACTACAACTGATTTAGGTGATTCAAGTTGGAGGTGATAGCTTGGTTCAAGATCTTTCCAACGATAGGTCATATGCCAATTCCGATAAGAAACGAGAAAGTTATGACCGTTTTACAAAAACCTGACGAAACTGGAAATTTGCAACGAGGCTGCGAGCTATACCTCTATGCGAGTGAGCTATAGCTCGGCCCTATGAGGTCTTGCGGCAGGCATGAGCTAGCTGCCGAGCTATAGCTCAGTAGTTAGGTTATTTTAGGATAATTTATGGAATATTTCCTAAAATTATATCTTTTCTATGACGGCTATTTGAGTATACTTGGGGAACAATCTTAGGGTTTTATTAGGTTTCCTTGTGTTATAAAAGGACCCTTTAGTTGATCAATTAGATCATACCTTATTGAGTCATTAGATTTAAGACTCCTTATATTATTCTCTTGTTTCTTTCTCCATTATAGTGAAGAAGCTCTCGAATCCCCCACCCGTAGATGTAGGTCTATTTTGACCGAACCACGTAAATCCTTGTGTTCTTTGTTTATCTTTTTTATTGCTTTTCTCGTTCTTAATTTCATTGACTTGTTCCGCATTATTCAAACACAATTACACCCTAATTTCCTAACAATAAAAAAAGTTTGTTATATAAATTAAATATAAAGTTTTATCATCATAAATAACGTGTAGTATCACGTCGATTTTTAACCCTAATTTAAGCTGTATAGAAAACTCACAGGAAAATTCATCCAAAAAGTGAATGTATAAGAATAATTATAAGTGGCATGACAAATTACTTGACCCTTGTGATTTCCAAAAAGGAGAAAGGCCTTCAAAAAAAAAAAAGAAGGGGAAAAAGTGTAGTTTCAAAACTCTTCTATTTTCATCTTTCTAAATTGAAGTTTGACATTTTGTTAAACAAATGGCAAAAAAGTTAGGTAAAACTACCTAAAAAAATGAAGTTAGGTAAAATCAACGGTGGACATCTCTTCCCCAATAAAAAAATAAAAAAATGAATGGTGGATATTAATTGTTTGGGCTAACTACATGCATGGTCTTCAATCTTCAAATTTTCTTGAAAGGTAGTTGAATAAATATATGCTTTTAATATTTGGTTTGTCACTCAATATTTATTCAACTGCTTGACTTAATTATGTATATTTGCCAAAAAAATAATGATTCAATTATGTATACAAGCTTCAAGCATGGATGCTACGAGTAATAACATTCAACAAATTAATACGGAGTAAAATTCAATTCTATTTTATGGAACTACATTTTCTGAATCATTCAAATCGGACAGCTCTAATTTTCTAGTCCAAATTGAAGTATAATTTTAAAGTAGAAGTCAATATGTGTGTTTCGTTGTGAGTTGTGACTTGTGAGGGTTAGTTATTTTAAAATATAATTAATTTTACGTTCTCTTGTATTGCATTTTACACGTCATATGTAAACACACAAGGAGGAGGCCAGGAACACGTAAGATAAACGCAATATTTATAGTTTTAGGCTTTTAGCAAATCAAACATAATTGATAATGACACATCTAGGGTTAAATCGTTCAATTCTTCAAAAAGATGTAATTTTGATCTCTAATTTTCTTTTAATTTCTCAGATTTAAATATTTAATAATGCCAATTAACTTGTAAAAATATGCACCCTTTAATTTTTTAATACTCGTATGTAGCAATCACATTATAAGTTACAAGAAAAGAAAATGTTGTGATTAATTTAATTATTAAATAATGAAGGACGCCTTTTGTCATCACGCAAATGTTAATTCTTGAGACAAACATTATTTTATTTTTTTAATATTTTGTATAAGGTTAGAAAATAATAATTATTATGGACAAAGTCCATGTGAAATACGTTGTATAATGTTCTTGCCGCTTGTTTATTAGTTATCAATTATTATTGAAACAAGATTTAAATAAGCAACTAGTGTGTAGCCCAGGCGTTGTATCGAGATACTACTTTAATTACTCCATGTGATTATACGTATTTGGTATTCATAAAGTGTGTTTTTTTTTTTTTTTTTTTTTTTTTTTTTTTTTTTTTTATAGATTTTGTGATTATCAATTGTATATATCTTCATGTTTATAATATAGTTGATAATTGGTTTAGATGGTTAAATAACCATCCTTCTTGCATGTAAGAAATGGAGTAGGTGACGTGGCGTGATGTATGAAGCACAAAGACGTTTTTAGTACGCCTTTTAATAGATTATATTATAGATAAGAGATAGGAAGTACTTCTTACGACATTCAAATAGATGACATCTATTTTATCCCCTTATACTTTGTATAATACCCTGTTTTTATTACTTATCAATAATTATTTAAACAAGATTAAAATAAGTAATACGATATATTAATGATTAAAGTTACGACTTAATAAATATATCGATTAAATATTTAAACTGATGCATTAAAAAAACAGAGAAAGTATATATCCCGATTGGTAAACACCGAACTCATGATCTTTCTGTTACAAATGGACCCTGCATTATCAGGGTCCACCAGCATAAAAATGTCATTAAAGAAGGGCGATTTATGAAGCTTAAAATATAGAGCCAGGCGGGCGGTGGCTCCCACCTAGACCAAGAAAGAAGGACACTTATAAAAAAAAAAACTACACAAATTTATTGACTAGAAATTGAGAACGTAGAGAATAGAGCAACCTCTCTTAAGCTTTACCTACCCACTTTTCCTTTGATCGTTAGCTACCCTTGTATACTTTTATTTATAACTCAACTAATTTTCTAACATTCATACACTTTGCACTACACTTGTATCCTCTGTTTTCTCTCTCATTTATCAGCTCTGCTTTGGAAGTTGTTCTTAATTATTCTACTATTATCAGTAAGTAGTTTTATCCCTTTTTTTTTCCCCTCGAATTTATTAGATTTGTGTATGATTAATTGATTATGTTGTTTCCATTGATGTTTTTATGATGTGATTAATACTATGTATGCATGCCCATATGTATAACGTGTTCATCATCTGTGATATTTTTCTTCTTCTTATTCTTAAGTTATATGACATGTAAAATTGTTAGTTGGTCATTGTATAAGATGTCCATGTTGCATGACTTTGTTTCAATGATTTTTTTCACATATAGTTGCATGTGATCTTAGATTTGCATATAAGACGTTGAAAAGAGAATTCTAAGTTAAATCAATCATTAATTATACCATTCAATGCTCAAATTTGTCACATATTTAGTCCTAATTAATTTATATTAGGTTGGGTTTGTATACCCCAAATTGACATTTGGTCGACAAAAAACGAATATAAGTAGTTTTTAGTACACGAATAGTGTCAGCTAGTTTAATTGCTTAAATGATACGAGTATAGTATAATTAATATTCTTGTACATGGGTGATATATACTAAATTTGGATCAAGTCTTTTCTAGATCATTTTCTTTTGTGACTTTCTAAAAAACGAATTAGTTGGTACCTTTAACACTAAATTCAGAAAACAAGTATGTAGGTTTTTTTTTTTTTTTTTTTTTTTTGAGCAAAAGGTATGTAGTTATGTGTATGAAAAGGGGAAAAAATGACTATTGTAAGCAAAGTGTCCTTAACAATATGGCACCAACCAAGCACCTAAAAGGCTAGAACTTGCAATTGCTTATATAGACATCAAACCCTCTTTTTGTGTGATCACTAATTTGGCTTTTTTACTAATGATGCAGTGGGAAACGATGTAATGGTTGATGATATTGCTTTTGCTCCTGAACTTACATTGACTAAATCACTACCTTTATTAGGTTATGGTAAGTGATTCTATTTAATCAAGCTTTTTATTTCTTTTTTGTAATCAAACTTGATTGCATCATCATTGAAGACATATTTTGAAGAAGATCAAATTATTTCCTAGTATTTAATTTATTGCATTGTTATGGTAAGTCCAAAGTGTACATTAGCCACAAGAAATTCATCGAACCCGGGCCGAGACCCAAGGGACTGAAGGTGCACCTAGTGGTGTAGCCTAATTACACTTCAGTAATTAGCTGCATTATATTATCAATCTGTTAAGATGATCTAATTCTGTTTTGCATCAGTTTAAGCAAATATGAACATTCTGTTTTGGACACAACAGGGTGCACAGAGCTAGAAATCCACTTTCTGCAAATAAAGTTCACAGCAATTGGAGTGTACATGGAGAAAGAAGTGGTACAACACTTGCAGAAATGGAAGGGTAAATCAGGAAAAGAACTCGCCGAGGATGATGATTTCTTTGATGCTCTTACCGCAGGTAAAAAGACATGAACAAATAGTAACAGAACAAACTGTTTTAAATACATGATTTGTAACTTGACAGTTTGAAGTTCAGAAGAATTTTATGCTAATTCTTTGGATGATATGTGTTTTGTTTACAGCACCTGTCGAAACAGTTATTAAGGCGGTCGTGATCAAGGAGATTAAGGCTTCACAATTAGGCACACAGCTGGAGGGTGCAGTAAGGGATCGATTGGCAGCTATCGACAAGTATGAAGAAGAGGAAGAAATCGCGCTTGAGAAGGTTGCAGAGTTTTTTCCTACCAGATACCTTAAGAAAAACTCTTTCTTCACTTTCAGCTTCTTTGCTTCAGGCACTGCTGAGGTATACTTCTTAATTAATTACTTGCTGCTCGTATTAGTAATGGTAGTAGCAATTATTATATGCTAAATACTGGTGCAAATATATCTTTTACTAGGAAAGAAAAGGACCTACATTATGATGTATCACTAAAAAACTCAATTTGATCTATTGTACTAATCTGCAGGATCAATCTAACTATTCGAGTTAGAAGTGTTTTTTTTTGTACCTATGTTAATGGCCTTTCGAGATTTTAATACAATTTGTTCCAGTTTCATTGTGTTGGATTTACGGGTTTGGATCAAATTTACGTTTAGGGTGGAATGGTTTTCTTTTATGCCACTATGTGTGAAACTCAATTTTCGATTTGAAGTGGATTTTTAAACTAATTTTTCATGGTTTTTCAAAATTTCAAGTCTATGTTGTCATGTTGATTGGACTTTCTTAGGCAAGGTATGGGCTTAGCCAATTTTTGATAGGTCTATGAGTTGTATTGATACGGAGTTTATTTATGTCAGATCACTATAACAACGGATGAGAAAGAAGAAACGAAGACAGCAGTGGAGAACAAGAATGTGGCGGAGATGATCAAGAAATGGTACTTAGGCGGAAGCAGGTCAGTGAGTCCTTCAACCATCGAGTGCTTGGCTAACAACCTCTCAGCCGAGTTATCCAAATGAATGTAGCGCAAATGGGTGTAGTCTCTTGTGATCATGTTGTGCACTTGTGCCTTATTAACTTTGTGCTGTTTAGCACACTGGTGGAAACAAATGTATGTTTTGGTGGGATTCCTTTTGATTCATTATGTTTCATGTACTAATAATAATTAATGTCCTCTTTGGTAATAACAGCTCTTGCAAAACTCGTCTCATCTCATGTATGTCGGATTTGCATCAGTTAAAGACACGAAATAAATTGACATTACTCAGAACTCACAAGTAGTCTGAGACAAATCTGATGACATATACACGAAATAAACTTCCTCTGTCCTTTTATTAGAGTCCCATTTCTAACATTTATTACTCACATAATAAAGAGAAATGAGACTCTAATAAAAGGATGGAGGGAGTACTTGTTTATAATGTAACAAAATTGTCTGTTTCAAAATCAAACTGCATGCAAAATTATATTAACTTGGCCCAATAATGGCCCAAATTGAAAAGGCCTCATCTACTGATCCAGCCCAAAAAAGTAATTTTTGTTAAAGAAAGCCCAAATAATTAGTATGAATAACATTGGAATTTTAGAGCATCTCCAATGGCAAACTACAATGTTTTGTAGCTTGCTTTTCTATATTAATTTTTAAGGTACAACACTTTTTAGCAACAAAGTGTTCCAATTGTAAGCTACAACACTTTTTAGTTTGTAAAAAATAAATTTTTAATAAATAAATAAATAATTATCACATATTATAATATAAGTGTAGTTTATTTGTCTCTTTTTCAATCAAGCATGTAGCTTGTTTGGGCTACAATTGCTAGCATGGTGCTCAATTTTTTGTTCTCCAATGGTAAGTATGTAGCTAGAAATTTTATTTATATTGCAAGCAAGTCCTTACAATTAAACCATTGGAGATGCTCTTAGAAGTAATATCATTGAAAACCAAATAGAATTATTGAAAGAGTAAACACCCAATGTACAACCCAAACCAAATCCCAACAAAGTCAATCAAAACGATGTATTTTGCCACATCTAGTCATAAGACTCATATAATAATACCAAGTACGAAATTAAAGGGGAGTAAGAGATACCTCAAATGGTTAGAGTTTTCCTCCCGGTCCCAAGAGATCCTGTATATGCAACTAGCTTTGTAGTATCTCGTGAAAAAAGGGTACGGATACACATGTATTAAACACATACATATACACATGGTGATACATTACAACATAACTACATATCTACAAAATACCTCTCTTTTGGTTTTTTTTTTTTTTTAAAATAAAGGTGGTGCTTCAAAGGTACATTGACATGGATGTTTCTCACAACTTTAGCTCATCTCACTCATCAATCATCTCCCTAACAACCACACAATTTATTCTCTAATGCCTTTGTGTAGCATCTTCAACAATCAACACCACGTACCTCACGATTCGAGGTACGATTCCCAATAATTTCCATAGGCACCACAATGGCATCGTTGCCCGTCCATTCGGATAGTGATTGCCGGCATGTAGGACAAGTCGAACGCGAAAGCAACCATGTATCAATACACTTACTATGATACCCATGTTTGCATTTTGGTAACACTTTTACGTTCTCCCCTTGTATAAACTCCCCTAGACATATCATGCAATCTGTTGACATCATAACACTTGTTGCTATATCATATATTGTTGTTGGGATTTGCCTTATGGTGCTCCTCTTTAGCCCTTGACTTATCGCCCCCACGTACGTGTTACCTAGCTCTTGCCGGTGGTGGTGGTGGTGGCCGGTGCAACAATGGGTGGCACACCGGACAAGTGAGTTTAGCCCTAGGGTACATAACAAGGCAAAAAGTAACACTCCTAGGATGACTACCATGTTAGCATCTATACCGGCATTGGCTCTTGTGACATGGGCTTCGTTGCTATGTGGTGAGGTTGCGGTGGGTGGTGTTGCTTCATGGAGGAGGTGGCGGTGAGGCGGCCGAGGCCACACCATTGCTAGCTAGCTAGCTCTTAGCTTGTGCTAGCTAAGCTACTTCTACACTATTTGATGATGATGGATTATATAGGACAATTAAATTGAAGTGTGTATATGTGTTGTGTATAGTAGGAGACTAATGATATGATTGTCAAATCTAATTTGGTTGAAATGAAATAAAGAAGAGAATAGTGTTTGTGGTTAATCGGATGATATATGAGGAAAATCATGAGAAGACAATTCATTCATTCACACTTTTAGATTGCTTCAAACTTGGGAAGAAATTATGGATTTTTTTTTTTTTTTTCAAATATTTTTTTTGTGATTTTTTGGGGGGCAATTTCTAGGAAGGTGTTATGTGATATGTTTCTTGTTAATCCACTAAAAGTGGTAGTGGCATCACAAGGAGGAGGGTTGTATCAAGTAATGAAAAGGTACCCAATGTCTTGTCATGAGATTCTAACTTGATAACTACGATTAACACTAAGAATATCACTTAATCAAATTTTGGCAAAGCGATTCTTTGTTAATTAGTAGGCTAATTCAAGACCGGTTTTGGTTCTTTAGGATAGAGTTTCTCATTATCCTCCTCTCTTGAACACTTTCAAGAGACATGACCCACCGAGACTGAAATAAGTATATTTATATGTAGCGTTAAATAATCCTGCTATGTCATCTATATTATCTATTCAAAGAAAAAATAATTAGTAATTATGTCAATTAAAATATGAAATGAAATAAAGCGTGTTGTTTTTAATTATATAATCATTGTATCTATATTTGCTAATTCTCTATTAGCCAATGGATGTGCTGGACCCTAAATATTGGGATAAAGCCATATTATTTTTATCATACTTGATTATTGACTCCCAACATTAGGCATCTTGGTCTTTGCTTTATGATTCATCTAAGTAGCAAGAACTAAAAAAAACCACATTCATGCTTTAAGAATCTTTGTATTATCGTCAATATATATAAATTAGCACCAATGAATTATAGACAACTAAAAATTCCTAGAATTAGGGAAAAGATTAGGTTATATGCTTGCATATTTAAATTTTTGAGTTTATTTGCTTGTCTAAATGAGAGTATAGTTTTTCAAAAAAAAAAAAAAAAAAAAAAAAAAAAGAGAGTGGCCCTGTTTGGGAGAAAGCTGAAAGTTGAACCTGATTGAGTTAGCTGGTTTTGAATAGCTGATTCTATTAACTGATTTGACTAACTTATTGTATTAACTGATTATATAAAAGTGTTTGGTAAATAGCTGATAGCTTAAAGGTGATTGAGTATGTGAAATGATCAATAAGCTAATTGTGGGGTAGGTAGTTCAGATAGGATTTTAAATTAAATGAGGTTATAAGTGTCATTTCATAATAATTAATGAATAAGCTAATTGAAAAAGCTCCTAAAATGAGCTTTTTCAAAAAGAGCTTATTTAGTGGAATAAGCTCTTTCAATAAGCTTACTACCAAACACTTGTATTTGCTTGTTTGAGTAGTCAATCAGCTAGAGTTAGTCAAATAAGCTAATATATCCCCAATAAGCTTACTACCAAACAGGGCAGTATAGTTAGAGTTAACAAAGACATGCCCATCTTAGTCATGGATCGGAATTGGGAACTTGGGCTTGACACATGATGACATTATGCTTGCTAGGTTGGGGGTTGAAATTGGAATAAAAAGCATGATGCAATATGTGGCATGAAGAACATGTCCTAATTTATTGCAACTTAGGTATAGCCGTATAGGAGTAGTTATTAGTCTTTTGACCCGACACAATATCGTACATGAATTAATTCCACTTCTATTCGTGTTCAGACTTTTATAATTTATTCATTTACTTTTAGTTTTTAGTACGGAGTAGTAATACCATTCATGCTTAGTTTTTAGGCATCTTGGTCTTTGCTTTATGATTCATCTAAGTAGCAAGAGCGAAAAAACCACATTCATGGTTTAAGAATCTTAGTATTATCGTCAATGTATATAAATTAGCACCAATGAATTATAGACAACTGGAAATTCCTGTAACATTTTGGAGTTTGCTCGTCTTAATGAGAGTACAGTTAGAGTTAACAAAGACAGGCCGATCTAAATCATGGGGCTGGGCTTGGCACATCATGACATTATGCTTGCTAGGTTGGGGGGTTGAAATTGGAATGAAAAGCATGATGCAATATGTGGCATGAAGAACATGTTTCTAATTTATTGCAACTTAGGTGTGTGAGTAGTTATGACTCGACACAATTAGACATGAATTAATTCCACTTTGATTCGTTTTTCAGACTTTTATAATTTATTCATTTATTTTTAGTTCTTAATACGGAGTAACAACATTTGGTCTCACAATCTCACTATATATATATATATATATATATATATATATATATATATATATATATATATATATATATATATATATTCAACATAATACTTTTTTTTTCCCTTCATTTTTATTTTTAAAAATTATATTAGTGGTAATTTTTGGGTAACTAAACACCTAAGGGCCTGTTCTCTTCAGCTTAATTTCAGTTCAATCCAGTTCAGTTACAATCAGTTCAGTTTAGTTCAGTTTAATCCTAATTTTCTTTTTTCATAAACAATTCATTTAAGCTATATTCAGTTCAGCTATAATTAGTTCAGTTCAGTTCAGTTCTTTTTAATGAATCAGAATAGGCCCTAACCGATCCCTATTCTATTATAAAGGGAACCATAATTGACTAGGTTGTAAGTCTTGTAACTGGCTCTTAACTTTATTACTTGGAATTGGAAACAGTACACAAGATCTGATTTACTTTCAGAACTGGTTCCATTCCAATTTTGGATGTCCAAAAATCTATCTTGCCCATGAAAGTTGTATTTTGGATGTATGTCGTAAAACTTATTATATATAGTAGTGTATGCATGAGTTGTAATAGGGTTGAGCAAAAGTGTATGAAAAACTGAAAATCCCAAAATTCGTTTCGAAAGGTAGACAATTCTAATGGTTCAAGTATCCAATTCCATAATAATTCACTTTTGAAAGTTGATGGGTACCCCATAAAGATCTAATTAATAAACAATTTTACCATTTTTATCCATTTAAATTTTATACATCCAACACCTGAACTCCTACACTGTTTTATGATAGCTTTATAATTTGAACAAATTAAATAGTTGAGATTACGTTAGCTAAATGATATAATAATTAAAGCATAACTTTTTATATCTAGATATCATATCGAGTATCTAATATTTGATTCACTCCCAAATTTACACTTCGTGTATAAATTTGGTTCATAAATAACATTTTAAGTTTTTTGAAGAAAACCTAATCCCATAATAATAATTATGGTTTGAATATTCGATCATACTCACCTCTACTCGCATTAGGTGTACCCTTGATGAGCATGGTGTTTTAATATCATTTACTTTCAATTCCTTACTCGCTTTATCCAAATAAAAAATATATATATATATAGTGAAAGTAATTACTACTAATAATAATTAAATAAGTAAAAAAAAAAATCATAATTTTGGAGGGAAGAAGCTTATGTTTCGCAAAAATCCCTATTCATTCATATAAGAACCTCTCATCACAAAAATTCCCTCCAAAAATATCGCTCCTCCGCCCACACATTTCATGTTAACGTCCCTCTCCTCTCCTCTCCCTTCTCTTTTCCTATCTCTCCTCCCTCTCTCCATTTTTTCGACGGGAGAATTCGCCATCCTCCCGTCATCAATCATTACCACCACCACCAATAATTTTTTCGAGAGGAAAAGAGGTCAAAAAAATAAAAACATAAAATAATCGCGGCACATATATAGTTACAACATGTCCAGGTCAATGTCAATGGTAATGCTAGCGTAGTCTCTCTGGTAATGGGCCACCGGAGAGTTCACTCAGAGATCCTTTTACGAATTCCTGACGAAATTAGCTTGGGGGGTTCCATGGAAGGAGGTGATGACGCTGATGATCTCTTGGCTACTTATATGGATATGGAGAAAATCGAGTATTTCGACGATAAACAAAATGATCCCATCAATTGTCATAACAATAATGCTCCTCAGGATCATCATAATAACAATAATAATAATCAAAAGCTTAGACATTGCATGTTAGTCGAAGAATTTTTAGGGATTACGAGTAATAATGACAATGACAATGATAATAACAATGATTATACCAAGATTAGCAATATTAATAATAATTCTGGGATTGCTTCTTGTGAAGCTAAGAAGGCTATGTCTCCTCATAAATTGGCTGAATTGTGGATTGCTGATCCTAAACGAGCTAAGAGGTTACCCCTTTTCTTATAATCTTATCTACTACCTCCGTTAAATGTTATGTGCAACTTTGAGGGTATTATTTGTGAGACATAAAATATTTCAAAGTTGCATATAACATTTAGCGGAGGTAGTATAAAACAAAAGTGCATGTTTCCTTTATTTTTAGTTTTTATAATAATAATATTGATCGTATATTCTCTGTCACATACCAGCAATTTTGATTTTCTAGGGGAAAAAAAAAGGTAATGTGTGCAGGGGAGGATCTATGTTATTGTTAGAAGAATTGAGGTCAATTGTCCTCAATTAATTGAGTTTATAAACTTGTTCCTTATGAAATTTTAGTTATTTTAGAATCAACCGCCTTCAAAATTCTCTAGACCGATGATGTTTATAACAAGGAGAATTTCGAAATGTGGGTGTGGGAGGGGATCATGATGGTGATTTTTGGAAGAAATTTTATTTGCAATCTTACTTCTTAATTCATTTCTGACAAATTTCCCTGGTGTACCTTAGCTAGAACATGATTGTAATTTTCTTAGTATGGATAATAGACAAATACTTGTAACAAGTAAGACTTAAAATGAAAATGTTCATGTAGGATTCTGGCTAATAGGCAGTCTGCTGCTCGATCGAAAGAACGAAAGGCTCGATATATGCAGGAGCTAGAGAAAAGAGTCAAATCTTTACAAACTGAAGCAACTGCACTCTCTGTACAGCTCTCACTTTTTAAGGTTGGTATAGAAATTGTTTCCCCTGAATCTCCTTGAGCTTTACGAAAACATAACACTTTGTACGAGTTTTATTTTGTGCATCAAAGATGATAGTTAGTTAGTTGTCATTTACAAGCTTAGGTAAAAACAACAATCATGCTTAATAACTCGTATTTCTTTCTCTTGTCAGAATAAAATGTGGTAGAATGTTGTGTTAAAATTCATCAAAATTGCTTTTTTAACTGGTTCTAAAACCAGATTTTTATGCATTTTGTTTTCTCATCTTCAGAGAGATACAACTGGTTTAACAAACGAGAACATGGATCTCAGACGTCAATTAGAGTCCATGGAACAACAGGCTCAATTACGTGATGGTACGTGTAACCCCCGTTTACTGTCATCATTCTATGCTAATAATGAATTAGGCATCTTAAGGATATAGCAGCTTCATTTCATGATGTTATATGTATAGTCTGACTCATGTACCTTGTGAAACAGCTTTGAATGACGCGCTCAAGCAAGAACTAGACAGGCTTAAGGCTGCTACTGGAGACACTTCAAACACTGCAGACACCTTCGTTATGCCACAACAGAACACACATCATCATACGCAGCAGCAGCAACACCCACACCGCCAACAGCAGCAGCAATCATCCTGTCCATTCGACTCAAACATGCTCATGAGCCCTCATCAAATCGACTCACATAACTCAAAAATATCGTCCTGTTTACAACCCTTTGAGATGAACATATCCCGCCCTTCTCCAGCACTAGACTCACACCAAACAGAACAAATCGAACCAAACATGTACAATAACATGGCTCAGCAACCAAAATTACAACAACATTTTCCAATTGATAGAGGCAGTTTTCTTCCATTCGAGTCATCTAAACCAAGAATAATGCCACAATTTTGTACAAACGAAGCAAATATGAGTTACCCTCTTCAGGCAATGGACTCACCCCTTGGAAATATTTCACCATACGCGTTTGAATCAAACAGCCAAAGCCCCGAGCAAGAGGTATACACAACAAATCGAACACATATGCTTGGACAAATGCCTATAAATGATCATAGTAACAAATGGCAAGGTCTTGATAATATCAATGGTTTAGACTCTTATCATGTGAAAGTAGAAGGTCCATCTATTATTGCCAATGAAAATATGAAAGCATTTTAATCTAATTCCCCTGCTTCGTTTTTGTTAGCTGATTAAGATATAGAAGAAAGCATATAATTTTTTTTTCTGCTTTCGAAAATCTTTTTTAGCTAGCCTTTGCTCAATTGGCCTTCTTCCATGCCAAATATTCTCTGTATGTAATTTCAAAATAGTTCATTTTTCAATTTAAACTGTAAATGTTTTTTTTTTAATAAATTATTAGACATAGTATTATCATGTAATTCAAATGATTATTTGCTTCCTCCGGCCAAATTCAAATGATATAAGGCTATAACAAATGAAAATGAACTTTGTTTCAAAAAAAAAAAAAAAAAAAAAAAGAAAATGAACTTTAAAAGTATGTCACAGTTAAAACTTATGAACATGGACTTTAAAAGCAACGAATAACATGCATTCAAATGCAAAAAAAAAGTCTAATTTCCACGTCCAAACTTAAAATCGACTCACACCAAACATGAACTTAAGCTTTTCGTTGAGTTGGTCCTTTAGTATGGTAGTACTGAATTCAACGCAACACAAAGGTCATGGGTTTGAATCTCATCAGCCCCTCCTTTCAAAGTGTCATATTAAGTCTATCTATGCTTTCTACAATAGTTGAATACGATTATGCAAAATTCAAGAGTTGATAAAAATGTAACATAAAAGCCTCATATTACAAAGAAGTATGCTAGAGAGCTGAGAAATCAGTAGAAAGAGTAATTTTGAGGAAAAAGGAGGCACCAATTAGTCAATTACCACTATTCTTGACAGTTGAATCATGTATTATTTATTAGCTGCTTGTTCAATGCTAGGACCAATCAAATATAAGCTCAGAATACCTTGAATGCACCGTGTACCTTGGGTACACTTAGGTAGACATAGAAAAGTAAATCATGAAGAATACTGGTGTTTATGAGACGAGACAACTCGTGAGCTGTCGGTCAAAACTCGACTTGAGTGAGCTTGACTCGAAAGCTAATCAGCCGAGTCGAGTAGTTCATAACTCGACTCAAAAACTTGTGAGAATCTCAACCTTTTTATAAATATTATATTCACTAAAAATTAATATATTTTGATTAAAAAAAAAACCTTTTTTTTTACATTAGTAATTAATAAATAAAACATTATTTATGTACTCATATCATTATGTATGTATATTTCCTTAATAACAAAATTAAAAAGAATGAAAAAATGTTGAGTATGACAGGCAAAGAAGGAACAAATGAAAGCATGACCCAACATGTAATAATAAAAGGGTGGGTCTAAAAATCCAATCCGAAAACGATGTTAAGGCCCACCAAAATCTAGATTTCTTCATAGGTTGGGCCCATTAAGATACTCTTGTCACTACAAAATTTTTCTATATAACATCCACCATTTTTCACTTCTTAGCCCCCCTTTCCTCTTCCTAACAAACAAATTTATACACTTGTCTTACATACTTTTCTAACTTTCATATATAATAACTTGCACTTTACTCTTGTCCATACTTATTTTTATTATTACAAAATCTAAAGTAGCATATGTTATATGGTACATAAAAATCAAGAGAGTTGTTGGTTCACTACATATATTTATTTGACACAACGTTTTGTTTAGACTAGAGATAATTGAGTTGCTACGGATTAATCCAACAACATATTACAAAATCGAAGAGGTTGTACACGTCGAAAAAAAAATGAAGGAAAATGGAAGGAAACAAGGGGCGGTGTCCCCTTGTGCAGCGTGCAAGTTGCTACGAAGAAGGTGTGCGCCAGATTGTGTGTTTGCGCCCTACTTCCCTGCTGACGAGCCTCAGAAATTTGCTAATGTGCATAGAGTTTTTGGTGCTAGTAACGTCAACAAGATGCTACAGGTACGCCAATTTAGTTTTCTTTTCTTTTTATTTAGTGTTTAGTGAGGGTATGTGATGAGAATCGATCCTATGATCTCCTGAAACTAGGAGGAAAGCTCTAACTAAATGAATGATCATGGATCAACATGATTTAATTTCCATTACAAATTGTTTTTTCTCATCATTGTGCTTAGAGTTATAATAAGTAATTATTTATGGTATTCTAAATTTTTTTGTTGTTGGTAAGCATTAATGTTAGAGCTAAAGTTTGGTGGTTGTCAACTTGTGAAAGGAATATTTTACCACCCTATACTCCTATAGGCATGGTCGTTCAAGTAAAATTGATCGTTGAAATAAAAAAAATAAATAAAAAAAATAAAAAAAAAGTTCAACAAATTATTACATAATGGTGATATTACTAATTACATCCCTTGTATAATGTTCCTAACTTAAGGTTACTATATGCTTTAGAATTATGTGCGAGTGCTTACAAAGTAGGTGGGTGTAAAAAAAAATGGTTAAATTTAGAGAAATAATACCAAAAAAAAGGTAGGGATTAAGGTTAGAGAAAAAAAGTTGATTAATTAAAAAACAAGAAGTAAAATAATGTACTCATATTGATGTGTGGCGAGAGGGGTAAGCTGGTATTAAAAAAGTTTGTAATAAAGTAGATATGTATAATATTGTAAATAAAATATATTAAGAAAATTTATTATAATCACATCATAAGTTCAAATATTGTCTCATATACAAATGAAAAAAAAAATGAAAAAAATGACCCGAAATATTGTCCAAAACATAAACTAGTATTATGGACTATGGAGTATTATTAAATGTTGAAATGATGTGCCAACTAACTACTTTTTGGCGAGAATGTATATGATACATTTTTTTTGATAGAGTATTTGGTATTAGGATCGAAGGATTATTGAACTATGATTGTTGTGCATTTAAATTTTGTTTCGTACCCTTTTTCAACACACGAGTATTTAGATAAGATCATATTAGAACTTTAGAATTTCAATTACATCAGACTGACTAGATGAGAATAATTTACATTATTTCAAAAAAAAAAAAAAAAGTAATTTACATCATAGTATGATTCCTATGAAAAATAATTTACATCATAGTATGATTCCTATATGTACTCTAGTTTATTCGAAAGACAAAACTTTATTACAATCATATAAATCACATTAGGCGATATAATACATTTAATCATGTTACTATTTTAACATATTATCCCATTTATTTTTTGTTTTGACTTATGACATATAAGCCAAATTGCATATGCATTTCAATTTGTACATGTATTAAGGTTAGTTATCTCAAATTCTCATGTAAAGAAACTCCTCATGCGGTGCAAAAGTTGGTTGTCCCCCCATAGCTTTTGACCTTAATCAGTTGTAGCGGTTAATAACGGTCTGGGGACCCACTTTACTTTTTTTTAAAGACCACTTTACCTTACCCTTTTACCAATTAATATGCGAGTATTACCTAAACTACTGTATATTTTAAATTGACATCTATGTTTAATTTTAACATTAATATCTTATCGGTATTATAAAATTATAAAAAACAATTACCGTAACATAAATAAAATTTATATTTAGAAGATTCAAATAAGATTTTATATGTTTAATATTTGTATAAATAAAAAAATTTAGTCAAAGTATTATTTGTAAATAGTGTAAAAATAAAAAATGTCAACTAAAGAATTGGAAAAAATAAATTTTTTTTTTACCAACCCTTTAGTATAAATTTATTTGATTTGATATACAATAGTACCAATTAACAATAATTTATTTGACCTTACCACTACTAATTTGATTTGATTTGATATCATATGTTTCCTTAGTCCATTTTGCTCACAAGGCATTATTGTCACTTTTCACTATGGCCTCTACCCCTTTTAATTTATTACTTTTTCCATCAGTACTTTTTTAATCATTAACAAGAGCCTTAACTTTTTTTTTTTTTTTTTTCTTACAAAAAGATACGGATTTTTTTTTTTTTTTTTTGAAATAAATACGGATTATTAAAATGTAAAGATTTCTTTCAAAATTTAATGTAAAGATTAAACATTGAAAGAGGGGTATATTGTAATTTTTATACAATGTGACTACGCTATTAACTCCTTTAATTAATTTGCTTTTTATATGCAACACAATCAAATTTTACATCATTTCTAGTTCATATATATTCATATATATTTATACTTAGCATATTTATAAATTATAATGTTAATTTAACAATAATTAATAATTAATTAAAATAAAAATCAATATTTTTAATTGAAACAAATACTTGATTTTCTTTTCCATAAAATACCTATTATAAAATATTATATGTCAAAATATTTTTATTGAATGCATATAGAATATACTTTATATATAGTTGTCAAATTGAAAGTTAAATATTACAGGATATTATAAAATAATGTTCATAAATATTTGTTAAAAAAAGGAAAGTAAAAGTGGCGGGAATTTTTTTAATCAAAACTTGACAAGTGTCATATCAGATTCGCCTTTAGTATAATGTAATTATATATATATATATATATATATATATATATATATATATCGGCCATTAAAATCACATTTATAAAATACATCCATATTGACCGGAAAATTCATGCCAATCAGAGTACTTTTGTAAGATTTTAATGTTCTTAGGTTAGGCTTCTTTAGTTCATCACAAAGTCTTATATGTGGCTGGCCACACCGTGTGGCCAACCACTACTGGGGTTACTTTGCTAGTGTAATGGGGGTTACTTGATCAGTGTTAAAAGGGTTACTTCATCATTGTTATAGAGTTACTCGGTCACTGTTATAGGGGTTACTTGATTGATATTACAGGGGCTACTTAATCAATGTTATAGGGGTTACTTTAAGTGGTCACACGGTGTGGCCGGCCGCACACAAGACGAGCTGTACTTTTACTTATTTGAATTTATCGGATCTGGTCTGATATGATCTAACCTGAACTTATCTGATCTGATTATTTGATTTGACCAGACTTTGAAATTAAGTGTACGGTAATCCATTAGGAAAAAATGTATCAAGTGGGGTCTTGTTACATTCAAAATAATGTGTATTTTATTAATATGTAATTTTCATAATATTATTCATCATGAAATTAAAGATATAAATTAAACTTGGGTAGCCCTGGTTAACCCTTATCACAACTTATCTAACTTATTTTCCTAAACTTATCTTATTTGAAGTTATTAACCCTTATCTGAAATTATCCAAACTTATCAACCCTGAAATAAGTGGAAATAAGGTGAACAGAACATGACCTTAACGATATAAAACTGCTAATAAAACGATGATATAATCTGAACTTATTTTTTCTGATTTAATCTGATCTGAACTAAAATTATTTTTCCGAAATAAAAATAAGTTGAATAAACAATGGCTTCTTAGATTTGTCAATACATTGATTTATATCAGTTTCACTCTATGAACTATAGTTTTATTCAACAAGAAGTTACGAAAACCTTATAAAAAGAGTTAGTTGCTTGAAGTAGTGGAATGTTAAATTCAAAAGAAATATGATTAACTTTTTTTTAAAAAAATTGAAATACTAATAATTGGAATAATTAAAATTAAATAAAGTTATGCAAAGCACGCAGCAACTTTTTGACCACTAAGAAGCCTTTTCGTGCACATTCCATAGCCTTTTTTATTTTAAAATTATAATGAGTATATCCTACGCTTCTTAATTAAGAGATTTGTAAAGCATGCACAACATAAATATTACTGATTTGATAAGATAATAATATGTATAATGGCATATCATATCATGTAGTTCTTCATTTTTTTCTTTTGGTAAAATTTACTAATGATTTACGTCAAGATGATGTCAAAATGCTTTGAAAAATCATCATATTAGGTGATGCACTTGTGTTTACTTAAGTTTAAAGGCCCATTGATTGGTCTACTTTAGAAAAAAAAAATAAAATAATAACCGATGTGATACAGTTTTTTTAAAAAAATGTCTGCAAAACAAAGTGACTCGCTTAAAAAAGTAACGGACGAGAAGAGAAAAATATAATAAAAATTAAGAGAAGATGAAGATGTCTACAAAGATGTGATGCATTTAAAAATAAAAAATAAAAAATTGTTAATACACCAAAAGTTTAAGCTGATGCTGGTTGAGGCTCAAGTATACGTTTTATACTCTATCACTCTCCCTCTCATAAAAGGCTCTTTGGGAGGGCCCGCCTATACATGGGATGAAATTCGAACCCGTGACCTTTATGTCAGAGTTGGCTCTAATACTATGTTAATGGACCAACTCCCAAAAGCTTAAGTTAATGGTTGAGGTCTAGAAATATGTTTTATACTCTATCATAGATGGTTGAGGCCCATAAATATGTTTTATACTCTATTAAAAATGTTTGCAAAACAAATGATTTACTTAAAAAAAAATAAAACCAACAAACAAAAAGGCGGAGAGTTTGGTTTTGGTAGACTTTCTGGCTATGATCTACAACACTTGACCATGTAGTGCCCTTGTACAACAGGATTACAAGACAAATGGTGAAGAATCAGCTAGCTTTAGCCTAGACAACTAGTCAATGACTTTATTCAATCCATAGTTATGTTCTAATTTCTATAGTCTTAGAACATGAATATGTAAATGTCAAAAAGAAATTTAAGCAACATCATTTTGGTTGAACCACCAATGTTCATTTATGTTTCCTTGGATTCCTTGAAATTAATTCATAATTAAGCCTTTAGTTTCAACAACCTCAACAAACATGAATTAAAATTTTCACACTAGACATAATGAAACACAAACATAACAATCTTTGAGCTCATAAAGTGCAGTTGTTCACATTTATGTCATGTTTGTTGCTTGATTTTTCTGTTTTGAGCAATAATTAAAAGTAAAAAAACAAAGTTGAATGCATCAATTTTTTTGTTCTATTCTGTTTATCTTTACTAACTTAAGCTTCACAAAACAAAACTAAGGACCATATTAGAGAAACAAAACAATAATTTTATTAATGAAAAGAAAGAAACCTAATGAAATATTTGAGTTGGTGTAGGAGTTGCCATTTCACCAACGCGGTGATGCAGTAAGTTCAATGGTATATGAGGCAAATGCAAGGATACGTGACCCGGTTTATGGGTGTGTAGGAGCGATATCATCACTCCAACAACAAATCGACGTACTCCAAACCCAATTAGCCGTAGCTCAAGCAGAGGTGGTGCATCTAAGAATGCGCCACTTCCCTTTTTAGCATGGACATGGTATTATTAGATCAACCTAAGCTAGCTAATATATGATGTAATATTGTTGTCCTTAGCAAAATTAATTGTGGATTGAGAAGGGACCTAGTTGTTCTTTTTATGTTTCCTTAGTCCTTTACATTTTTAAAGCAAGTTAGCACATCTCTATCTCACTCTCTACTTGATCTAGATCATAGAGGTGATGATGATGATGGTGAGAAGGATTATTAACCTTATTGTACATGTACAAACATATATAATCATGACTACTTATTATGTAATGTAGTATAATTAAAGTAAACTTGACGGTCCACTTTTCACTTCTATTTCCTCTTATAATTATTTTTGTATATTTGCTTAGTGCTTAATAATGTCTATCATTGCTCTTCCTAAATGGGCATCTTATATTGTTTTTCATTATATTGTTTAGACACTTTTTATTACATAGTTTTTGAAATTTACAACATTTTGTGCGGATTACTGACACTTTGATGATACATAAATCAAGATGATATGTTTAAATGGATATGTTGTAGGAGTTGCCAATGCACCAACGTGGAGATGCAGTGAGTTCAATGGTGTATGAGGCTAATGCAAGGGTACGTGATCCAGTTTACGGGTGTGTAGGAGCAATTTCATCACTCCAACAACAAATTGACGTCCTCCAAGCCCAATTAGCCCTAGCACAAGCGGAGGTGGTACATATGCGCATGCGCCAATACTCCGATAAACCTAGAGTTGATCATCATCAAGGCACTTCCTCACCTGAAAACTCCCCTTCATCTAAGATAGTATCTTCACAAGCCAAGTCCCTTTTTATGGACATGGTTGTGGATCAACCTAACATGGAAGAGTCACTTTGGTCATGTTGATGCATACATGCCCTTGATTAAATTTAGTACTTTTTTTTTTGGGTTATTATATTCTCTCTTTTATTGCTGGTGGGAATTTAGAGATATAATAATATACGTAGTAATTAATATAAAATATAATGGAAATTGAGTGGTACGGTTGTAATTTAATTCTTAGGTTTTTGGACCTAGTTGTTTCCTTTTTTTGTTACCTTAGTCCTTTACATATTCATAGCACTAAGATATTATTAACCATATTGTACATGTATAAAATATTTAATCATGACTTATTATGAAATTTAGTTTAAAGCAAATTGACGGTCCACTTTTACTCCTATCTCTTTTTTTAATTTGTTTTAATTATGTTATTTATTTTATTGAAGTTATGGTTTCGCTTAGTGCTTAATGGCCATTAGTCTTCTTAATGGGGCAAATTAGTGACCGACAAATTGATATAATATGGAAGACATGCCCCATCCATCTCTTTAGTTGAATTTTACACTATTTGTCGGCTGATGTGCATGTTTTTGTCATTCCATAGATATCATAGATCCTTATGAAAGGGATGGATGTGATAGTATATCACATGAAAGGGGATATTAACATTGGCGGATTTAGAAATTTAGTAATTAAACATAATTAAAAAAAAAAACAAAGAATAATATATGGAGTATTTTTTTTTTTTTTGCCAATTAAAATTTGATAGAGTTATTAATTCATCTCACAATTGTATTAATCTTTGAATTGCATGTACGATAAAACCTATCCTTTAATTCGGTGACTAGGTCTATAAATGAGAAACGGAATATATTTGTGTGAAAAAATAATAATTAAGAGACCTGCTTTTATAACAACGGTATCTTTTGTCGAAAATAGCTGATTTAACGTCAGAAAACATATGAACTATGTGAATGACATCTAAGGGCTTGTTCTGATATGATTTACCGAAAACAACTGAACTGAATTGTTTATGAGAGAGGAAATTAGGAATTGAATTGAAGTGCACGAAAATGAAATTAAGCTGAATAAAACAGGTCCTAAGAGTAGTTTTTTCAATAGCCAACTCTTTGATATTAACCAGAAATAATAGGAAAACTAGGCTACTGAATTGATTTTGTTAACCTAACAGTACCTAAGAGACTGATTGGAGTCCATAGGAGATTAGGAGGTCTCTTTATCATTAGTTATTATGTAGTATTTTTTTTAATGGAATGGGGGTACAACTATACTATATGTATCCCTGGATTTGTCACTTGATTTTATTACTTAGCTACTCCACGACGTGTGATTGTAACCTACTGCCTTTGTTCTATTTAAGTGTCTTATTTTGACTTAGATAATACTCATATGCACCGCTTTCACTAATGTTTGTGCTCTATATGTAATATAATAGGATCAATGAATACCTGTTAGAATCGTCTCAAAACATAGTTTTCCAAATACCAATTTTATATATATATATAATCTATACTTAATTATGTATAATTACACATATCATTAATCAAAATTATGCGTTGGCATATATATATATGTCAGTCAAACTGAGACACTTAAATAAGACAAGAAAATGGGAGTAATATTTACCATCTAATTCATTCTCAATATTTAAATAAATATTAGAAATTTTGACTTATACCACCTCCAAAAAACACTTATTTGCTTTTACCACATACATAAAAAAAAAAAATAAATAAAAAATAAATAAAAAAATAATAAAAAAAAGTTTTATTTTACCACCAACAAAATTTTAAAAAATTGGATTTTACGACCAACTAACGTATTATGTCCATGAATCCGTTAGTAGGGCCCCACCTTTATGACGTTTTCTCTTCATCTCCCCCGATCTTCCTGTAGGGAATTATAGGTACTACGCAGCGGAAATAAACATGAATCATATTCATACAATACCTAATCCCAAGATCTAATGCATAACACATAAAGAACATATAATCGTACCTTTAAAGCGTGATTCCACGTGCGATCGAGCAAGAACATTGGGAGATAAAGAACCTCAAGCGTGATTCCTCTACTTGGTCCACGGGCACAGATTAAGACCTCCACTTATGCTAGTTAGTTGCAATTGAACCCTTCAATTGACCTTCTATGGAGAAGTGCGAGCAACGAACCACCATGAACCACCACGAACCACCACACGCACCACCAAGGTGGCCGACCGTACGGACGAGGGGAGGAGAGAGAAAGTCGTGAGTTAAATAAAGGAATTAGGGTCTTTGGGATTGGTTGCCTTGATGTCAAAATACACTGTGTGTGAATTATGACTACTTGCAAGCAACCCTAGGCATGGATCTTATTTATAGATCTCATCTCTAAATAAGAGCCCGTGTCAAAAGCCCAAAACCTAATCTAACTATGCTAGCCCAATCCATTTCATGATTAGTTAGTTGCTCATGAGGCCCATTAATAGGCCTCTTACTTGCTTAACCCAATACCCTTGTTGTGTGACCTCATAGGATCCATTCTAGTAGTCTTTGGACTATTTGACTAGTCCAAAGATCATTGATCATAGTCTAGCAACAGATAATGACGACCCAAAAGAACGAACTTATTATCTCCATAATAGTGATCCTTGATATATCTAGTAATTGCACTTATCGAAGACACAATTCCTTCACTTCCATGTCAACTAGCTAGCAACGAATTTCGTGTGGGGTTAGGGTGGGGTCGAAATTTGGTGTTGGGTAAGGAGGGGATCAAAATTAGGTGGTGACAAGGGTTTCAGAAGTGCGAAATTTGGTCGGGCTACGGTTTTAGGAGTGGTAAGAATTCGGTTCGATGGGGCTTTATGGGTGGTTGAAATTCGGTGGCTAGGGTTTTGAGGTTGAAAATTGGTAAAAAGGGGGTCGAAATCCTATGGCTAGGGTTTTGAGGTCAGAAATTGGTGAAAAGGGGGTCAAAATCCGTTTGGGGTGGGGGAGGGGGTTGAAATCCGTAGTTGTGGGCCTGTGGCTAGTGCGTTGTGCGGTGCGATGGTTGTGGCTATGCGGTGGTTATTGTGTGGCGAGTTGGTGGTGGGGCTGGCAGCTAGTCCGGCAGTGGCTGGGAGCTGGTTGGGTTTTTATTCATTTTAAAATTTAATTTAATTATTTTTAAAAAAAATTACCCTATAATATGGTGACACGTGTACATGGTAGGACCTACTAATGAATTTATGGACGTTATCCATTAGTTGGAGATGATTTGTGGTAAAAGCCGACTTTTATTTCTTATGTGGTGATAATACAAAACTTTTTTTATGTAGGTGGTAAAAGCCAATAAGTGGTTTCTGGAGGTGGTAAAAGTCAAAATTTCCTAAAATTATGTAAAAAAAAAAGATAAGAATATTACTTATTTAAGGGTTTGTTTGGAATTACTATGGTTTCTTTTTTTTTTCTTTTTTTTTTGTATTTTGTTTTTCAAAAACATATCATATATGTCATATGAAAAATAAATAATTAGCTAAACTAATTAAAATTATGATTTTTAAAAAAATGACTACAGAAAAATGAAAAGCACCATTTTTTTTTTCTTGTATTCAGTTTTTAATTACTTGCTGTTTTTAATAAAAGTATTCTGTTTTTTGTTTTAAAAGAAAAAAAAACAACTAAAAACAAAACAAATATGTCAAACAAGCTAAGCCTTAAGATTTTAAAATTAGTATTTTTATCAACTACATGAATTTGTACAAAATTTACTCCCTCCATTTTTAATTACTTGCTCCATTTCTCCATGCATGGGGTTTTAGGAGAAATTGGAGATTGGATAAAATAATACGGAGTGAAATATACGGAGGTAGTGGGGTAAGGGGAAGAATAGAAAATTGTAAAAAGCAAAAGTAATTGGGAGAATTGGAGGAGAGAGAATATGAAATTAAAAAAATATGATTTATGTTGGGTCCACTAGGTGAAAGAATTGCATTAAATATTGTATAAGATTTCTAAATAAAAAATGGAGCAAGTATTTAAAAACGGTCGGAAGAGAAAAGTGTAGTAAGTATTTAAAAACGGGGGGAGTAATATCCAAAAACATAAAACTCCCTTTGATCTTTTGTGTGTTTTTACTAACTTGACTTTTTTTTTTTTTTTTTTTTTTAATTATCGATCCAAAAACATAAAACTCCCTTTGATCCTCCAACCTTTTGCTCCAAAATAACAATATTTAACCACTAGCTTTTTAAGTGTAATTATTAGACATTATATTACTTAAAACCAATAGCTTAGAAAAATTAAGGGGGGCCAGACCCCGACCCGTCTCAACAAAGGTCCGCCCCTAAATAGATGTTAATTTTCATATCCATCATATCATTTTTTCACTCATCCATGTTTATATTCATATGAAAATTATTGGTTCATTTTCAACATCTATCTATTCTTGCTCAAATCTAATACATTTTTTTTTAATTAGAGTTAATAAAGAACCGTGCATATAGTGAGTTAGACCGCACAATAGCAAGGAAAAAAGAAATATGACATAAAGAAGGAAACCAAGAAGACATGGAGTCTCCAAGCAACATGAACCAATATCACAAGCTGAATTTTTGGATTTGGATTGAGAAGTTTATTGTGTGATTAATATATGTGGAATTGTATTGTGCATTAATTTAATATCTATTTGTTTAATTTTTGGTGGTATACAATTTCATTTGATTTTATTAAGAAGGAAATGAACCTTTTCTTTTTTCCTCGAGTACTACTATAAAAAGTCATTTGGAAACACAAATACAAATAATAATTATTTGAACATTTTATGTCGTATTAGCATAATTAAACATTAAATAATCATTCTAAAGAAATTAACATTTAATACTCCGTAATACATAAGTGAACATTTATAGGGATGAAAATACTCCCTCCGTATCCCTACCTTATAAAAAGTGGGAAGTTGTTCTTATGAACAGTGGTCGGACCTTTATACCCTCAAAATTGTTTATTTACCTTATTACCCCCACAATAATTAACACCTTCTGCCTTCAGCTTTCTCTCTCCTCTCCATGTGTCTTCATCTCTCAAAATTGCCGAAGAGAAGTGAATTCAGATTTGCAAAATTCATCACTTCAATGGAGAAAGTTCTAAATTTACAAGAAAACTCTAAATTTACAATTCTCCATTGAAGTGCTGAATTTTTAAATTCTGAATGTACATTTCCAATTGAGAAAAAATGATACAAGAGATGACATCGAAGGAGCATGTCGTGGTCCATCGGTTGGTGACGACCACGGTGAGGAAGGTGGTACGACAGCACAGCTGCCTGTCGAGGGGGCGGCGGCGGAAGATGACGACCGGACTTTATGGGAGGTGGGTCACTGGTGCCTCTTTCTCTCTCCTCTCTATACAGTGCAAAAATACAAGGTTTGTACAAAATATTAGCTCTGAAATGTGGCCAACAATTGGTTTAGTATTGATTTATACTCACAATTTTCCCACCAATCAGAGATAGAGTGTGTTCTTCTTTTGATAGTTCAGTATTGATTTAGAGTACTTAGTTGATAAATAATTGAGTCTGGTTTTTTAGTCGCATAGTTTAGTACAGAGTATTGATTTTTGCTCCTAATAAATTTGCCACCAATCAGGTCTGGGCTATTGTTCATTTTCAACTGTTGAAATTTGTGACTATAAATTTGAAGGTTGTGAATAAAATTTGGATAGGCAAAAAGGGTTATGATTGTTGTTTATTTGATGGCTATATTTGTAATAGTATAAATACATTGATTAAATTATTGATTTTTCTAGCTGGGAAATTCATAAAGTAAAATTGATATGTAGTTCATATTCGTGTAAATCAATGGCATGTTTGTGAATTAGTGTGAGTCTTTTGTTCAATTTTTATGTGTAAAAGTACACCATTTGGTATATGATTTCAAACTTTCAATACATCTACTCTTAATTGTTCTATTTTCCCTTGATGAATTAAAATGAATTTCCCAACATGGCCTTAAATATTGAGCTTAATTACCAAAAGTACTTCATTTATTCTTTATATAGAATTGATATGTTACCGGATCCCTTTTTTAAGCTAATGAGGTTTGATGAATTATTGTAGTTTTTTTGTTTTGTTTTGTTTTTTCTTATAAAGAATCACTTTTAAGCTGACAAATGAATTAACTTAACTCTTATTGCATCAATATGCTGGTACATAGAGTGGCAAATAAGGGTATTAGTGTTCAATTGTTCGCCATTAGTTTGCTGAACGGTAATCATGGAAGGTCAGTTTTAGTGATATTTAAATTTCATTGTAGCAGTAATTCTTAATAACAAATGCTATATAAAAGCCACTTAAAATTAAAAAGTGTTGTATGTGAGATTAATTAGATCAAGTGTGATTGCTGTATGCCCATTGTGATTGCTGTATGCCCAAAGGGAATGGTGCCTTCTGTAAGGAGGTTGTATGTCCAGGTTAGAGACGTCAATGGTGCTGGAATCAACTCTAGCCTTGTCGTTTACCAGGTTTGGCTCTTTTCATTGATTCTTGCTTATGCAATGTTGGCGGTGTGGCTCTTATGCCTTTTCTTATGCTTGAATTTCCACTCAATATAAACGTGTTTCGTCACTGCAGAATTTGAGTTTTGTTTAGTATCTTAGACTTCTGGACAAGAGCGTTACAATATGTACTATTCTTTTCTATCAAAGAAGATAATTTATATCTACAATTTCTCAGTTACTATTAATTTTAACTTCTATCTCTAATTGGTGACTCAGTTAAATGGATGAATTTGAAAGGTCTACTCAATTAATAAGTAATTAAATGAGAAATAGAATAAGTCCATGACAACATTAGTTACTGCCTACTGAAGAACCAAAAGGTTGTTGATGCAGGATTATGGTACAAAATAACTACGATGAAAGGTGGAAGAAAGCAAGTAGGGATTCAAGGGAATAATCAAAGGTTAAAAGAAAGCAAGAAAGCAGGAGTACAAATCAGAGCTATTTACAAGCAGCAGGTTCTCGAATTGATTCTCATTTTACTTGTCCAACAACTGAAATTTTCACTTTTATATGTGATGGGTTAGCACAATGTTTCTTTTACCCCATGAATTCCCATTTTTTAAAAACCGAGAAACTTCACATTATTTAAATAAGGGTGTTTCATATTGTAGCAGATTTCCCAGAATATCCTACAACATCAAAGACAAGAATGAGTGCTCGACAACGGGCGATTTTAGGGATTCCAAAACCTAAACGCCAAAAGCAATCAAAGACAGGTGAATGTCTCCAAATAATAAGCTATGCATTTCTCTGAGTTTTTAAAGAATTGTCTCGACTGAATGTTTATTTAAAACTGCTTATAGTTGGTGCTGCAATAAATTCAGCCAATCGCTGCCTACTAAGCCCATGGAGTTGCCTGCCCCTCATTTTTGCGATAAGTGTCGTGCAAAAAAACTAGCCTTTGAGTCATTGCATTTTTGTTGCTGTGATGGTGAAGTTGAAATTGCTTCTAATGCTTTACCCCCTGAATTAGATAAACTTTATACTTCTAATGACGATGATTCGGATCATTTTCAGACATATTCTCGCCTTTACAATAACCTCTTTGCTTTTAGCTCAATTGGTGGATCAATGGATGGGGATATTCATAAAGGAATATATGCTTTGAAGGTTCATGGCCAAATTTATCATAATATTCCTGACCTCTTGCCTGATAATGAACCACCACAATATTTACAGCTTTACTTCTACGATGCTATGTTTGAGGCAGAAAATAGACATCGTCTTTTTCCAAACTTACGTCCGAGTATAATTTCCTTGATTATGGCTATTATGCTTTTGAATTCATATGCCAGGTTTTTCAAGTCTCTTCGGGAGACTGAAGTCACTGAAGAGACTGAAATCAGGCTCAATAAACACCCCGTTCTTGATCAACGTGTTTACAATGCTCCGACATCCGAAGAAGTAGCTGTGATATGGAGTGAAGGTACTTCATCTAGCCAAAGCAACAGCCCACATATCATTGTTCATGGGAAATCAAACAAGAGCCATAGGATATATCATTATTATGGCTGTTACGATCCTCTACAATACCCGCTTCTATTTCCTCGAGGTGACTGTGGGTGGCATCACGGTTTACTAAAAATGTCTCACGGAGGACGGTCCCAGGTGGAAGACCTTTCAAATATTGTCATTTCAGACAATGTTCAAGAGGCAGCTGATTTGGTAACTGAAGAAGGTTATGGTAAGACAACTAATTGTGGCTACTTACACCAAAAACATGTTATTTCATTTATGTCATTCCCGTATTAATCATGTAAATGTAACTACTTTTATAAAAACAAATGGAATTGCAGCTGCTGCTCGGGGGAAGAAGGGCAAGCTTATTTCTTGCAGGGAGTATTATGCATACAAGTTTCAAATGCGTGCTGGAAATTTCATCCTACTGGCTGGGCGGCTGTTCTTGCAATATATTGTAGACATGTATGTGAAGATAGAGAATACTCGGCTAGATTTCTTTAGACAAAATCAGGCACAAATTAGAGTTGAGCTATATCAGGGTTTAGTAGATACACTTGAAGGCGGTGAAGCAAATGCATCGAATGTAGGTCAGTGTGTTATCCTCCCTCCTTCCTTTTAAGGGGGGCCTTGTGATATGCAACGACGTTATCTCAATGCTATCGCTCTTGTACAACGTTTTGGGAAACCGGACTTATTCATAACAATGACCTGCAACCCAAATTGGCCAGAAATCAAAGCAGAGCTGGCACACGGGGAAAAAGCATAAAACCGACCCGATCTTGTAGCTCGTGTTTTCAGAGCAAAGCTTATAGCACTGGAAAAAAAAAAGAACAAGTGTTTGGAGAGGTGGCTGCGTTCATTTATGTAGTTGAGTTCCAAAAACGTGGCTTGCCACATGTTCATATGCTCATTATTTTAAAGCCGGAATTTAGGATAAAGCATCCAGACTCATTTGACAAGTACGTGTCCGCTGAAATTCCTTCCCATGAAAACCCACACTTACGAAAAGTGGTCTTAAACCATATGATACATGGCCCATGTGGGAAGGATAACCCTGAATGCCCATGCATGAATCATAGAGGAATGGACGGGAAGTGCAAATACGACTACCCTAAGTCTTTTCTGATATTACAACAAGCCATGAAAGTGGGTATCCTGAATACAGACGCCGGGACACAGGGGAGTCTATTGTGATTCGAAGGAAAAGGTTGGACAACCGTTGGGTCGTTCCATATAACCCTTATCTATCTGCCTTATTCGACTGTCACTTGAATGTGGAGGTATGTTTAACAATTCAAGCAGTTAAGTACCTTTACAAATACGTTTATAAAGGATATGATCGGGTATCATATAACGTACAAGCTTCATCAGGCTCTGTAAATGAGATTGAGCAGTTCCAAGCAGGCCATTGGGTATCCCCTTGTGAAGCCGCATGGAGAATCTTTGGGTTTGACCTGTTTGAAATGAGCCCACCAGTAGTAACATTGCAAATTCATCTGCCTAATCAGCACAGTGTGAGGTTCTCTCCCAATGAACAACTAGCCTCTGTTGTTTCAGATAGGCGCCGAGCCCGTACTTCATGAACCAAGTTCTTTAGAATGAACAACACTGTCCCAAACATACCAAAATACACATATGCAGAATTTTGTGAGCATTATGTGTGGAATCATGCTACAAAAACATGGTCTAAGCGGGCTAATGTGCGAACTGCAATAGGGCGTCTGACTTTTGTGGCTCCATCCGAAGGGGAAAGATATTTTCTCAGGCTGCTACTAATCAATGTAAGGGGACCAAAATCATTTGAAGATTTACGAACAGTCAACGCCCACCTTTGTGTAACATTTAAGGAAGCGGCCTTGAAACTTGGCCTCCTGGCAGAAGATGACGCCGTTGATAAATGTATGGCAGAGGCTGTTACTGCACATATGCCAACAGCTTTGCGTAAATTATTTGCTACAGTAGTGATTTTCGGAATGCCAAGAGATCCCCTAGCCCTTTGGCAGAAGTACTACATTCATTTGTCCGAAGATATCAAACACCAAAATCCAGGAATGAAAGACAAAGTGAAGGCCCTTACTGTGCAAGGGGTTGAGCGTTTCTTAGAAGAAATGGGGAAAACTTTGGAAGAATTTGGCCTAGGGGTGTTGATAAGCAATGCAGACTCCGGACTACGACAAACAAAGGATATTGCTGATGCACTCAATGCCACAATACCGGTTGAATACATTGAAGCCATTGACAAGCTCAACCTTGCCCAACGCGATGCCTTTGATTGCATCATTAAACATGTGCAGCTTAACAAACCTGGTTCATTTTTCGTTGACTGTCCGGGAGGCACTGGCAAGACATACCTTTACTGTGCATTGTATGCTGCTGTTAGAAAAATGGGCAAAATAGTTCTTCCAACAGCTACGTCCGGAATTGCTGCCTCAAACATAGTGACTAGGAGGACAACCCATTCACGTTTTAAAATCCCCCTTGATCATACAGCTTCCATGTCTTGCAATGTATCTAAACAAAGCAACTTATCTGGTCTTCTACGAGAAAGCTCCTTGATTATTTGGGATGAAGCATCAATGGCAATCAAGGAAAACGTAGAGTCATTAGACTTGCTGCTTAGGGATTTATGTGATAGGCGTACAGCTTTTGAAGGCAAGGTTGTCGTCTTTGGTGGGGACCTTCGGCAAGTATTGCCTGTGGTACCCAAAAAATCACAAAAAGAAGCCGTATAAGCGAGCTTAGTCTCTTCTTATCTATGGCATGGTTTCAAACGAATACGCCTTAGTCAAAACATGCGAGCACGTACAGATCCTGCATTCTCTGATTTCTTGCTTGCTTTAGGGGACGGCCGTATGCAAACAGAAGAGATAGCTGACATTCATCTACCAAGACAACTGGTTGTGCCATTTGAGGATGAAAACTACTCTCTGGACCAACTTCTCAGCCAAATATTCCCGGAACTGACCGCAGGTGGTTTCAGTTCAAGCATCTTCGCTGAACGTGCAATCTTGACTCCCCTCAACGATGATGTTGATGAGATAAATACTCTGCTAATTGAAAAACACCCAGGTCAGGCTGTAACCTACAAGAGTTTTGATGTGTTAATTGATGAAAATTGCAAAATTTACACAACTGAATTCCTAAACACTTTATGCCCCGGAGGAATGAGTCCACATGAATTGGTTCTAAAGGAAAATTGCCCCGTTATTCTGCTGAGGAACCTTGCTCCAGCCTCTGGCTTATGCAATGGGACACGACTCATATGCAAAAGATTCTACCCCAACATGATTGAGTGTGTAATTGCAACTGGCCATCATACTGGTGAATATGTATTTCTGCCACGCATTGACTTGCGGCCCTCTGCCTCAACTAATTACCCGTTCCAGTTCCAGCGAAAACAATTCCCAATCAAGCTTTGTTTTGCTATGACAATCAACAAAGCCCAGGGACAAACACTCACTCAAGTAGGGATATACCTTAGATGACCTTGCTTCTCTCATGGACAATTATATGTTGCCCTTGCTCGGGCCTGGAATTCTAAACATGTAAGGGTACTGACCAAGCCTACAACTGAAGATCAGCATGTATACAGTGCAAAAAAATTGTTATTTCGTTTGAGATCTTACTACGATCAGGTGTTACACAGCAATCTCCTTCAAGGTCAGTATAATTACAACCTCCTGATTTATTTTTTATAATGTATGCCGTTCACCTAATGTGTAGCTGCTAAAGTCAAACCCATTCTTTTATGACAGGAACAACTGAAACAGGAACTTCTGTCTGGTTATCTTCACGATGTCCCCTATCAAAATTTCAGCCAATTTAAAATACCAAATGAAGGAGAATATTTCAATAAACTTAGTTCATCTTAAAATTTAACAAAATGTTATTGTTTCTTGAAACAATCTATTACTTCTTCTTCTGAAAATGACAAGCAACTACTTCCTAATTACTGTGTCTTTTGTTAAGATTTCTACTTTGAATGATATCTACATTATATGAATGTTGTCTTGCTTCAAAATTACCCCTTTATTTCTTTCAAAATCATTTAAACATAACAAGAGTATAAGATTTTGGTGCAGATGGTACCCACCATATATGGCTGCTCTGATGCAACTATAGTTCTTGGAGCATGCTAAATGTGAATTCTGAGTTAGATGTGAAACTGACAGCACAGTTGTTATGACAATGATCATGTCAACAGGCTCTAACAGTAGAACACTGTGACCGAGTTCATGTCATCTCTGCAGCAAAACGACTTTGTATTGCCAACTGTCGTGAGTTATGTTTTACTTGGGAGTCAATCAAAGACCTCTAATTATTGGTGATAATCATAAACTAAAGGTATGCCACTCTTATTTGCAACTTCGCCATCAGTCTCCTAATGTATATGCTCCATATTTATCTATGTTTAAAAGTACGGTACCCAAACTCACGGCCCACAACCCAAAAAAAGAAAATAAAAGAATACTGGCAGTTGGGTCGGGTGGCCTTAGTGTCATCTCACTAAACAGGTCTTTCTATCTCTAAATCTATTTTTCCTGCACTCTACTAAAATAGTTTTGGTTGATTGCATCCATTCATCATGTGAACTTGTTAATATATGTGAAATGTCAACACAGAGTGTATATCATGTTCATAGCTTAGGCATTCCAAACGATACCATGGAGTTCCATCTTCATTGTAAGCTTATTGTCTTTAGTTCTCTACTAATTGTTATTGATTCAATTCTTACTGCTTATGAGTATAAATCAAAAGCAGTTCATTTAATAATTCTTACTAATAATTTTTACTGCTAATTGCCAATCACTAATTTACAATGGGGAAACTGCCAATCTTACCACTCTTAACTCCAATTTTTGTCCTAAGCGACTTTTCTTTTATAATAATAATTTACTGTGATTTATAAACCCACCAACTCTGCTGTAAGAATTTCACATTTCCTACTCTTGTTATTACAATCTTGCTGTTTTGCTTTGATTAACTCTATTATTTTCTGCAACTTTGATTTCCTGAGTTGATGATACATTCTTTTTAACTTAGTAATGGCAGATTATGAGAGAAAATATAGTGGGTGTTTAATAATTTGGTTCATTCATTTTGACATTTCTACTCTTAGTATTACAATTCTTCAGTGCTGCAAATGTCTGCTGCTCTCTCTCTCTCTCTCTCAAAATTCCAGCATATGAGCGTTTACAAAAAATTATGTACTATCTTTAAGTACTTCACAGTAATCTTTTACTGGATGTTTATGATAAATAGTTTTATTCATTTTTATTTCATTTTTTATTTTAAATTTTTTTTCCACGGGGCTTCCTACTCTTAGTGGGATTAGTATCTAAATTTCTTTTGAATTTTGTTCAGCTTGCTAATGTTTAAGTAACTTTTCTATTAATATACCTGTCCTATAATTTGCAAGTTACAATCCCAAATAATACCATAAGGCATTCAACAGAATACATTAACATGTTACTCATAATTGTTGGCAGCCTTGGGAATTTGTGGTTCACCATGTTTTGCATTACCAAAATTCTAAACAGGGCAAGCTACTTAAACGTTTTTTTTAGCAATGTCAGACAACCAGAATATAAGAATGCCAACAATCACCAATCAAGAAGCGCTACCAACGCCTTGTATTTGAGGATACTGAGGTTTGTTCACTTTCTTACTAGGCACTAAAACCAGTAATATAAAATTTACAACTGCTTGTATTCTGCTATCGGCAATAAAACCAAAAAACATAAGGAAAATACAGATCTCATTCACAGATTTAATCAACATAAGGAAAAACTCAAAACTTCAACAGCTAAAAATCACTTAAATATTCAACATGACATTTATTAAATTAGTTTATGGAATTGTCATGACTGCCGAGCAAACAAATCTAAGAGTTAAACACTATAATTTACATTCCCATGCAATAAAAAGACTTAAAGAAGCAGGGTCACTTTAGTTATGATCAGGTCGATTGGATTTTTATGGCACATATATTCACTTGAACTATGCTATGCAGGGTAACCATCTTGGAGGTACTCTTTTTGGTGATGAAATAGACACTTTCAAGGACGTCCTGCAACTAGGGAAAGAATATGAGATCGCAAATGCTCCACTGAAACCAATAGATCCAAAGTACCAAAAAAGAGAAGACGAGTGCCAGATGACATTCGGCGGACAAACGATCATCGAACCACTGGACCCAACTGCAGGTCCAGTTCTGCCAAATTATGTCTCCATCAACTCAATTCCAAAAACAAGCTTCAAAAATGAACGCTTTGGTAAGTACAGTGCTAGCCAACATCAACTATATTGGTAACAGCACTTTATGTAGCAGTCACTAACCGTATGTAACATGTCACACAGATTTGCTTGCTGTTGTCCTTTACATAGAAGAGGTCAGGAAAGTACCAACATCAGGAGGAAACATGATGGATGTACGTGCAATCATAATCACTGACCAAAGGTACGTAAACAATGACAATAACCTATTATAACAATGTAATCCACCATTTATACAAAACTACAAAAGTATCCATGACTCTATATGCCATGATAAACAACACTGAACAGCCGCTCACCATCTCAATGTGGGGAGGCCTTTCTGTTATTGACACTGAGAAGCTTGCAGGTTGGGTGCTAAGCCCAATAGTTGCAGCCTTCACTCACTTACAACCAACCACATATAAAGGTAACCTATCATTTCTTCTCAAATTGTTAAAATACCTTAAAACACTGCCTAATTCAAAACCTTAAAACATGTAGGGTTCTCCCTTGCAAGCTCAATGTCAACTACTATCATCTCAGATCCTATGGGGGAGGAAGCATATGCTCTTCGAACATGGTAAGCAATGAAAAACACAATATACTTACAATATCTAATGCTAATCAATTGTACTAAATTCGTTCAAAACATCCTAGGATGAAAGAAAAACAAGAATGCTTCTTGACCAGGCAACAAAAATACTGCACATCAGAACACCAGCAGCGAAAACTATCTATGAAATTGAGCAAAAAAATGTAAGGACAACAACCCCCACCCCGCTACATAACAAATACCTACCTATTAGCAGGCTGCAAACACAATGCAAGAAGAACGCCATTGGATACAAGCCACTATCCCTGATGCTCAGTTGGAAAATCTGCTAGCTTACTTAGGATGTAACAACTGTGGAAAGCGCTGCCAAGAAGCAAAGGACGCAACTTTCAAATGCCTACACTGCTAAAAAAAAAATAGTACTGCCGCAGTCAGGTAAGAATCAACTCAAATCAACAAATGCAACAACTACAATAACCAAAATACTAATGTCCCTTTACACACAGGGTAAATTTCACAATCGATGTGAGTGACGCCACTGGGACACTAAGACTCACTGCTTTTGCTGAAGACTGTGAAAAGCTCATTGGTCTCCCTACTTCAGAGATATATGAGAAGAAAATGGCGGTAAGAACGGAAAAAAAAGGGGAAAGGCCATATAATTCGAATAAAAACTCAACAAAAACAGTCCTAAAGCTTTCTGATTTTATTTTGTGCATTATTGGGCAGGGTGATTGGCCAGAATTTGAAGATATAGCTAGCAACCTAAAGGTGAGGACCATCAAATTCCAAATAGCACCAACAACTTCTCTAACTAGAATCGGGGTGCTCAAATGGGCTATCAAAGACGTTGAGATTTGACGACACATGAAAGTCCTACAACAAAAAACAAGAAGTAGTCGTTTGTCCTTAAACGACACCTTATACTTAGCTACATATTTACAATAATTTAGTACTACCATATAAGAATACTTACTGCATATCATTATATCTATCTAAGTACTCCGTACTATTAGGATTAATCTTAAATTATGTGCCATGTAAGAACTCTTTTATTGAAATCAAATAATAAATGGCAAGTTTAAAGATCATTGCACCACTCCAATTGATAGTCACAACACCAACTCATTGCAATTACAAATTTCAATTACTGTACATTTCAAGCTAATAGCACCACTCCAATATGATAGCCACGTAAACCACAATTCCCTTTACAAAACAACAACCCACAAACAACTCAAATAAAAAATAATTAACCCAAAAAACAATTACCAAAACCTCATAAACAAAACACATTCTAAACAAGAAAAGGCAAACCGATCCGCGCGCATCGCGCGCGTTGGCTCCCCTAGTTTTAATAAGTGTTACACTTCTTTTTTTGGCAAAAAGCTACACTAAAATATTAGTATATCTCTCTCTTCTCATGATCACCACCCAAACCCATTGCTACTTATTTTATTATATTTTTCTTCTAACATTCACTACTCTTCAATAAATTATTAACCGCAGTATTTTTCTTTTACAATTTTTTTATACTCCTACTCCACTTACCTCTTATTTTATTTAAGTCAATTAAGTTGCCTAAAACTATATGGCGGTCAAACTGTAACACTTAAAAAGTTAAAAAAAACTCGGAGGGAGTAAACATTTTAGGTGATTCAAAACTGAAAAAACAACCAAGATGCCGTCATTCGGAAGGAGTGGGGGTGTAGGCAGCTCTACCTTACCTAGGCCAAAATATGTAACTTTTTTTTAAAAAAAAAAAATCTTTTAGATTTGCTGATATGATGCAGCTAATAGGCCCATAGCCATAACCCAACAAATTTACGATCGTGTGCAATTGAGATTTTGCATTAGCAAGTTTTGGTCTATTGAAAAGCAAATGTTATAGTGGAAAGGGAAGATCTAAACTCCTATTAAGAGGGCAAATTCAAGCATTCAACAATACTAAGGTCAGAATTAATATTTACACTCAAGAACATTGATACCGTCCAAACAAAATCCAGCAAATAATTAGAACAATAAAACACAGAAAATGTAAGCAAATCTAAATTAATGATTGTACATGAAAAAAAACAAGTTTAGATTTAAATTGCAGGACGAAACCACATGGGACAACAATAGGAAGAGCGTAAGTGGGTGTTATTCTCCAGCTTTAATGGCCGGATGATATTTTCACCCATTTGAAAAACACCAATGTCATGTCCCGTTAGTTTATCTTTGGTGGCTTTAGAACCGGATGAGTAATTATCTGCAAAGTATACGCAATTGCGTTGGCATCCCATCTCAGTTGCGCGAACAGACATAGTTGCATTGTTACCCACAAAGAGAGCAACATCTTGCAAATCTTTCAACTCTTCCCAACTCTTGTCATCAAAGTGAAACTTGTAAACCTTAAAACCAACTGTCTTGTAATTAACTATGTAGGTAGTGTGATCGGAAAAATTAAGTTCTGAATCTGTATTTTGAAATACAAATCGTATATACGGTACGTAACATCTGTACCAACTTAATGCCAGAGGTTTCTTATTCTGAACATCATCAAGGTTTACCAGTGCAATATTGCCACACTCATTCACAAATACAAGTCCATCGGTACCAAGATTATCCCTACGGTATAATACATCCATAACCCTCCGGTAAATAGCCCTTTTCTCAGATATAATTGGTGTCCACTGTGTGTCCCCGGGCTTGGCAATTGCAGCTCTAAGATAGGCATCATATATAAGTACCACCACTAAAGTATCACCTGATACCTTAAGTACAACAGCCCTGTTTATGAAATATGCACCAAGGAATTCACCAGAATTATCCCGAAGGAAGGGGATTGTACGGCGACAAGGGAGATCGAGGCGATCCTTGGTAAGAGGGTTAAATAAGTACATGTTATCATCAATCCCATGAGTTAGTATCCAACCATGAGATGATCCCCAACAATTCATAGATCACACTTGACATTGTAACACCTAACTTTCTCATGCGTTAAATCCAACAAGCCTCGAGTAGTATTAATATCATCAAACTTGTCTTCAACACTCTCTGCTTCAATCACATTCTCTAAACGATCAGGTTCCAGATACTGTATCCATTCATCCTCGTTGATATCCTGGTTGCCATCAGTTAACATAAGCCACGGCATTTGACAATCCCACTTCCGCTTCAAATTGACTGTATCACAAGCTTTGCGCCACGAACGACACACACCGGAAAAGGCTAGACCGTCTACGAATGATACTATGTGTTTATCAACTATACGAACCAACAAATCAGTCGGCAGGTCTGCCCAGTTAACTTCCATCTTCACTTTTTTCCTTAAACAAACAAATCACATCAATAACTGCAAACATCCATCTTAAACAAGCCAACCACATATCATAAACAAAAAGTCCCAAGAACTAACCATATACATAACAATATAAATACTCAAACTGATAAATAAATTCAGCAAATAATTGTGTCAAAAAATAATCATTGAATAATCAACCTATCCAAAGATTCAAACAATTTATATCCACCATAAAAACTACCGACCCCAACATCAAAAAATTAATCATCCGATATAAAATAAACAAAATTTACAAAGATTATTACTGTAATTGAAATCTCAATCAAAATTTATCAAAAAAAACAAACCTGGGATTGAAGATTGCCTCCTCATGAATACGATTACTGATCAGATTAGATGGCATGACTCTGAACAAATTTAATTTGGTTTTTGTTTGTTTGATTAATTAATTAATAAGGAAGACAAAGTAAGAAACCAAACTCTCAAAGTTATCGGTGTTGTTTTCACTTCTGAGTTTCCAATGTCTCAAACTTCCCAACTCTGACTATTTATTAAAAAAAAATATTGTAAATTAGGATATAAATTCTTTTAACTTATATTAGGAAATAAATCCCTTTTAACAGGAAATAAATTTTTGAAAGAGATAAAGTTTATAAGAGACGTGTACATGAACAGATTAATATATGTCAGGATCTTCCCTAATTTACCTCCAATTTCAACAAATTTATCTCGGAGATTCAATGCCGATTTTATCCATGATTTCACATCAATTGCCGAAAACCTCACAAATTGTCGATCATGCAATGTGATTGTGAGAGCTAAGTGGTGGGATTTGGGAGGAGAGAGAAAGAGTATGGAATATCTTCTGTGATATTCATGCATTTTGAATTATTCTGGGGAAGATTTGGAGAAAGGAACGAGATGAAGATGGAGGTGATATAATTGGTGTTCTACCCAAGCGTTTGGTATGAGAGATAGAATAAGCCTTAATAGTGAATCATGGCTCATGCATAACATATTAACAACAAAATAAGATAGAGAATTATTGGGTAGGATAAGGAGAAAATAGAGTACTCGTAATGGCAACCTAATTTAATAATTAGTTCGCCATGTCACATAAGTTTTTAAGCTAATTGTTATTTTAGTTAATTTGAGCACCAATGGCTAGTTATTAGTTTACTATTCATATGAACCCGACTTTCTTAATTAGCATTTTTATATGAAGTATTTCAAAATACTTATTCTAATTTGTTTTATTTTGACAAGTTTTTTCCAAGCAAATTAGCTTGACCAAGCTAATTGCATTTTCTTGCTCCAATAGTCAAGCTAGTAGCTATGGATTATTTAATATTACAATCAAGTCCCTAGCTACAACCGTTGGAGTTGCTCTAAGATAACTAACAAAATTATTAATTTACCCTTACTAATTTCAATTTTTTTTCCTTCAAGGGGTTAATTTGTTCTTTCAATTATACCCCCTCCGTTCGCATTAGTTGCAACACTTTTCATTTTCGATTGTTTTATATTAGTTGCAACACTACTATATTTGGAAAAGAGTCCACTAATATTTTATAATTACTCTCTCCCACTAACCTCACTTTCACAAATATTTTATTATATTTCTCATTCCTACCAACCCCACATACATAACTTTTTATTTATTTATTATTATTATTTCTAGGGGTGAAACAAATTCGGTTTAAAACCAAACCGAACCGAAAACCAAACCGAATAAGAAATATGGTTCGGTTTTTTTCCTAAAGTGGTTCGGTTTGGTTTGTTAAAAAAAAAATTCGGTTTTCGGTTCGGTTTCGGTCTGAGAAAATTAAAAACCGAATAAAACCGAAAAAACCGAAATATTAGGCCCAATTTACCCTAAGTATATAAACCCAAAAAAAAACCTAATCTATTTGCGTTTTCCTCTGAAAGTCTGAATCCTCCACGCTCTCAGCCTCTTACCCTAAGTCTCAAACTCTCATCCATTCCACCGTCCATTCCACCACCGTTCACCGTCCAAGCGTCCAGCATCCACCGTCCATTCCTCCACCGTCCTGCCGTCCAAAGGTAATTTTTCATATTTGCGATTAAGCATTTACTTGGTTCAAATCTGGAAAATGAAAGTTAATTTCTTAAGGTTTTAATTATGAGTAGTGTTAATTACGAAAATGATTATTAAAGATGAGTTTGAATCATGATAAAATTACAATTTACATGTACAATTTAATAAAAAATTCAGATCTATTCGGCTGTTCCTTCCCTTGAATTCTCTAGTATCTTTGGGTGAATATACACTCGATTGTTGATTGTGAACTTGTGAATTGTGATGTTGTTTGTGAGGCAATGTTCGTTTATGTTTTATTTGCGAAATACTTTGTTACAGTCTACATGCTACACTAGGCCTAAGTAGTTGCAGATACACTCTGTATTAGTTTCATAGCTATTTACAGTGTACATTTTCAAAGAAATGTAACTGTATTTTCAAAGAAATGGTTAAGACTACATGGATGCATGTGTTATGAATTGTGATGCTGTTCTTTTGCTGCTGTGTTGTGAACTTTTGCTGCTGTGTTGTGAACTTTTGCTGCTGTGTTGTTGTGAACTTGTGATGTTGTTCTGCTGTGTTGTGATGTTGTTCTGATGCATTGTGCATTCTGCATTCTGCTCTATTAATTTGGTTTTATTTATGTCCTAGGCCAATGGCAACCAATGTGGGTGGTGCTCCTGACCAGCCTCAGTCTGAACATGAGACTGACCAAGTCTCAGAAAATCAGAATAAAGAACAGGGAGCAAAAAGGAAGAGGATGAAAGAGCGCTCTGAAGTTTGGGAGCACTTTATTAAAGAATATTTGGCTTCTGGAAGGCAGGAAATTTGCAAGTATTGTGGAATGAGTTACAAGTGTGGGGCAAAGAAAAACGGCACCAGTGTGTTATGGGCTCATATTTCGCGATGTCGTAAGTATCCCTTAAACACCCCTAAAGATTCAAAACAAAGTTTGCTTTCATTCAAAAGGGCTAAAGTACCAAGTGGTAGTACTAGTGGGTTGACATACCACAAATTTGATGCTGGTAGTATTAGAAAAGCTTTGTCATTTATGGTGATTGTTGATGAACTTCCATTTAAGTTTGTAGAAGGTATAGGTTTTAGACACTTTTGTGGTGTAATGGAACCTAGATTTAATGTTCCTTCTCGCATTACAGTAGCCAAAGATTGTTTTGAAACATATTTAACTGAAAAACGAAAGTTGAAAAATGTGTTAAAGAGGTGTAATTCAAGAGTTTCTTTAACCACTGATACATGGACCTCAATACAACAAATCAATTACATGTGCCTCACTGTCCACTTCATTAATAATGATTGGAAATTACACAAAAGAATTCTGAATTTTTGTCCTATTTCTAGTCATAAGGGTGATGATATTGGCAAAGAAATTGAAAAGTGTTTGCTTGATTGGGGGGGTTGAAAATATCATGTGCATAACTGCTGACAATGCTAGCTCAAATGATACTGCAATTGGGTATTTGAGAAGGAAAATAAATGGATGGAAAACTGGGGTTCTTAAGGGTCGTTTCATTCACATGCGTTGTGTTGCGCACATTGTCAATTTGGTTGTTTCTGATGGTTTGAAAATTGTTAATGATTCGGTTCAACGTGTTAGGCATGCTGTTAGGTTTATCAACCAATCTCCTGCTAGGTTGCAAAGGTTTAAAAAATGTGTCTTAGATGAAAAAATCAACACAACAAAGGGATTGTGCCTTGATGTGCCTACTAGGTGGAACTCCACCTATTTGATGTTGAATGCTGCTATTGAACTTGAGGATGCTTTTGAGAGGTATTCTGAGGAAGACCCCCACTATGTAGTTGATTTGAATGAGAGGGATGGTAAGGGTAGCCCTGATTCTGATGATTGTAAAATAATGTGAGAAGATTTTCTGAATTTCTACAAGCCTTTTATGATCTGACCTTGCATGTCTCTGGCTCTTTATATGTCACTTCCAATTTGTTTTTTCATGAATTGGTGAGTGTTGCTGTACTTTTGAAAGATTTGGTTTCAAGTGATGATCCGGATATGTGTCTTATGGCTTGTAGAATGAAAGAAAAATATGAAAAGTATTGGGGTGATCCAGAAAAAATAAACCTCTTGATTTTTATTGACGTTGTCCTTGATCCTCGTTATAATCTTGATTATGTTCAGTGGATGATAACTGAAATTTATGATCCTATTGTTGCATCAAAGTTGGTTGATAATGTGAAGGTAACTTTGAATGCTTTGTATGAGGAGTATCGTGTTTCTTCATCTAATGATGTGAATAGGGAGGAAGTGTCTTCAAGTAAGGATGACAAAACTCCATTGTCTCCCAAACATAAAAAGATTGAAGTCTTAAAGAGTAAGTATAAGAAACACAAGTGTGAGAAAGATGAAGATGCAAAAATAGAGTTGGACAAATATTTGGAGGAGGATACGGCAGATGATATAGGTGAATTTGATATTTTGAGCTGGTGGAAGTTCAATTGTTCAAGGTTTCCTACCATGGGGAGAATTGCCCGTGATGTTCTAGCTGTCCCTATTTCGACAGTAGCTTCTGAGAGTGCATTCAGCACTGGTGGCAGAGTTCTAGATCAGTTTAGGAGCTCATTAACTCCCCGAGTTGTAGAAGGTCTTGTTTGTGCTCAAAATTGGTTACGTGCTTCACCATTTCCAAGTATTGAAGAATGTTTAGAGGAAGTTGAGCTGCTTGAAGAAGGTAATATATAAGAATATCTAATCAAAATTTACATATTTTCATTTATGTATATATATATTAACTTGGTTATTTTTGTTATGAATTATGATAGATTTGAAGAATATGGCAATTAGTGATGCTGATATTGATGAAGTGCAAATAATAGACTGATGTGGGCTCTTTGCTAATTTGCTGTTGCTATGCTAACTTGCTGCTGCCTGCTGCCTTTCCTCTATGTTGCTGCCTGCCGACTTTCCCTCTATGCTGCTTGTTTCGGGGTTTTCTAATGTCCTGCGGGAGAGTTACAATTCCGAGACTGGAACCGGACGCCTGTACCTGCAAAATAACGGAGACTCCTGGGAGCTCCGCCTCCAACGGTCAAGTTAGTACCTGATTAAGGAGTAATTAATGCGGAAATTAAAGTGATTTGGTCTCTCTAGGTGAGAGTGTTTAATGTAGGTAATCTGCTTTGTTAGCGAGATCAGCCGGTTATTACTGTGTGTAATTAATGTGTTTTTCCGTAATGTTTCTGTTTTTTCTTCTTAATGAGGATTAAGGGAGGTATTTATAACCTTGGAAAACGTGCCCATCCTAGGTTTAGGTAAACCTAGGGCCGATTGGGCTTCCCTCGGAAGTTGGGCCTGGGTGGCCGGTTTCTCCATTAGGCATGGAGTATGCCACATGTCTTGACATAACAGGTCCAAGGTGGACGAATAAGCGTGTGCCACGTGGGAAGCCCTGACTGTTCCAACTGGGGGACACTTGGCAGGACCTGATTGGTACACGTGGCGCATTCCGATTGGTGGGAGCAAAATCCCCTAATCATTTGCCCCTCACAGGTGGCACGTGATTGGTCACATGTTACCTGTGACAGGTGTCGCACTGTAACAGGCGACGGCCTGCTACAGGTGTCAGTCGGCGAAAGGACGAGAGATTTTCCCGCCCAAATTTTGAATTCTGAAAGTGACCCTTCGCCTTCTCACTTCGCCTATATAAGGGAGAGTTGTCTTGAGTCATTTTCACACTTTGAGAACTTTTTGAGAACATTCGGACCCCTGAACTTGCTCTGAAATTTTGGACCTTTTCTGCCTACCGCCTGTTCTGACAAGCCGACTGCACAGGATTTTCAGAACTTCATCAACCGTCACTCGTTCAGGTAACTCAGTTCTCTTACTCTTAATTTTCTTTTTATTTTCTGAAATGGCACCACGGAAGCACACGACACGACCTAGGTTAGTGATCAGCCGGTCACCGGGGACGGCTGAATCTAGGACTAGGAGTGCCGCCTGCCCTTTTCCGGACCCATCTTTGCCCTTTATACAAAGTCCGACTGTATCTGTGTCTATGCAGAGCAGGATGGCCAGAACCAAAAAGACAGCTAGAATCTCAAATTCAGACGGCTCCTCCCACAGGGTGCCGCTTAGTGAAACATCTGACCAGGCGCCAGATGTGGAAGTGAAACAAGGCGGCCTGGATGCCGGCAATTCTGTGGGGGGAGTCATAGTGACCCCTTCCCATTTAATAGTTAACAAATCTGCTCCTTTTCAAAGAGAGGAGGCGGGCCCCTCCGGGAGAGGGGAGGAGTGGTCCTCTTCGGACTCGTCGAAGGACGATTCCGAGTCAAGCTCTTCTGGCCATGCTTCTTTGGGTACAGAAGAGAAAAACAGCCGCCTGCAAGAGGCGAGACTTTCTCACGCAGTTGAGAAGGGGGACAATTGGGCGGAACCATCCGCCTCTTACCGAGAGCTAAATACCCCCTACTACTGCACGGTACCTCGGGGCCGAATCACAGCCATGCAAGAGAAAGTGGAGAGCTTTATTGCAAACCACACCATGGGCCCCGATTTTCTAGTGTTTGTGCCGGATCCAGAAGACACAGTCGTCTGGCCGGCTGGTTCCAGTTATGATAGCGCCTGCTTTGGCTGCTACGAGGCGGCCATCAAGGCAGGGCTTCGCTTCCCATTACATCCGGCTGTTCAGCGGATTTTGGATGGGTATGAGTTGGGGTTATGGCAGTTAGCCCCAAACTCCTGGGTCAACGTACTCGGCTATGTGGCCGGGTGCGAGCTGCACGGGGTGGAGCCGAGCTTCGAGGCTTTCGCCCATATGATCTATCTCAGCCGGACCCCTAAGACAGGCTGTACCGGCTGGTATCAACTGACAAGCCACAGGGGCTACCTCATGACAAGAGGTAAAGCAAACAAGTGGAAGGACTGGCGGAGCACCTTCCTCATCATTGAGAGTTCAGACATTGAGCTGAACAAGCGCTTCAATAGGTGGAACAGGAATCCGCCCCTTCTTGCAGGCGACCATAGCATGCCGCCTGTTCCCCCCAAGGCTAAGAAAGAGATCCTTGATAAAGGACTCTTTAAAGTAGAGTCGAGGGTCGACTCTACTTCAGGGGTACGAGAGCAAGTACCCCTGCACTACGTCCCGAGCTTCAAGTGGCTCTATGACGAGTACTTTTTGGCCGCCTGCGGCCTCAGCAGTCGGTGCTCAAGAGGTAGTCGGCCTGTCGAATACTCTGTTGTTCCATACATTTGTTGTTTATCTTTTATTAACTTTGCTGTTTGTTTTTGCAGCTGACGCCATGAGCAAAATCACCGCCTCCAAGACTGCGGCGGCCATGTTGCGGGCCTCTATTATGCAACAAGCTTCAACCGACTCCCCCAAAAAGGGGGCACCCTTGGTGAGCTCCGAACCTTTCACCCTCTTTTTGGAGTGTTTATGCATATACTGACTTTTTTCTTCTGTTTTAGACGGGTGCTCCAAGAGCTTCATCTTCCCAACAGCCGAACCCCAAGGCCCGGAAGACGACTGTTGGGAGCTCTCCTGGTTCTGCCAGGAAACAGGTGGCGGCTGAGAAACAGCCGGCCACTTCTTCTAAAACTCCAACTGGGCCGCCTAGAGGTATGAAGTTGTCCTTGTAAATTTTAGACTTGCTCCCTTTTTTTACTAAGTCTAATCCGTTTGTTTATGCTTGATGCAGCCGGCCCCCAGGAGCCTGACTTGGTAGAGATGGCCAAGTCTATGATCAGGGCAGTTCCTCCAGCCGAAAGGGAGGCGGTCAGGGGTGTCGGCACCCTTGACCTTGACGGGATTGCAGGGGTCCCTGCTGAGGTATACTTAGCATATTTTTGAGTATTTGAATTTCTGGACGCCTGTTTTATTTTTTGTTTGGAAACTGACGCCTGTTTCTTTGTACTCAGGCCCTGCTCCGAGTTAACGGCCTTCGCAAGCCGCTTGATCGGAAGAACAAAGAGGTAAAGGCTGCAAAAGCTATGGTCGCCTCTTACTGTGATAAGGCAATGTTTCAAATTGCCCAAAATGAAGTTCTGACCATTGATATTCTTTATTATCAGGCGCAGGCTACCGCCGCTGTTCGGGCTCAGTTAGAGGCGGCCCAGAAGAAGAATGACGAGCTGGAGGCGACCATCACAAATCTCAAGGCCGAGCTGAAACCTCTTCGCCTGAAAATGTACTCTTACGAAGCCATGGAGAAATCCTTGGCCAGCGTAAAGGAACGCCTGGTGACCCAGGAGAAGAGTCTTACCCAAGAGCTCTCGGAAAAGGCCGAGCAAGAGAAGAAAGAGCTGGTCCAGGAGATGATGGAAGACTCCGCTCAAATCCAGCACATGACCTGGGGCCGCCTCTTCCCCAGTGCCGACTTTGCCTCTTGGGAGAGAACGTACCGCCAGTGTTCGGATACATATAATCAAGAGATCCTGGCGGCTGCTGAAGAAGAGGCGTTGGAGGAAGCGTTGTAGGAGGAGGAGCCGGTAGTGGCGCTTGTGCCGCTTGGGGGTAAGGCATCAAAAAAGGATGCAGCTGAAGCCGAGTCCAGCAAGAAGAGTGCTGACCAGGCGGCAGCTGCTAATACTGAACTGCCCCCTTCTTAAGCTTTATGTATTCTTTCCACGGCCTGCGTGCCGTTTGCTTTGTATTTACCCGGCCAGGGGGCCGGGGCTTTGAATATTTTGCTGGTCTTTAATGACCGGCTTATTTTTAATGAATTTTTGTTTTGCCTCAAATTTGTCTAAGTATTGAATATTCCAATATCCAATTGTTCACTAGACCGACTGTTTTACATGGCCGATAGTTGCAGACAGGTACGGAAAGTTAGTCACGCCGCCTATGCCCCTGGACGACTGGTTGTCTGTTTCCAGGATAGACGATCAGTCGGCCATTTATCCAATCAGTATTCGAACTATTTTAAAGACTGGATCCTTTTTAGGCAGGCGGTCCTGTCTTTTGTAAATTTAACCAAGTAGGAAAGTGGTCTGACCAAGTAAACATGAGTGTTACCTAGTCGCCAAGGAACTGAGTAGTTGAGATAACAAGCGGCGGGTACCGGTTGTTTCCCTTTATTCAATATTTGTTGGCTTTTAACTCGTAATTTGTTAACTTAGCAGGAGTAGTGGTTGAGAGCCCCTGTTTGATAAAAACAAGCGGACGACTCATACCTTTTAGGCTCCATACTAAGTTTGAGGGAGTGACTATAAGTTAACATAGGAGTTACATAGTCTCCGTCACACTAGATTGAGTAGTAGAGATTCCAGGCGGCGGAGGCCGGCTGATCCCCTTGATTCGCCAATGTTTGTTGGCTATTAACTCAATAGGTTACCTAGTAGGAATAGGGGTTTGAGTGTCCCTGTTTGCCAAAAAACAGGCGGTCTACTCAAACCTTTTAGGTTCCATACCAAATTTGAGGGAGTGACTATGAGTTAACATTGGAGTTACTCAATCGCCGTCACTCTTGCTTGAGAAGTAGAGGTACCAGGCGGCGGAGGACGGCTAGACCCCTTAATTCGCCAATGTTTGTTGGCTATTAACTCAAGAGGTACCCCCTGCATTTATCCCAAGTAATACAGGCGGTCATCTGACTCAGATGTCAACTGCTACCACTGGTTTGGTTAGTGATAGAGTTATCCTTGTCTCAAAAACGGCTACGTGGTTGCCCTTGGGGACAGTCGTATAGGTGCCGTGTAATTAGTTTATAGAACAATGTTCCACCCAAAAGGGAGCTGCTCTCTGCGACGAATTTCATCCGGAGGGATGCCGCCGGACGCCTGCTATGATGTTGGGACAGGTCGTAGTAGTTTTGTAAATTTGATCAGTTGGCTTGGCGCCTTGTCTGATCATTCGTCCTGTGGCCTTGGTAAGTTCTTGGTGAACGTAGGTGCTAAGTAAAAGGAGGGTAGCCGCCTTTTAGGCACAGGGTCGACCAGGCCCCAATCTTTTTAGCTAAGTATTAGGGGGGTGGCTATGTGTTTGGAACCAGTCGGTCATCTTCTTATGGAGAGTAGCCGACTATATGTCCAGACGACATGCCCCTAAATAGAGTAAAATACTCAATGGAGAGTAGCCGACTGTAAAAGTTCAGACGGCATGCCCCTCTAAAAATAGAGTAAAACTCAATGGAGAGTAGCCGACTGTAAAGGTACAGACGGCATGCCCCTCTTTAAGTGAGTAAAAATTAAACATGGAGAGTAGCCGACTATTTGTTAGTAGGCGTGCCCCTCTTAGTACGAAATTGAATAGTAAGTGCAAACTTTTATTAAGTAGCTCTTGACTATTTACATCATTCAAAAGAAATATTTCTTAAGATTATCTACATTCCAAGTTCGAGGCAACGGTTGTCCGTCTGGTGTTTCCAGACGGTAGGTACCGTCCCTGACTTCCTCATAGATTCGGTAGGGTCCTTCCCAGTTGGGAGTTAGTTTTCCAGACTCATTAGCCCTACCAACTACTTCCATTTTTCTAAGTACAAAGTCCCCTACTTTGAGTGGACGCCTGTGTACTTTTTTGTTGAATGATCTAGTCATTCTCAGGCGATAGATCTCATGGCGCAAGACAGCATTGCCCCTCTTTTCAGGAAGTGAGTCTAATGCCAGGCGCATGGCTTCCCAGTTTGCCTCTTCGTCATATAGCATTACTCGAAGAGTAGGCTCGTAGTGTTCTATTGGAAGAACAGCTTCCGCACCGTAAGTTAGGAGGAATAGAGTTTCTCCAGTCGCCCCTTTTTCAGTCGTCCTAATGGCCCAGAGAACATGTGGTAGTTCATCCGCCCATAGGCCGCCTGCTCGTTCAATCTTTTTCTTGAGACCGTCTGAGATGATTTTATTAAAGGCTTCTACTTGGTCGTTTGCTTGTGGACGGCCGACAGATGCAAAGTAGTTTGCAATTCCTTGGTCACCCAACCAGCTTTTGAGAACAGGCGTCTCAAATTGGGGACCATTATCAAAAACCATAGACATGGGAACCCCAAACCGAGTGATGACATTTTTCCAAATGAATGAAATTACATCTTTCGTCTTGATTCCCTTTACAGCCTCCGCCTCTACCCATTTAGTGAAGTAGTCGACGGCAACAAGTATGTACCTCCTTCCGCCTGTAGCAGGCGTATATGGACCCAGAATGTCCATGCCCCACTTAGCAAACGGTAGTGGGCTGTGAATGGTAGTGAGGTCAGTAGCCGGACGGTGAATTAGTTTGCCAAACCTTTGGCACTTGTCACATTTTTTCACCATCTCCATTGCATCTGCTTCCAAAGTAGGCCAAAAGTAGCCCTGCCGCCTTGCCCTTTGAGCAAGCGTCCTACCACCTATATGAGAAGCACAGTAACCAGAGTGAAGATCGTCTAGTATCTCTCGTCCCTTTTCTGGAGTAACACACTTTAAGAAGGGTTGAAGGTACCCCTTTTTGTGAAGTTCTCCCTTTATCATTTCAAAACAGGTGGCTCGTTTTTTCAGTGCTGCCACCTGTTGAGTATCATCCGGCAGTGTACCGTTTGTCAGATATGCCCTAATTGAATCCATCCAGGTTGAGCTTCTGTCTAGGATTCCAATAGGGTTTTCCTCGATGCTTCTCTTCTCCATTACTTCCCAAAAAACAGTTCGAGGAGTATCAGAGGAGGCGGATGATGCTAATTTTGACAGTGCATCCGCCTGGTTGTTTTCTGATCTCGGCACTTGGATCAGATGGAAATCCTCAAGGGAGCCGACTGCTTGTCGGACCGCCTGTAAATACTTGATCATGGCCGGATGGGTTGCTTCGTATTCGCCATTGTACTGACTCACTATCAATTGTGAATCGGAACAGGCGTCTATTTTTCTTGCCCCTGCCGCCTTGCACATGCGGATCCCGGCTAGTAAAGCTTCATATTCTGCCTCATTGTTTGAAACCTGAAAACTGAAGCGTAGAGCATACTCGTACCTGTCGCCCTCTGGCGACTGACATATGACGCCTGCTCCACAACCATTTGAAGTAGAGCTTCCGTCCACATATACCTTCCATACTTAGTCTGGAACTTGAGAGTCAGGAGGACGAGTCATCTCTACAATAAAATCAGCAAAGGCTTGCCCCTTCACTGCTTTTCTAGGCTCGAATGTAACTTCGAGACTCTGTATTTCTATGGCCCATTTGATCATTCAGCCTGACGACTCCATGATGGTAAGTGGCCGCTTGATAGGTTGGTCTGTATACACGACGACTGCATGTGCCAAAAAGTAGGGCTTCAATTTTTTAACAGCCATGAAGAGTGCAAGACCAAATTTCTCCACTAGGGGATACCTCAACTCGGCATTTTTCAGTACGTGACTGACAAAGTAGACCGGGAGCTGACAGCCGTCTCTTTCAGCAAGGAGAACAGCGCTTAACGCATGATCAGAGACGGTCAGGTACATGTAGAGTACCTCTTTGGGCAAAGGGCTGACCAGCCTCGGCAAGGAATGCAAGTGAACTTTTAATTTCTGGAAGGCGGCCTCAGCATCCGGCCCCCATTCAAACCTTGCCTTTTTCTTAATTGCCTGGAAAAAGTATAGGCATTTGTCGCCTGATCGGCTTAGAAATCTTCCCAAGGCCGCCAGACAACCTGTTAACTTCTGAACCTCTCGGATGGTACGAGGCGACTGCATGTCAATGACCGCCTGCACCTTCTCAGGGTTCGCCTCTATTCCTCTCTGATTGATAAGGAATCCGAGAAATTTCCCAGACTCAACTCCAAATACACATTTCTTGGGATTGAGCATGACATGGTGCCGCCTGAGTGTGGCGAAAGTTTCTCGGAGGTCCGACAGATGATCTTTCTGAAGTTTAGTCTTGACAATCATATCATCAATGTATGCCTCGACGTTTCTCCCAATCTGATCAAAGAACACAGTGTTTATCATTCGTTGGAAGGTAGCCGGGGCATTCTTAAGACCAAACGGCATGACCGTGTAACAGTATAACCCCTGATCAGTGACGAAGGCCGTCTTCTCCTGATCTTTCTTCCATAAAGGAATTTGATGGAAATCAGAATAGGCGTCCATAAAACTCATCAAGGCATGGCCGGCTGTTGAGTCGACCAGGTTATCAATTTTAGGCAGAGGGTAACTGTCTTTGGGGCACGCCTTGTTTAAGTCTGTGTAGTCTACACACATTCGCCAGGTGCCATTCGGCTTTTTAACAAGCACCACATTTGCAACCCAGTCTGGGAAGTAACATTGCCGAATGAACCCTGCATCAAGTAATTTTTTAACTTCGGCGGCTGCCGCCTGACTTCTTTCTTCGCCATGGTTCCGCTTCTTTTGCCGTACTGGCTTCTTTTTTGGATCCACGGCCAGTTTATGTACCGCCAGATCAGGACTAATGCCTGGCATTTCATGGACTTCGAATGCAAAGATGTCCTTGTATTCTTTCAATAGTTTGTGAAAGTTGTCACCAAGGTTTCTCAGAGCAGTCGTCCCAACTTTGACTGTTCGGTCAGGACGTGAGTCGTCTAAGATCAGGTCCGCATGCTCACCAGCCGGCTGAGGGCGGAACTCATCCGGCCGCTCCTCTGCCAATGATTGCTATTTTCTTTCTTTTCTTGCAGCCCCTGTCTGGGATGTCTTTCTCTTTTTGCCGCCTGCTTCTTGAACAGGCGCACTCTCCTTGTCAAGGTCTGTTTTTTCGCCGCTTGACCCAGTAGCCATAACAGTGGGCTTGACATCCGAGAGATAGCACTCTCGGGCCATCCTCTGATCTCCCCTTAGGGAGCCGACTGTTCCATTATCCCTCTCAAAATTGAGCAACATAAGAGATGGGATTATAACAGCCTTGGAATTATTCAGGGTAGGTCGACCCAGAATCATGTTGTAGGCCGAGAGTTCCTCTACTACCAGGAACCGGACTACCATGTGTCGTCCTTCCCCTTTTTCGCCCAAGCGGATGGGTAAATCTACTCGTCCCAGTGGGTGGACGACTCCTCCTCCAAACCCTACTAAAGGGTGGGAGGCTGGATGTATGCAATCAGTCTGATATTTTAGTTTCAACAGACATTTGGTACTGATGAGATCTGAGGAGCTTCCGGTATCTATGAGGATTCGGCCAACTCTCTGGTTGGCCACTTTACATTCAATAACGAGAGGGTCGTCATGCGGCCCCCTTACCCCTCCTAGATCTTCTTCAGTGATGACAATCTCAGGAAATGAATATTTAGACGGCCGTTCTTGGTGAACGGAATTTACATCTAACCGCCTGATATTGTCTTTGTTGCCCCTAATAGTGGGGCCGCCTCCTGAGAAGCCGCCTGCAATGGTGTAGACGACTGCATCATCTGTATCAGAGCTGTCGGCCTGCTGATTCTTTTTGGCCGACTGCTTTTTTGAGGAAGTGTTCCCCGTAGATTTCTTGACATAAGTGTCAAGATCACCTTGCTCAGCCAGGCGGTCTAGGTACCGCATGAGACTGATGCAGTCATTGGTGTGATGACCAACATCATCATGATAAGCACAGAATTTATCTTGGTTCCGGTTGTTTGCAGAACCCTTCATGGGGACCGGCTTCTCAATTGAGATCCGTCCCTTGATTTCTTTTAGGATAAACTGGTTATCCTTGTTAAACGCATACTTTGGGGAGTATGGTTTGAATTCTTTTTTCTTTTTCTGGGCCGGCTGTTTAGAGGAATCAGCCGCCCAGACCTCTTTTCTTTTCTCATCTTTGTTAGACGACTGTTTCTGTCGTCCTTCTCTTTTGTCGAACCTTTTCCCGTCCGACTGTTTTATCGTACAAAGATCAGTCGCCTGTATATAGGCTTCTGCTTCAATCAAGGCCTCTTGAAGAGTCGCCACCCTTTTTCGAACCAAATCAAATTTGAAGGTAGACCCGTCTTTGAGACCTCTGAAAAAGTCAGTATAAGCTACCTCATCCGGTAACCCTTGAATCTGTATTCTCATCAGGTTAAACCGCCTGATGTAAGAACGAAGCCCCTCCTTCTCGCCCTGCTGAATTGTTCCCAAATCAAGGGTCGTTTTCTTCGCAGGGATGTTCATGGCGAAGTTGGAGGCAAATAAGTAAGCAAGCGTCCTGAAGCTATTTACACAACCAGTCGGCAGGTTGCCGAACCATTGCTGTGCGATTCCTTTGAGAGTCGCTGGGAAACACTTGCACCAAGTGGGATCATCCAACCCTTGAAGGTACATCAGGTTGGTGAATGCCATCAGATGGTCTTCTGGGTTAGTAGTGCCGTCATAGGCGCCTACTAGTACATTTTTCACTTTGGCCGGCTGAGCGGCTTCAGTAATTTCCTTGGAGAAGGCCGACGGCTGTTCACCAAGTCTAACCAACCGTAGCTGCCAGTCCATAGGTTGGACGTTTTTTGCTGCAGGTCCACCAAACGGAGGTGGCTGCAAAAAATACTGTTGTTGCGGCACAAATGGTAAGTTTGGTACCGCCTGGTCACTATGAAAGCCGGACTGACGGGAGGTGCCGCCTGACTGACTCTCATGGTACGACTGAGTATGCCTCATCGAGGCATTTCGCAAACTGTCTTGAAAGTTTGAAGTAGAGGCCGACTCTGACAATCGGTCACTCTTCTTCTGCTCTAGCAGTAGCCGAGCATCTGTGAATGTTTGCTTCGACCCGTCCGCCTGAATATGACGAACATGTTTCCTATTTCCTGTAGGATAACGGAATTTTGTGAAATCAAGGGCAGGTGGCTCCCGCTTCCTAGATTTAGGATGAGGAGTTGCCTCTCGCCCTTGAACTGGCTTCCTCTTCAGTGAAGTGGAGGGTTTCTTGGCCGACTGCTCCTTGACTGGAGCAGGCGGCTTCTTGTTGATCAACTCTTGAATCTCTCCCTTGAAGTCCCTCATGAAGGTCATGAGTTCGTTCCTTGTGATGGGAGCAGACCCATCAGTCGGCTGTTGCCGAACAGGCGGTGCGCCTGCTGGCTCGCTTCCTGTTTGAAGATGCTCCTGTTCCCTCCTTTCGGTATGACGGGTACGTCGGGCCCTTAGGGTCCCGTCTGAAGCTGTATGAGCTTCAACTTCAAATTCACTTTCGGTATCATGGTCCGACTGAACTTGAGGGTCGTCTAGGGGACGCCTCTCTTCAGGAGTCGGTACAGACTTGGATGCCATCTCAGAAGTACTCTCCCCACAGACGGCGCCAAATGTTTCGGGGTTTTCTAATGTCCTGCGGGAGAGTTACAATTCCGAGACTGGAACCGGACGCCTGTACCTGCAAAATAACGGAGACTCCTGGGAGCTCCGCCTCCAACGGTCAAGTTAGTACCTGATTAAGGAGTAATTAATGCGGAAATTAAAGTGATTTGGTCTCTCTAGGTGAGAGTGTTTAATGTAGGTAATCTGCTTTGTTAGCGAGATTAGCCGGTTATTACTGTGTGTAATTAATGTGTTTTTTCCGTAATGTTTCTGTTTTTTCTTCTTAATGAGGATTAAGGGAGGTATTTATAACCGTGGAAAACGTGCCCATCCTAGGTTTAGGTAAACCTAGGGCCGATTGGGCTTCCCTCGGAAGTTGGGCCTGGGTGGCCGGTTTCTCCATTAGGCATGGAGTATGCCACATGTCTTGACATAACAGGTCCAAGGTGGACGAATAAGCGCGTGCCACGTGGGAAGCCCTGACTGTTCCAACTGGGGGACACTTGGCAGGACCTGATTGGTACACGTGGCGCATTCCGATTGGCGGGAGCAAAATCCCCTAATCACTGCTGCTGCTGATTTTCCCTCTATGCTGCTGCTGAATCTTATGATGTTGCTGTTGATATTGTTATGCTACTGCTGTAGTTGTAATGTTGAACACTTTTTTTTTTTTGGATGAAGTGTTGAATTCTTAGGAGTTAGAACTTTGAATTAGAACTTTTAATGTTGTATGTTGTGACTTGTGAATGTTGTGATGTTGAGTTGTTGACAACTTGACATGCATTGCTAATGGGCCTACTGCCTGTCTGCCTTGCTTTATTTACATGTTCAGGTTGCTATTAATCTATTATGCTGTTTAAGCCCTTGCTATTAATGTATTACATGCTCTATTTACATGCTCCTTGCTGTTTAAGGCTTTAAGATATCAAAAATAGCAGAATAAAGCCCAAAAAAACAAGGCCCAAAAACAATTCGGTGTGGTTCGGTTTTTTGTTTTGAAACCGAAATTTATTCGGTTTGGTTTGGTTCAGTTTCTTAAGTAAAGTGGTGTGGTTTGGTTTCTAAAATCGCGAAACCGAATTAGAGTGGTTCGGTTTCGGTTTGGGCCATAAACCAAACCGAAAACCGAACTTTCACCCCTAATTATTTCTTACAAGCAATACTTCATATTATAATCCTAGTCTATAATTTTTGTAAACTATGAGTTAAACTAATGCGAAACGGAGGGAGTAGTCTCCAACTCTCTATCCCTCCCCCTGGATATAGAATTTAATAGACGAGGGTTTTATTTTTTTTATTTTTTATAATCCTTGTTCCATCCTGCTATATATATAATCCATGTATCTTTCATTTTATTCCTCTAAACAAACATGATGCATAAACTGAACTGAATATTTTATTAGAAAATTAAAATAAGAACTGAGCTGAAGTGAATATAACATGATGAAAACAAGCCCTTATACTCTACATTAGTGAAATGTTATCACACTGTATGACTTGGAAATGACTCGACCTGAATATAACTCGCAAATTATTGACCTGAACCGAACCCGAACCGAACCCGACTCGAACCCGACTCGAACCCTAGAATAGCCCTAACTCATTTTAAATTTTTAACCTAAATCAAACCTGACCTATTATTCACTCGACCCAAATGTAACTAGACCTGTTACTGACCCGGCTTAAACCCGACAAGATGTATGACCGTAATCGACTCAAGCATGACCTAACTCGAACGCAACCTGCATAGATTACGATATTAACCCAAGTTGGCCCGACCCCAGTGGCGATTCCAGGAATTGCTTGTTATGGGTTCGGACTCTCCAAGCAAATACCGGACATCAAATAGTATCATATAATTCAAAATAAAATTTGCATTTGCTAATTCGGGTGTGCACAATATATGTCATGTACAACAACAATAATAAAAAAAACAATAAAAAGTTTAACAAAATTACAATTAAACTCGACTTTCTACGATTTTTGCGATTTTGACACACGTTCTTTCCAAAAATACTCTAATCCTTTCATCTCCAAACTATAAAACACAATTCCAAAATATAATCTTCAATTAACAGTATAACTAAAAATATAATTAGACTGTGAGGGTGATGGGGTTTGTGGGTTTCGAACCACTGACTTTTCTCCTTAAAAGTAATGCTCTAACCAGCAGTCCACATGTCGTGTATTGTATTTATGTGCATAATTTAATATTTAACCCTTTATAAATTATTATTATTTTTTTTTAACAGAAAATCTATTCGTTTTTTTCCAGATCTAGTATACCCATACTAGAATCACCACTGCCCAACCCAAACTAACTCAATTCAAATCCAACCTGTGTATCCGAATTGACACCTCTCCCATGGCATGGCTAGCCCACACTAAAAACCTAGTGGAACAAAATTGATCTTAAAAAAAAAAAAAAGTCTGAACTCCATTGACACATATTGGACCTTCATAGTCCAGAAAAAAGAAAAAATAAAAAATAAAATCTGGTGCACATATATATTAATATATGATTGTGTCAAAAAAATAAATTAATATATGAATACAGAACACACTGGGTAGTTGAAATTTCTAGCCAAATTCCCCATTTCGTAACTTTCACACTCAATTAAGAGAGAGAAATTCTCCAAACCTAACATTCCGCGCGTTTAATTGGATCATCAATTTCTCAAAATTCTCCCAAATTTGCTTATTCTTCCCTAGTAATTCTTCGATTTCATCGCTTTTACCCTAGTTTCAATTTTTGTCAGCAATTTTCAATTGATCTTCATGTTTTTGCTGATCAATTTCTGCTGATTATGAGTAAATTTCTTGAAATTTCCAGCATTTTGCTAATTTTGGATTCTAGTATGAATTGTTGATTGAGTTGAAAGATGTTTGTAGAATTCAATTGAGATTGGAATGGTAAATTAGGAGTGGAAATGAGTTCGCAGTCGCAGAGGCGGTTGGTGACTACTCGTGACTTGGTTGAAGAAGCTAAGAAGCGAATTGTCATTCTTTCGATATGTGTTGTTGGTCTTTCTTACCTCATGTCCTGTAAGTTCACTCAATCTTTGCTATTTCCAGAGTTTTTTCGCTTTCGATTAGCTTCTACTGATTTTTGTTTGCTTGATTTTGTTGAGTAATTGTCGCTTTTAATGTTACTTCTATGTATTACTTGTGTGTTCGGAGTTTGGGACACTACCGTGATTGTAATTCGTTTCGGGTTTAGGATTATACTGCTTATACTTCGTGCATTTTATGTATGATTGCATTTTACACTATGTTTCGATAGAGACAATTGGGGGAAAAGGAATAGAAGAGAAGAGAAGAGAAAAGGAAGGATACACCATCCTTTGTTTGGATACTTAATGCAAGGAGGGAAATGGAAGGACCAATTATCTTCCCCTTTGAATCCCTCCCTTGTTGGAGAGATTTGGAAGGAAAACATGTTGTGAGTTATTGCATCGGTGAAAAAGAAGGATACACCATTTTTTTGTTTGGATTCTTAATGCAAGGAGGAACGGGGAGGGAAATGGAAGGATCCATAATCTTTCCCCTTTAATAAACCGAATCCCTCCATTGTTGGAGATATTTGGAAGGAAAACGTGTTGTGAGTTATTGCATCGGTGATCAAAGTTGACAAGTAATTTGAGAATAGTGCATATTTTGTGATATGATGGAATGAAATACAAATTATTTAATTAAATATTTCGCGGATTATGAAAATCTCATTCCAATTTTAAAGGTGTATTAGTTGTGACTAGAATTGGTTTCGGGTAGAATTGAAATACCCGGGAGAAAATCATTTGAGACGGAGAAACGTTACTTTATAGTTTGGAAATAGTGATAAGATAAGCCTTTACAATATAAAATCATGGATTGCGGGAAGCAAGATATTTAATTTTTATGTTCAATAGAGTTTATGTTAAATGATTTGCTCCATTTATCATTAATTGGGCATTTAATGTGTTTATTGTGTTATATGATGGTTGTATCTTTCGAATTTTCCTTCTATACTTTTACGTGTTATCGTTCATGGACGTGGATACTAGAGTATATAAATTGATTTACTGATACATAATAGGAATTTTCAGATAGGAAAAAAAAAAATTGACTAATTTCTGTTGGATGCTTCTAAGAAGTTTGATTCTTATGGTGAGTCTATGCAACTTAAGATTGTATTATTTTTATGGTATTCTTTTTATCACTTATTGAATTCTTGAATAGCTTTAGGATACCGAGCAAACTTTTTTGTTGCTTCCTAATGTGACATATTTGAACATATAATTGTTTTTATGCTATGTTGATGCTTTTTTCAAGGTATGTGATTGACCATATCTTTCTCATTCCTTTTACATGTAGCAAGACTAGCTTCTAAATATGTGTGATGCACGAGTTGAAGGAAAAAATAGTGTTTGGTTGTTGAGGTTCATAGTTATGGTAGTGTTTTTTTTTTTTAGTGATTATAGTTCAACTATTGAGTGTTAAATGAAATTGGTTTTTTCCAAAGTTATGTTAGGTTACTAAGTGCTGCTGTGCTGATTATTACTCCGTTTAACATAGTTGCACCATCTTGTCAAAAAAAAAAAAAAAAAAGAAAAGAAAAAGCTGCACTATTTAAGATTATTATATAGAAAGGTACGGAGTATTTTGATTGGTCTTAATATCTATTCACGAAAAACTACTACTTTTACAAATTACAAACATATAATTAAATTCATGGAATATTAAAGGTCAAGTTGTGCATTGGCAAACGTAAAAGTCAGAATGGTGCATCTATATGCAAACAAGGATATAGTGTATAGTTGTCTCATTCAACTATTAACTTTAAGTATATATCCTAGGTGCCATTTTGTATACACTGTCTAAAGAAATGAAGAATAAGAATACATATGTAGATTGTTACCATATGTTCCATATCCTTTTTATTGGTTCTGTAAGTAACATGAGTATATTTCATAAGATTATTGTTTTGAAGCCATAATTCAAGCTGCTTTTAATAATGTAGATACAAGTATATAATTACTTAAATTTGGATTCTGTAATTTTAATATAACTAGTGATTTATACATATTACTCCATAATCTTGCTTGGCGTATATTGTAGATCAAGTTTAATACTTTCCTATTAATACTAATTTCTTACTTAATATCGCATGCAATATTGTCCTAACAAAAATTTCCTAGCTACTCAATATTGAAATACAATGGCATACTCTATGTTCTCAAAAAAGCTTCATATACGTATTTTTTTTTTTCCATATCCTCTCTCTTTTTTTTTTTGTGACGCCCAAATATGTTCAAAATTGATTTTACAAAGCTTCGTGCCTATTTATGATACGACGTTTTCCTTTATTTCTGTTTATAAGTATCCAAGTTGTTCATTTTTGCTATATGTTCACGGATGGTTGTAAACTTTTGTCATGTCTCACCAGAATGAGATCAATTTTATTTAGTTGCTCTCTCATGTATACAGCAAGAGAGAGGTTCCCCCCCCCCCTCTCTTCTTCTATGGAGATTTACCCTTTTCTACTCCACTGCCAGCAAAACCCATCTTACGTGTGTTTGGAAAACTCATAATTATATTTTATCTTTCAAGGAATTTTTGTTGATAAGTTGTTTGAAATAAGTTTTTTCTAATAATACAAGTTGATGACACTCTTCCTTGAGTAATAGTAGTTTAATATTTAGGCTTTTATCTACTGGGATGTCTTTGAACCAAAAGTGGTGCTTATGAGATTTGACACTATGGAAGTAACTTAAAAAGCTGATTTCACTCACTGGTAAATGCTTAGTTTTTTGAGCTTTGGAGAGGTTTTCATTTGATAAATCCTTTTATCTAACACTTTAAATTCCATTGTGATACCTCACTTATCCTGATCCACATATTTGTGTACTAAAATTGCAAGGAAAGAGGGAAAGCAAAAAAATAAAAAATAAAAAAAATCATGTGATATGTGCCAGAAGAGTGCTTGTGATAAGAGCTCATTCAAAATTAGCATGTAAGTAAATCTATAATATGTATTCATGCAATTGTGAATATGATGTGAAAGAACATGCAAAAATCTATTTAATCAATAGTATATTTCATATCTCTTGTCCAATTCTAGGATAGGGTCCCCAATCCCCGCACCCATAATTTAAACCTTGACATATCTGACATTTGGATGTGTACATAATGTATCAGTCACAACACTTGTACAGATGACTAACCTAGTTCTTAATGAAGAACTTCGTAGTGGATGCTGGAAGCTTAAATGTTATTGCTGTTACTAATTAGCAAAGTTGATTAAATCTTCATGTCATTGCTATGTATTTAAGCACACTTATATTCTGCTATTAATTGTTTTGCATTCTTAATGAAGTGACAAGCACCTCAGTTTGGGTGAACCTGCCTGCTGCGGCTGTCCTAGTCATTATCTTCCGCTATTTTTCATTGGATTTTGAGTCTCGGAGAAAAGAGGCAGCTTACAATAACAGGAATGCTGAAAAGAGTACAATCCAGGAGAAGCTTCTTGATGTACCTAAACCTGCTGTGAAGAAGGATCAATGGAGAGGGAAAGTTAATTCCCTTCCTGTTGAGGATGCAATTGACCAATTTACTAGACATATAGTTTCTGAATGGGTCACAGATCTCTGGTATTCTAAACTAACCCCTGATCGGGATGGTCCAGAGGAACTTGTGCAATTAATGAACGGCGTTTTAGGAGAAATTGCATACCGCATGAAACATATTAATCTCATTGATCTTCTGATGAGGTATTTACTTGCATCAACACTTTATGTATTCATGTCCGTAAATTTCAATAATAAACTGCAAATAATATAATATTATGTTGCAGGGATGTAATCCACCTGATCTGTAAGCATCTGGAGCTTTTTCGTGTATGCCAAGCAAAGATTAAGAAAAACTTGGCGTCACTTTCTTTTAATCAACGGGATATGGAGCTAAAACTAGTCATGGCATCTGAGGATAAATTACATCCACTTTTATTCTCTACTGAGTCTGAACATAAGGTACTCTTCTCAGTGATGTATGTATATATCTGGTACCAAATTATCCAAAAAAGATTCACATAATGTGATAATTTACTATCTATGCAAACAAACCTTATCTTGTCGACAACTAACATTGCTGAACTCAATATCGGTTGTGTTGTAATACATACGGGTTGTAGCAGATGGCTAGAAATAGAATGGATCGTGGCTAACACGGTATGAAATTCTTCGAAGCATTTGCATTGATGGACTTAATCTTCTTGCATTTTTTTCAACATTAATTTTTCAAAACATCATGCTTCATAAACTTTATAATATATTAGCAAAACGTTTTGGCCAATCTGGCAAAATAATAGATGTAACATTGAACTTGTGATGATACGGCGAGTCACCATTATTTAATAGATGACACGAGGAGGAAGATTTTGTTGCGGTGCTAATTTGAAACTGCTGAGTTTTAATTTCAAAGACTATCTTGTGAGTTGGGATCTGGTGTTTTGGGCTGTAGGAGGAGTTCTAGGCTTTGGGAAAGTGCTGTCAAAGCTGTTGCAGTTTCCTCAATAATCAATGTCCCTTTGACATCAAGTCATTCTGAACAAAATTGGCTGCATCTAAATGGTCAGATGCTCAAAGCTCTCCTAGAGTGACATATGGTTGTCCCTAAGAGGTTGTTTCCCAGGTGTACAATCCTTTAGTGGACTTTAGTGTTTTGAAGGCTTACACTGATGCCATGCTTTAATAGCAATTGCCAATATTTGTTATTTTACTCTATTGGTTATCTGCCTGACTTAATGTGTTAATAGTGAGTTTTGCTAACAAATTTATTATACTGAAATGGCGGATAACTTATAGAGGAGGTTGTTTGTATTGCTCGAGGAATTTTGTGTTTACCCTTTAGAGGTTATGGTTTTGCTGTCTGCTGCAGATTTGTTTCTAGAGTTTTGTAAGGGTAAGGATAAGAAGTAGTTGTGGCACAATGCTTTCATGACAATTCTGTAGTGTGTGTGGTTGGAATCTCACAGGTCCTTTCAAAAGTTTCCTTTTCTTTTGATTTGTTGTGAGATAGAGTCACTTATATAGTGTCGTCATGGGCTAGGTGGCTGGGGATTTCAAGACACATTCGATTAGGCAAGTTCAAAGAAATCGGGTTCATCTTTACTTAAATTTTTGGGTGCTGTTATTGCCGAGGCAAAAAAATCACTTCCAAAGGAAAGTATGTATATGCTGCCCGTAATCTGTGAGAATCTAAATATGTCAAACTATTTAATTCGATGAAATACTTTGTTATCTTCTAATAATATTTTGTTGCCAATAACAACTTAATTACTTGATTCCTGCATACACCAAATCAGCAAATGATCTGCTTCTCCGCATATACTAAATTTCTAAATGTATGCACATATGCATTCTAATAATCAATACGAGTATCAAAACTTGATAAAAAATATGATGATTGCTATGGTTATAAAACCAAAACTTCCAACTGCTACAAAAATATATATATACGGTCCAACATATATTATTTTTTAAAAGAAAAACAAAATGCATTGGATCATTAATCAACTGAAGATGGGAAAAAAATCAAAGTTTAAATTATTAAGGTTTAAAAAATAGCAGATGATAAACATAACTAGTCATTATTCTCTGGAGAAATTTAGTGTATGTCCGAGGAGTTCTATATTATACGATTCATATGCATAATGCCAAAAGATGTACGAAGCAGTACTTAGTCAAATGTTAATGTCAAACTAAAAGAGTATATCATTAAAACTAATAATAAATTAATAACTAAAGGAGTATAAAGCCACTTACATGATAAGAAATGAAGAACAAATTATCTAGCCAAACAGCAGCATTAAGATCAATTGAATTTAGTGCCTATTCATCATGGGTTGGATAAAAATTATTTGACTCATGTATAGGCACTTGATACTTAAAACGTTTCAATGATGCTTCTACTATTTCAAATTGGGACAAGTCTATGATGGTGAATAATATATATTGCAGATTTTGATGAGAATAGTAGTTGGAGTTGGAAAGATTTTAATTGGAATATTTAGCTACTAACATTATAGGCAACAAATTATTTCACTGAATCAAATAGTTTGACATATTTAGATTCTCAAATATTATGGGCAGTAGGTAGATAATTTGTCTTTGAAGTGATCTTTTTCACCTTGGAAATATCAGCACCCTAACATTTTGTTTAGAGTACAGCTTGTCCTATTCTTTTTACTATTCACTCTTTTAGATATTACTATAGTATTTATTTCTTATAATGAAATCTTGTTGAGATTGGGTCTTACCTAAAAAAACTCTATACTTTCATAATTATAGCCATGGATCTAAAGTAGTGTGCAGATAAGGGATGGGAAAAGATAGTAATTAAATTTTTGCAATTTTTACACTTTATTAATTGTAACTTATACATGATGAAGTGAAAGAAAATTCCTAATGGGTGAAAAAAGAGAAGTTGAGAGATTAGAGCTGGGATAGATATTCTTGAGGGCAGATTTGAGTCATGTAGTATGAATTACCATGTTATGCTGTATCCTTCTATTCTTGTAAGCCTTAACAATGTGAAAATTCTCTTGTACAACAGCAACAATATGAATAGTCATTCAATACTCCCCATTAATAAAACTTTCTTTTATATATGTTACTTAAATAGCTGGAGACTAGAGAGAAATGGCACTGCCTTAGTATACTCAAAAATATATGCCCAACTGTCCCATTGCATAAGGACTAAGAAATTGATTTCCTACAAAACTCATTAATTGGGGGGCATTGTGTAAATATAAAATCTTTTTTGTTTTGGGGGGGGGGGGGAGGGAGGAGATGTTGTCTTGCTATTGTATTATCTTTCTTGCGGGACACAAGTCTTTTGTTTATTTTTTAAAGTTGAAATTTGTTCATAATTTGGGGGGTGGGGCTTGGGATCAAATATGCATCTCGAGTTTGCCATATGTATTTAAAAAATATATCATATAACTGGTTTTGCAGCGTAGGAAAGGATTTTGAAATTAATTTCCTACCAAACTCTTAATTATTTAAAAATTTTGTAGGCATGTGCAGCTAGAATTTTAAGGGATTGTCTGTTGCTGATTATCGTGGGATTGGGGGGCATTGTGCAAATATACATTCTTTTTGTGGAGTGTGTTGGGGGGTTGGGAGGGAAAGCTGTCCTGCTATTGTTTTTCTCTTTCTTGCATGACACTAGTCTTTTGTTTATCTTCTAAAATTGAAATTTATTTATAATTTGTGCTGGCTTTGGGGTCAAATATGATTTGCCACATGAATTAAATAAATATATTATATGAACAGGTTTTGCAGCACATAATGGATGGGCTTTTATCTCTTACTTTCAAACCTGAGGATCTGCAGTGTTCTTTCTTCCGTTTTGTTTCTCGAGAGCTTCTTGCTTGTGCTGTGTTTCGACCAGTGTTGAATCTGGCCAACCCAAGGTACTGAAGGAATTGAGCAGTTTGAAGATTGTATTATGTGTTTTGTTTTTGTTTATATGAGGATTTCTGGTTTGTGTTCCAGCGATGTGTATCAATCTCTCACAAACATCTCTTTTGCCGGATCTGCACTGTATTGTTTGTTGATGTTATGGTCATATTCTTACTTAATTTTGTTTTTTTTTTCTTGATGCTGTTGTAGATTCATTAATGAAAGAATTGAACAAGTAGTGATATCTGCGAGAAAGAAAAATGGAGAAGCTGCATCAACAAATAATTCTTCGCTATCAAAGCAAAATGGAGGTACTTCTGATGACTTTTCTCCGTTTCCAGATCCATCTGTCTCGGGTGTTGAACTTGTTCAGCTTAAGAGCAGCCAGTCTACAAAGTCTATGGATAAACTTGACAGAGAGAAGGTGCATAGTGAAGATGCTTCTAAGGATCCTTTACTGTCAGTTGATACTCGATCTACCCGTTCTTGGAGTTCTCTGCCTTTAGGCTCTACAGCTGCTGCTGGTAATCATAATGATCGATCAAGCTCTGGAGGTGAATGGGGTGATATGTTGGATTATTTCTCTCGCAAGAAGAAACAGGCTCTTGCTCCTGAACATTTTGAAAATATGTGGTCAAAAGGGAGAGATTACAATGGTAAAGACACTCAAACAGTGAATCATGTTCATCCAGAGTCTTTGATAAGGAGATCTGATGCAGTTAATTCTTCAAAAGCCTTTGCAAGACAGAAGGAAAGTGGACGGAATATTGCATCTGCAGAGAGAGGTAATATTCTTCCTGTTTCCAGTATGAGGCCCCAGTCTGAAACCATGTACATCCATGCTGATAGTAACATGTTGACTCCACCTCCTCTTACATCTGATGAAGGTGATGAGCACAACATGTCTTTAGACGAGACAGATATGCTAAGCAGTAGTCAAAGTTCCTCAGGTGATGAAGAAAATAGAGTCACGGGTCTAGATTCTCCAACCACCAAAGTATGGGATGGTAGAACTAATAGGAGTTCCGGTGTCTCTCATATTCACCATCCACTCGAGGGATTAGAGGGAAAGAAGGGAAAGGGTAATAGAAGGCAGCACCAAAAATTGCATAGACAACAAAGTGGTCGGAAAAGGTCTAGATTAGGCAGTCAAAAGGTGCCATTGTGGCAAGAGGTTGAGAGGACAAGCTTCTTACCAGGAGATGGACAAGATGTACATCCTTTGAAACCTAACGAGAAAGATGATGACTCTAGTGATGATTATGACATGGAGATTATGGGTAGACTTCAGAGCGGAACTACTGCTTCTTCGTCTGCTTCATTATTACCTGGAAGCTTTACATCATCTGTTAGCTCCTCACAAACTGCATTCTTAGGTGATACATTTTTCAAGCTGAGATGTGAGGTATTTATGGTGATCACCGGCTTCTTTTTAGGGAATTATAAATATTAATGTATATACTTTTTGATGGCTATGCATTCTTTACAGGTTTTGGGTGCAAATATTGTTACAAGTAGCTCCAAAACCTTTGCTGTATATTCCATATCAGTCATAGATGCTGAAAGAAACAGTTGGTCGATCAAAAGAAGGTACTTAATACTTTGGATTGTGTCATTGTCAACTTTGCAACTCCTTTCATTAGCTAAAATAGTTTGCCTTTGATAGATATCGACATTTTGAGGAGCTACATCGACGTTTGAAAGAATATCCAGAGTATAATCTTCATTTGCCGCCGAAACATTTTCTGTCAACTGGTCTTGATGTGCTTGTAATTCAAGAACGCTGTAAATTGCTTGATCAGTATCTGAAGGTTTTGTGCTCTTTCCTCCTGTACCTTTTTTCTTGTGTTCTTCTGCCATTCATAATATTATCATTAGGTTGGAGTTTATTGCATAGATTGATTACTCAGATTTGTTACTTGGTTTGTTGGAGTAGCTTACCTAGCTGATTGCTATGTAATACAATGTCATCATGCTGGTTGTTGCAGCACACTATCTGCGACTATGCCTACATGTTTCGAGCAATAGTTTACCGAGGACTAGCGTCACACTGTCTCTTTATTTAATCTCCTCTTGCTAAATCACTTTATTTCTAATCTTTTTCTTCGTTTAATTTTGTAGTAACTCTTTCATGTTTTTGCTTGTTCCTCAGAAGCTCATGCAGCTTCCAACTATTTCAGGATCGATTGATGTATGGGATTTCCTAAGCATTGACTCTCAGGTTTGCTATTTCTAAAACTTTGTGTTACAACTTGCCTTTATTCTGTGTATGAGCTCTTAAAACTTTTGTTGATTGTACAGACGTACACATTTTCCAGTGCCTTTTCCATCGTTGAGACATTTTCAGGTGAATTATTTCTTTATCAATAAAGTACATTTGACCTTTTTTTCTTCTCTAGATGTTCAGCACAAATGAGAAAAACTTTAGCTGTAATAGATTTTCTATTGCTTTTTTTATTTGGTGGGGGGGGGGGGGGGGGAGAGGTTGAGATTTCTCACCTTCCACATCACACATTCTCATTTAGTCATATTTTTCAATAAATAACAAAATGATTAAAATCATATGTTCCACAGTTGTTGACATGTTTTGACTTTTGACACTATTTACAAACTCAACTTTGACTTGGTGTTGTGATTTATACTCCCTCCGCAAACAGTTATCTGCACCATTTGTACTTTTTACGGACTCCTAGGCAAAACTTCTTAAGCATGATTATTGAAAATTAGAAGGAGAGGGAAGGGATAATTAATCCAACACCCACACCCACGCAACCACCATCAATGACCTAGAACCACCACGCCACCCCACGAAACACCGGCACCCACACAACCCCCACCACTAACGCAGAACCGCCGACCTCAGACCACCGAAACCACCACGCGACCCCCACTCACGAACGCAAAACCACCGAACTCAGACCATCGAAACCACCACGCATTCCCCCATTCACGCAACCCCCACTCACGAACCAGCCCCACGAACTTAGGCCACTGACACCCACCACGAAACCCACGACCCCAGATCTTGAATCGAAACCCACCGCCCAACCCACGACCCCAGGTCTAGCCACGAAACCCACCACAAATCCCACGAACTTAAACCCCCTAAAATCCACGAATTCAGATTAGTGGTTGTGGTGGAGTAGTGGCGACGGAAAATGGTGCGGCAATCTAGGGTGTGGTCGATCTAGGGTGCGGCGATCTAGGATGTGGCCGATCTAGGGTGCGTATTATGGTGCGGCGGTCTAGTGTGCGGTGGGGTCTAGTCGGAGAATGGGGCGGTGATCTAGGGTCTGGTCGGAGATTGGCGTTGCGATGGGGTACAGTCGCGGTGTGGGTGGTGCTCTGGGCTGGTGGTAGCAGGTAGGGGCGGCGTAGTGGCTGGGTAAGGTGGTAGTAAGTAAGTGTAATTATTAGATGTTAAACAAAGTTTTAAAAATAAAGTAAGGGTAAGGTGGTCAATTTACTCTTTAAAATTTACTAAAAAAGGAAAGAAAAAATTTTGTTGCAGATAATAGAAGCATTCATTTATGGCAAATGTTGCAGATAACTGTTTGCGGAGGGAGTAGATAAGAAAAAACATGGTTATACTTATGTGGGATCTTGCTAGATTCTAGTGGTGATAAAAATCGGCTAGGCCTTAGTACAAAATCTTGTGCCAAAACCCGCTAAATAGCGTTGGGCTTATCTAGCTGAAGCGGGCTTTTCAGGTTTTTCGGGCAGGCTTGAATACATTTTTAGGGTTGCCCGAACACAATTTTTTCTGGGGCCATTGTTGATCACCTCTACTAGATCTCTCTCATTGTTTATTTTCAAATAAATTCTTACTTATCAACTTGTAGAGACTTTATGATTGAATTTATTGAATGGAAAAAAACCTCACTTTGTTTTCGTTTGATGTTCCTACTTTCCATTTTGAGGTGAATTAATTTGATGTATCCATTTCAAAAAAAAAATCTAATTTTGGCAAACATATTTTACCGTCCTACCCCACAATATTACACCTTTTCAGACTCTCTTTTACTTCATCAAAATTCTCTTATACTCCCACCTTTTTACACACCCTCTCTTACTTTATTCACCTTTTTTTTACACCCACTCATCTTTCACACTCTTTTACTTTATCTACCTTTTTCTTGCACTGATCCACCTTTTCCAACATTCTCTCTTACATTATATACCGTTTCCTTATACCCACTCACCACTTTTAGAAACAAGAGTCAAGGGTTACATTTTCGAAAATAGATGGAGTAGTTAGTTTTCACTGTTGTAAAACAATGTGAAACAAAAATTATCCACCCTGGCTTTTCATACTTTTCCTGACTACTTTTACTTGGTGTTGCTACTATGGATTATTTCAGTTAAGCCACAAGAAAACAGTGCGAGTATGTCCTGTATTGGTGGCCCAAAAGTGAATCACTTACAACCTAGGAGTAATCATGCGGAATCTGATAACAAAGATCAATTACCCCGAAAAAAGCCTGTAAAAGAGTTTGGGAAACTTGTGGAGAATTCAGGTGGAGATTCAGATAACAGAATTCAGAATATTGAAAGAAAGGGGAATGAAGGTGATCAGCGGCAAAATATTGGAAGAGAAGGAGATACGTCTGATGATCCAACGATTCCTATGGAGGTACTAACAATTGAACTTACTGACGTCTTTATTTAATCATCATTACTTTGTTTGGAAAAAAATTGAGTGAAAATCAAGTATGTTGCCGAGGAAGACTCGTATTGGTATTTTAAACCGGCCTAGTTACTATGTTCTGCTATTAAGTCTGTGATTTTTTTTTTTGAGTTCTTTCATTTCTTTTTTTTCTTTTCTTTCTATTTCATTGGTTCACTGACTGACTTCCTTTGATTTCAGTGGGTGCCACCACATCTGAGTGTCCCCATATTGGATTTGGTAGATACTGTGTTTCAGCTGCAAGAAGGAGCTTGGATCAGGTATTCTAGGAATCTTATAATACTACCTTACTTTACTTTTGGGCCCAAGATTGTATGTTGCTTCATGTGTAAGCATATCCTATCCTATTTTTGTGCTATATGATAGGCGGAAGGCTTTTTGGGTGGCCAAACAAGTGTTGCAGCTCGGGATGGGTGATGCACTTGATGATTGGTTGGTTGAGAAGATCCAGCGTTTACGCAGGGGATCTGTAATTGCTTCAGGGATTAGACGAGTTGAGCAGGTAAGAATTTTCTTCTTTTTATGTATCATGAACTTACAACATTTGTCTTAGCTTTTTTGAATGTTGTAATGTCTGTAGAATGATGGAAGAGCATTGGTTACAGATGCTTACTAATTCGAGTTCTGATAAGTTATTTCTTTAATCGTGTTTAATGAAATCTTAATGTCATTGTCCTAGTGTTAATTATGCGTGTGATGTAGGGATTCCTTGCCAATTTTGAAGCCAATGTAGGGCTAAAGTAGTGGAGCAGCCTCCTGTTCTTATTGTTGTGTGCTGTCTAACAAAAAAATCAACATTTTGTATTTCCTGGGATCACTCACTATAATCTCATCATGTTATTTTTTATCAATTGGTCTCTCTAAAGTAATAAAAACGTGAACCATTCTAATAACCACCATCACCTTGCAAGCATAGAGTTGTTTTTAAGCAAATAGGGGTGCTGATAGTAATTAGTAAGTTTGTAACCTTCATTCACTTTGATTGATAAAGCCAGAAAATAAGATAGCCTTTTGGGCCAGTAGTACTAGACACTAGAAAGTAGAAGGGTTAGTAATATTAATAATCAGGATTTTACCTGCCCTTTCTTTCTGGTTGGCAACTCCATGGCTGGCATGAGGATTGGATTGTTGTTTTCTTAGATTTCTTTGGCAACTCCATGGCTGAAATAATTGCTCGTGAATAAAGGGGGAAATATTGGAACTTGTTTATGTGACATCCAGTATATTAATAAGGAACTTCTTTCTGGAATAATGGCTTCCTTGTTCCTGCCTGTTTGATAACAAACCCTCAAGATCCTGGGTTCTACACCTATTACTTTGCAATAATCCATTAGTGCAAGGTTGCAGGCTCTTGCTGCTCTATCTTATGTCACTCAATGGGTCAATCATCCTGTTTTGTGGTGTAATATAGGAATAGGTTCCACCAGCACCTCCGCTTTTTTCCTGGGATGTGCTTAACAAGTTCCCTATTAGGTAATTTAATGAGCATGGCTTACTTTGATGCAGTAATTATTTACAGATATATTAAACCGAATTGAATCGACTAAAGGACTCTTACTTACCTGGACTTCTGAATTTGTAAACGTGCTAGTATTCATATGCTACTGCTTATCCTGTCATTGCATTTTAAAAAATTGTGCAAGTCACGCAGAGCAGGAACATGCTAGGACAAGCTTATTGTATTTACTATATTACATTCTATGCAGCTTCTGTTTATTATAATATTGTCAACATTTTGTCAAGCTTCTATGGTGCGATTTTTGTCTGAAACTGGATAGAGTGACCTTTGCTTGTTCACCTGTCCACTGTATAAGCTTATAGCATGTATGAAAAGCATCTGCAGTTTGAGTTTTCTGTCTGTGAAATCAGTTAGGGTGAGTTCTCACCTGTTTTCTGTTATAAGGAGTAGCATATATGAAATGTGTAGGGAGATATTTTACTTCTAATTTCCCAGTCCCCGGCGTCAAAATTATTATATGAGGTTCTTGCTCGATGCTAAGTATCATATTAATGTAGACCCATTTCCTCATATGCATGATAAGCTTCTCCCTGTGAATAGCAGGTGTTCCACTGTTTGAATTAGAGGCATTAAAGCAGTGTCTGGTAACGCATTCAAAGCTAATATTATCTTTCCTAATGTCAAATGTATTACATCTGAATATGATGCCACATTGCCACCTAAATAATAAGGCGGGGCCGTGGGAGAGATAAGAAAACCTTTCTAGTTAAGCATTGAGTACTTGAGTTTGCCTGCCTTGATTTCTGCTACATTTTATACATATTTGACAACAAAATTCTGATTTATGCCAACAAATCTTTATGGTGACTTTAATACTGAAAATTTCTGTGACTGGTGGAGCATAGGGAATTGTTGAACATCATAGAACACAAATGGATCATTGGGTGGAACCAGCAAATTGAAATGTTGATACTAGAGTCCCTTTGGATACTATGTTTCCTGAGAAGTCAATCAACTAATCAAAGCCTTAATCCCATAAGTGGGGTCAGCTAGATGAACCAAAAGTGATTATTCCGTATAGTCATCAACAAAAAACTTCCTTCTGCATCCCTCACAATCAAATACCTCATTCTCATGCAAATCCATATGCTTCATATCCTTCTTAACTCCTTCCAACCAAGTTATTTCGGTCTCCCTCTACCTGGTTTAATTTCTCCATGATCCCACTCTTCGTACCGGTGCACCCTGGGTCTCCATCTTACACGCCTGAACCAACGCATGCGACTTTCTCTTAGTTTCCTCAAAATTCATGGCTAAAAATATTCATTGCTATTTTTCGGGCATTTTTTGTAAGATTGATATTGCATGTGTTTCTTTGAAACTACGTGTTCACGTGTTGTCTTTTGTAGTGTGGGGTTAAGATATTGATTCATACTGGATTGGGAGAGAAGGATGGAAGAATGGTAGGAAGGAAAGTGGTATCTGCCTAAAATAGGGTACAGTGGTAAGTGTTATCCCATATGTCTGCGCAGATTTTAGAATATTATTAACATCCTTTCTCCACTAGAAGGTGTTGGGTGCGGCAAGCCGCACCTAAGAATTTATGCGGCAAGTATATATGATATGTAGTATTTGGTGGAGGTTATGTATTATTTGATAGAGGATATGTATAACTTGTTGGAGGATATGTGTTATTTGATAGAGGATTGTTATGGACTCAAGTTGCGCAAACACTAATGTAAACAATTTGCACTAATTTGAGAAGGAAAGCTTGATGATTGATTACTAATTGATTGTGATTACAAACTAATGGGGGATAATAATAGCTTTAGCCTATCAATCTCTCAAGTAGCTTGAGGCTACCAATCTCTCAATGAGTTCACTCAAATTTCTGGATACCCTCCCTTGTTACTACTACTACTTACTTATACTAACAAGGCTAATGGTCATGAAGACCTTAAGACTAATACATGTGACTTTCTAACACTAAAATGGAAAAACCCATAGAATGACATAAAAGAACTTGGTTTGCTTGCTTTCCTTCTCTTTTCTTAATTAACTTTGTCATGTTGCCAATTGGTGTTGCTTCCCTATACTGCTTGCTGCCCTTCTTTCCTGGGCCTCGAGTATACCCTCAAGGGTTGACTTGGGTCGTTGACTCGATCCATAACAAGGATACGTAAAGTTTGTTGGGGATATATATTATTTGTTGGAGGATACGTACAGTTTGTTGCCACACGAATTGTTTAGTGTGTCATTATGCCTGACCTATGAGGCAAAACTTTATTTACTTGTTTACGGATGAAGCTATCATCAGTGAATAATAGCAAGCTCTTTTTCGTTCCTCTCCGCTCCATTCTATTAAAAAAAGAATGAGTTTAGCTGGGCTTAGAATGTATGTACTATAGCTAGGAGAGAGGTGCCCAACAAGTGAAAGCAAGGTTATAAGCAACCTCTGGAATGTCCATCCAGAATTACAAGTGCAAATATTTCTGAATAAGATTAACAGGAAATGTGTCACCTCTCTTCAAAAACAATGGCCATGGGTTACGAATGATTATGTGTCTTCTGATTTACAGTCTTTATCTGATTTGCTGAAGTTGTCATCGTCTCTGTCATTAAGTAGATGTTTAACACTTGGAAATGAACTTTAAGACACTTAACACTTGGAAATAAACTTGTATGCAGATACTTTGGCCAGATGGAATATTCATCACAAAGCATCCTAATAGACAAAAACCACCTGCCACTGATAGCCCGTCTCAGAATTCTTCTCATGGCCAGCTTCCTGATAGGATGTCATCACCAAAGGCAGAGAATTTTGAGAATAATGCTGAGCTTCAAGAGGAGGAAGCTGATAGACGTGCCAAATTTGTCTATGAGCTAATGATTGGTAAGTTATATAATAGAAATGTATGAGCACACCTGGGTATTACCATGCATTGTGAGATGATCAATACCTGAATTTTTGTTTCAGATAATGCTCCTGCCGCTGTTGTAAGCATTGTTGGCCGTAAGGAGTATGAACAGTGTGCTAAGGATCTGTATTACTTTCTCCAGGTAATTTATTGTAGTTGGAGAAATATTGTTCGTGCTGTACATTTAATTTTAATCCCTCTTGCATCTTTGGCTGAGTAATTCTCCTACCCTGTATCACGAGATGCTCATTTTGTTCAGTTTGACCTAAAAAGTGAAAAGTATGACTAAACCAGGCGTAACGGTAGTGTGTGCATCAAGGCATGCTAATTTGTATTTCTGTGGACATGAGCATGTATAAAAAAATTAAAAAGACGGTAAAACCTTAATCTGTCTTTGAAGCATGAATTCCTCTGAATGCTTCAGTTTTTTTTTTTTTTTTTTTTTTTTTTTTTTTTTTTTTTTCCTCTGTTGGCTACTTTGCTATCAAGTCCCGTCGTCTCAACAACGCAGTTCATTAGTTCGCACGAAAGTTAAAGTCCACCTTTGAAATGGGGGAAGGTTTATATAATTATAGCAAATAAGTGGTTTTCATCACTTTCAGGATAATTCATCTATGCAAAACTTAAAAATAAGAAAGTAAATGAACTAATTAATATATCAAGGTTACTAAAAAAAAATGATTGCTGAAGGACACTTCAATTTGACGAGTGGCTATAGATTGGCAGAACTTAGCCTTTCTCCATTCGACTTAGGGAAAGTATGCTCCTTGCTTGTCCTCTGGGGGTGGTTGATTTATGGGAGTTATCAATTATTATAGATACTTTAAACCCTAAAATTGGCTTTTTAAGTAGAGGAAGTTGAATGATTGATTAATTGAATTGTTGTGGAACCAGTGACTCCATCTTGGTATCTGGGGTTACTTCCCAGTTCCTTCCGTTTCTCGGCTGTCTTGTTGTGTCATGTTGTTAAGCTTTCAGCTTTCTAATATTGTCAATTATAGCCTTAAGTTATATAATTGGATATTTGAGGTAAACTAAATATTTCTCTCTAATAAGATGTGTAATAAAAATATAAAATATCTTTTTGATTGTCATTTGGTATTTTGACTTACCTGAGTTACCTCTCCTGTGTGGTACTGCTTGTCCAGTGGATGTTATTTTTGCTGCTTTTGTGGGGTTTTATTATTTGAGAAACATCTACTAGTACATATGATGCATTTTATTATGGAATGAAATCTATAAACCATGTGAAATATTTAGCGTCGAGTAGCTGCACAAGTAATTGATTTATTAGAATCTTTTTTATCCTGTTCCTATTTCATCAATATAACAAGAGGACAACTGCAAGTTTTCTGATATTGTTTGTGCGTGGCAGTCATCTGTTTGTCTGAAACAGCTTGTCATGGATCTCCTTCAACTCGTGCTTTTGTATGCATTTCCAGAGCTAGATCATGTTTTTAAGCCGCTACATGAAAAAAAATACAAGTTTGGAGAATTCAAGGCTGCTTGAAAGTTTTGCAAAAATCTGCAAAAAGCCCATACAAAAATATACCCGTTTGAAATATCAAGAATATCCGTAACATGTGTAAATCCTGATATCACAAAGTGAGTCTCTAGTTCTTTCATTTATTGGACTGCTGAGTTCTGTAAATTTTGAGGATGTTTCAGATGAACCACAGCAAGTTGACCTTTACCCCCACAATGTAAGTGAAAGCCATTGATTGAAGCACTGAATTGTGCTTAAAAAGTGTAATGTAAATTTTGAATATGTTTCAGATACATCGCAGAAACCTTGTAGATCGATCACTAGATTCCGTTCCTGCTCCTATATAGGATTCATTTCCTCTTTAATGCAGGGCAAATTTTTAAATGTGCTGAACTATACGTCGATGTTCAAGTTTTGTTTTTAAGCTACCACAGGTGATAACAATACTCCTACTCGAATATAATTGTTCTCCTGACAAGCCATTGATGGAGAAGCGAATGACACAATTACATCTCCATTCTAGATACTTGAACAAAGTGATTTCACCTTTACCCATTGTAATACAAGAATTACAAGCACATAACAGCTTAATATGATGAATATTGTTCACCTTTATATGACTATATGAGGTGATTTATGCAAATATTATATTGTGACAAATGGTAGCAATATACACTACCTAAAATTAGTATTATTTCTTAAAAAAATAAAAAAAAAAAAAAATTAGAGTCTCATACATAAAATACTTCAGAAAGATATGGATGAAGTGTGCACACGGCCTACCACGTAAGAGTCACATGAACCAGCCGTGGTTTGCGGTCAGCTTCTTCATGAATCATTTTCATCATCCAAAAAAAATGATTAAAATTTTTATTAATTTTTGTACATTTTATACAGAAATGTCCCCATTCAAGTTGGTTAGGATGTTATTATTTGTCTCCTTTGGTAAGTCGAGGAAATGAAGATGAATTTGGTGTCCATTATTAATTCACTTGCTTTGTTGTCTTAGTTAGAGATAGAAATGGGTCGGATTGGTTGAAAATTACCTGACTTGGTATAAGCCCATCATAAGCCCAACACAACACAAAAGGAATGTCGGTAAATTATGGCCTAATTTCAACTCGCTTATTTTATTCACGATTATTTCATGTTTCATTCTAAACACGATTCACTTAAGCACGAGACAAGTTGATCTTACACGTGGACCTACACGGCATGGCCCATGCCCATCTTTAGTCTTAGCCAAAGAGAAGCCAATAATGTATCTGAAATTAAAATTATTTTAGCTTACTGCCTCTAATGTTTCCTATTGATTTTCTTACTTGTTCAATCGCCGCATATCATTATAATTATAATTTTATTTTTTTTTAATATCCCTTTTGCTTTAAAAAAAACTTAGACTTCATTCAACTCGCCTAATTTTCACCGATTTCAAATAATTGAATAAAATTAGTCAATGGTATATAGTGAAATATATGAGACATATTGAAGTTAAAATAAATTCTAGTAAGTTAAGATGAGTGAAAATCAAATTAATAGGAATATGCCCTTAAGACCCTTTTTTCCAACTTGAATTTATTTAAATTTTTTTAGACCTAATTGATCATGATAGAACTTTTTTTTAACACACACCTCATTGATCATGACAGAAAAGATTTAATAAACTTAACTAAAACCGATTTAAATATAACAATAATTTAAATTTAAATTTTTAATTCAAAATTATGGTTGGAGGTCCAAAGGCAACAGGATTAAATTAGACTGAATTTCTTATCTTTTGAAATTAAGGGGTGACATTGAACGACATTGTTGTGGAATTTGTGGAAAACTAATCTTTGAGAAAGCAAAATTTAAATATACTCTACATGTGCATGAACCAAAACATGATCGAGACTAGTGTTCCTCACTATTCGTAGTCCATTATGACTTTCACCCCCACAATCAAATTCAGAGGCTCCTCTTTCTTAGCCCATCAACCATAGCCATTGGCCAACTTCTTAATTAATTTATAAATATTTATATACTCCACAAAATTTTTTTTTTTTTGAAAAACTCCACAAAATTTATACTACTATGTATAATTATATTAATATAATAAATGTGACCATTATATTTATATATCTACACAACACATTATAGAAACAAGATAAATATTTTGTGGACCATTTTATATTTCTATAGAAACATTTAATATGTACATGTATAGTAAAATGAACTTTATTCACATGTAAGTTGGCCAACTTGTAAAATTGAAATTAACTAAACCATGTGTTTATAGTCAACAAGAACATTTAGGAAAATTTTATATTATCCCAAAGTTTGATGTCCCATATAAACATCATTCTTACTCTTGACATTTAGGACAATACTTTATGAATGATGCGAAACTTCTCCATTTATCCTAACTTATCTTATCCCTATAATAATTCTCCATTACTTTTATGATAAAATCTTGAATTTATTTTTAATTTTTTTAATTGAAATTAAGACTAGTGGATAGTGATATATACAAACTAAATTTGATCAATACAAAATTCAATACCTTAACAATTAATTTTATCATTTGATAGTGTGTTTTATTAATCCAAAATCAAATTATTAAGGGCTTGTGTGGCATTTTTTTTGTTTTCGATTTTCATTTTTTTAAAAAAACAAAAAACTAAAAACTGGAAAGAAGAAAAAGGTGTTTCCATTTTTTTTTTTTTTTTTGTCAATTTTCAAAAATATCATTATCTTAATAAGTTTGACTAATTTTTTATTCATTGTAGAACATATATCATATGATTTTAAAAAACGAAAAACTACAGTAATGCCAAAAAAAACCCTAAGGTTTTCAAATCTTAGCTTATTAGGCTTTTAGTCATAAAATTGACTGATTCGAAGTTAGCTCTCTATCTTAAACTTGATTACTTGAATTTGAGCTTATTATAATATGTTATTCATATTACCACAAAACATAACTTATATGAATTTATCAAAATAATTGTTAATTTATTAAACTTAATCTAATTTGTCTAAACTTATTAGCCTTAAAATCAAATTAATTTTCCTTGTACTTTATTAAAACAAATAAAACAAACGAGTAATCATCCTAACTCCTAAGCTACTTTAACATCTTATTGATGATGTCAATTTCTATGATAGGTATGTAGCAGTGTGCACCAATTTATTTATTTATTTTTGTCTAATTTAATTAATTAATTTATTTATTTGAAGAGGTTGGTGTTAAAATCCCACTATTTGTGAGGTTTTGACTAAATGGCTAGTATCTTGGGTGATTAGGATGATTAGTTTTATATTTAGAACTCTGATAAGATCAATGATGATTTCGAAAACAACATATAAGTCACCAATGTTTCATCATACACATCACTGAAAGTCTGAATGCGTATAAATTGTTATCTAATTTATTTTCGAATTTTCACGAAAAATCTTTTTGTGTCACTTTATTGGTGTTCCTTATGTATATTTGTCGTTAACATGATTAGGAATCCACGGTCCTATCATTATTCTTTCAATCAAACTGATTCCAGTCTGATCCAATCCGATTCCAGACTTGTGCAAGTCACATGTATCCTAAAGAAAGCATAAAAGTATATTAGAACATACATTTGTGGATTCAACATTCAAATAATCAACAAATAAATAAAGCTTGCGTTTTCAAAGTTCCACATATAGTTATCCATGTGTCTTTCTTGTCATTGGACCAAAAACATAGGGGGAGGCAGACTGAATATTTTTGACCCAACTTCAAATAGTAGTACTTGTTTGTTTAAGGATGGTCCCAGGTGAAATTGCCCTTCACTAGCCCTTGTTTGTAAGTATGCCCTACACTTTGTTTTAGATGGACCCTAAAAACCAAAAGACAAGCAATTTCATCCTCATGTTTTTGCCCTTAAAACAAAGGGCAAAAACGGTGCAAAGAGGACCCTACTTAAAGGATCCAAGGCTAAGTGAAGGAGCAAAGAAATTTAATGCGAATTCAATTCAATTCAAACCCCCCCCCCCCCCCCCCCCCATGTGCATTAATTTTGGATTTCTATTGTTTGTTTATGGTATATACTTGTATATATTGGTGTGTAATATTATGTTTGTTGCATCAAGTGTTTCATGTTTTTTAACTTATTATGTAGGTTCCTTAATAAGAGTGAAGTTAAATCGAGTTCAGATCGACTTGTTGATCCATTCGTGTATAAAAGGCAATGGAAATAAGCACAAATATGAATGTCTTAGGTCCTTACTCAATAGTTGAGCAGCATTATTAGAGATAGGTGTGGCTATTCCACGTTTTGTCTGTCATTATAGAGTAGATTTAATTTTGTTTTGTTCTTTGTTTGTATTTATAAAAAAAACAAAGAAAAAAAAGGACAATTACACTCCTTTTAATTCGTAATTGATTTAAATTCAGTTTGACTTTTCAATTATATAAAATTCCGGGGGTAATTTACTAATTTATATAAGATGTGTCAGAAAATAGATTCGGTAAAATTAACCTGTAGTAATCCCGATCTTAAGGATACACAAACACTTATATGAGATACGTATGATTGACATATGTGTATATGCATAGTGAGAATTTGTTTTATTTTCAAGGATCTGTTTCGATAAGTATTTCACACGTTTGATACACATATTTAAGAATAATACTTCATATATATGTTTTTGTAGACACTTGGTCGTGTCTCCACAACTCAGACCCGATGATGAGTGAACATTAATCACCATTTTTGCCGGATTGCATATTAGATCCGGAATCACTTAATTCCCTTATCCTACCTAATTTTCCTTTTTACTATCCTTTAATTTTTTTTTTGTTTTGTTTTGTTATTATTTTAACCCATTTAAACCCATACCCTTTTACAAAGCAAATATGGTTTTCTTGCCTCATAACTTTTATGCAAATATTATACGAGCCAAATACTAAGTTCATTTCAAAATTGACATCCTTGCACTATTTTGTTCATATCTAAAAATCTACAATTGATTTTGACCTATTTCTAATTAGGTTGGAAAGTAGACTTCTATATCTTTCTAGCAATATAATATATGCTTTATTCCAGCTACGGATCAAAAGTTGTGGAAATTTTGAAAACCGTGGAAAAAATTCCAAACTATATATTACGCCACGTTGTCGTGGTACAGCAAAATTGACAATTTGGTACTCCACGACAATTTTCTAAAGCGACACGACAATTTCTGCTCTTATTTTTTTTCTTCTGCAACCTAGCCTATAAATACCGGACCTTTTTTAGGGTTTTAGGCACTAAATTAGACGAGAAAACAAATCTATTCTATATTTTTAATATCCCCATTGTTTTTCTTTCAAGCAATTCGAAGAGACGTTATAATATTTGAAGTACTACCCTTAAACAAAGGTATGTAGGGTTAAATTACCGAAGGTTAAACTTCATTTAATTAATTTAATTCTTTTCATTCAACTTATATTCTATAATAGTTATTAAAATTTAATTCATAATGTAGCAATTTAAAAGGAACGTGTAAAATCTAAGTAATTTTTTCTTTTTATCACTTTTCGTCCAATTTATTCGTATAATATATTTATTTTGGTCACCTTTTGCATGTGTAATTAAGAATATGTAATTGAAAATCACGCCTAATAAAATAAGTTTGACAACCGGTTTATGTTTCCTTTTAAGCTTTGTGGACAATAAGTGATCACAATATTCAGATTTATATAAGTATGCATTATTATAATTATTCAACCAACCTAGTATTATTAATTAATTTGGAGCAAAATTGACTTTGATTGTATGTCGATTGAATCGCAAAATACCTGTCACAATAAAAATAGAGTAGAGGCCAATATGGACAAGATTGTCTCATTGATTTAATTTGTACCTTCATCCCTAAACCTCTAGTCATGGTTCATGACCGTATAGGGTTAATTATCTCATGAATTAACACAAAATCAAGGCTAGCTATTTGCAATTGCACGAGTGGATGGGATACCCTAGTCTAGGTAATGACTATTTTTCAGTGATACTACGTAATTAGTAATTAGTAAGAGTAATTAGTGATAGAGTATAAAAACATATTCCTGGGCCTCAACTATTAGAGGCCCAGGAATATGTTTTTATACTCTATCAATTAGCAATTGCAATAACGATTGTTTGCCTACTCGCCTACTCGAGTCAAATAATCCCCATACATAATTCTAGCTTATAATATGAATTTTACTTTTTATCTTTTTTGTATTACATATGTAGAAAATTGTAGAAAACAAGTGTAATCATTTTAGTGAATCGAAGTTAGTACCTAGCTAATGCAAATCTCAATTACGCACGATCTGAAATTCGTTGGGCTACGGATCTATTAGCTGCATAATCTAATGGGAGTAAATTTTAATTACTTCTTAAATAATGGCAATTAACAAGAGGGTGTTAATTAAGTAACGAAGCAACTGTATTAACTACGGCACATCTTTTTGTACATTCTTGAAATTGTTGTTAGGATCTTACCACATGTATTCTCTTAATTGAACGAACATTATTGCAAGTATGACAATATTTGTTGATCCTTAGCATTAATTTAATTATGAGATTTAATCAAGTTTATAATAATAAACCATATTTTAATTTCTTTGTTTTTATTGAATTAATCAACTTGTAGTTACCGACACTTGATACTCGGAGATTAACCACCGATGGTAGTTGACTATATGTGATTTATGATTTTATGGACTTTATGGTAAATGACAAAATAAAATATGTTGCAAATTGTGTTGCACATTTTGTGCTCTTACGGAACCTTTAAGTTGTGTCTTTTCCACTTTGCAGATTTGATTAATTTGAAAAACAAATCTATGTACGTATAATCCCTGATTTTTAGATCTTATGTTGTTCATTTATTGGTTTTTGAATAACTCGAGTGTATCTTACTAGAATACTAGGGGTGCGATCAATCTTGTTATTTGATTTTCATGTAATTAAACTTAGAGCTTATTCTAATTTCCTAAAATGAGTTGAATTGAACTAAATTGATTGGAATTGAACTGAACTGACTGAATTGTTTATGAAAGAAGGAAATCAGGAACTGAACAAAGTGAACTGAACTAATTGGAGCTGAACTGAATCGAAATTAAGCTGAAAAGAACATGCCCTTTAGTTTAATTGATTGAAATTAATTATACATCATCGGTTCTTAATTCTAATGGAGCTTATAAGATGTTTATTTGTACTTACTATCGAGTACATTCAAATCATTTTTTTTTTAATATACGTTTACCATACTCATATCTTAAAACATTCATACAAACTTCATATTGGAAAAGTGATGTGAAAAAAAAAAAAAAACCGAATTTTGACATATGCTTCAGATTTGATGTTATGTTACTTTATCCTCATTTCATGAACTTCTTATTGGAATCATAACAGATTTGAAAATTCAGACCAAATAAACTAGACTAGATGTTCCTTTTATTGTATGTATTTGCTTAGCTTATAACTGTTTCAGAAAACAGAATACTCCTCGGTGTTAGGGTAATGAAATCAAGATGTCCTAGAGCTATGTCCGATGAATGTCCGAATTTTCCTCCGCTATGCCTTGTTGTCCGAGAGCTAGGCCTGCAAAAGAGAGAGAAGGTATACTGCCCCGGGGGTGTGACCCGGGAAAGCCCCTCCGATGCTTAAGTCAACGAATGTACTTTCTAGAGAGAGAAAGTAAAGAGAGAAAGAGTACTTTAGAGAGAGAAAGTAGAGAGAGAAGATTAGAGAATTAGGAAAAAGTTACCATCAATTAATTATTGGAGAGCTATTTATAGATGTACATTCATGTGGCAGAAGTTGTACTTGTTTGGACAGATCAGGGGTAAATTCGTACTTTACTATGATTAATGACGGGCTGGATTATGGAGGGGTACTTTCGTAATTCCATGTCAATGGACTTAGGACAATGGACTTGGCCCAAACATGTTGCCAAATTATATAAAATTATGTATTATAAAAACACATGTTAGTAAATTATAAGATGTTTTAAAATTTCTTAATGTATATTTTCAAATTATTATTTGTCATAATTTATTACTGTACTAACTAGTTACTACAAATAATTAAATATGTTAATGATCAAAATTGTGCATTAACAAGTCTATTGATCAACTAATAGGGCATGTTCACATTTACTAAATTAAGCTGAACTGAACTGATTGGAGCTGAACTGAACTGAATATTTTATGAGAGAGGGACATTAGGAGCTGAACTAAACTGAAATGATTAGAGCTGAACTAAACTGAATATTTTACGAGAGAGGGAAATTAGGAGCTAAATTGAACTGAACTAAACTGATCAGAGCTAAACTGAACTGAAATTAAGTAAATGTGAACAGACCCTGTATTTAACCTGTAACAGATTTATGAGAAGCCAAAAACTACAATACTTTGAAAAATAAAAGGTAAACTCTTGAATTTGATTAAGACTTTGGATTTTCAAAAAGGCTTATATATAAATCGGATTCTACCCTTTTCTTAATATATTTTTTTTAGTTTGTAGGATATATTGAATTCTCTATATATCATGTGATTTTATTGTAAAATGAATTTAGTATACTTCGTAGTACTACCTTCGATATTTTTTGGTTGCAACTTTGGGGTATTATTTGAGAGATATAAAATATTCCAAAGTTGCAACTAAAAAAAAAAATCGGAGGTAGTATTAGATTTCTGGTGCATGCAAATATCTGCACTTATAATTAATAAAAGCCTAATGCATGATCAAAGAAAGATCTTCTTAATTAATTGCCACAATTAGCACATAAAGAGAGAGTAGATGTTGTTCTTTCTTGCATTTTCTTCTACGATTATTCCTTAAGATTAAAAAGGACATGCTTCTGTTGCAACACATGTGGTTATAATTATGAATGCATGAAAAATTATACTATCGAGAATATTATATGTAATGAATTTCCAACACCAGCATGTACGAAATGTACCTTCATTAGTTCAATATACTACATTGTCTACATAAGTCCTTTCCTACTTCTAATTTCTAAACACACAATAAATGAAGTGTAGAATATTATTACACCAATGAACCACGTATTTAATTAATCACTAGGTAGTAGTATGTGCTCTAAAATAAATTCGGATATCTTTAACATGACACGACACGATATAATACAACACGATAACAGACTCAAAACTAACACAATACCAAAAAATTATTGTGCAAAACACAAAGTTGATACAACAAAAAATCTACGTATATGTCACTTGCATGGATCGGATCATCATAGACTCATAATATGTGTTTTACGTAGCTTTGATAAATTTTCTAAGATAATAAATGTATACAACTTGTACAAGACAAATTAGAACAAAATGCCACATAGCACATTGCCACATTTGCCAATTCTATTTATGAAATAATCATATTACATACTCCGTTTTACCTCGTAACTTTTTAAGTGAACTATACTGTTATTCACATAGATTGTTACGCAATAAGACTCATATCAAAAGAGTAACCATTACGAGTACTTTTTTGGCTTTTTTTTTTTTTTTTTTTTTTTGGAAACCATGTTACGAGTACCTTTTTAAGTGAATTAATTAAAAACTTTTCCTATAAGTATGGTGTATAAAAAAAACCATGAGCGCATAAAATTTTAAGTTATACTCTATTTTTGAAGTACAAAACTCGACATTCCTACGTCTAACCAACTAAATTAGTTGATATTCACTCGTACCAGTTGAGAATGTGAAACTCCAAACTCCGTATGAACACAATAAAAGTTAAAGAAGAGGCAATTTACGGCATGGGAGCAATGCAAGGCGCTAATTAAGCACATAATTACATGGCTTACGAGACCAGAATTCGACATTTGACTGTTTATAAGCTAGACAAGTGGACATACGATTTATATTAATATTTTAAATTTGTATGCTGAAAAAAGGTAGTTCACGGATTAGTCGGTCTAAGAAATATTTTGGAAGATGCTCTCCTTTTGACTCTAGGTCGGACATACCTTTTTAACGTAGACCTATTCTTTTTTATTATTTATTTTTATTTTATTTTACCTGTCTTTTCTCTTCATTTAACAACCACTAACTACTTTTCCCTCAAAAAATAAAAATAAAAATAAAATTATTACTAAATTAAATTTCAATTAACTACTTTATTTATTTTTATAACAAAATCTACTAGGCTACCACTAACTATTGTACTACAACTACTACGCTCTACGCTATGTATCACTTTGAATTTTTGTTTAACATTTCATTTTATTTACTACTTTGTATAAATGAGCAAAGTAATCTCTATAATGTTATGCGAGTAATTTTTATAACACTAATCGAGTATCTTATATAATAACACTAACCGAGCAATTTTATTATACCGACAAAGTAACACTTAAATACTGACCAAGTAACCCCTATTACACTAACGAAGTAACCCTACCCTATAATAACTGTCTACACAGTGTGGTCAGCCACATATAATAAAGTATGTTGGTTTAATTATCTACGTATATAGACTTACCATGTGAATATAGTTTGGGATAAATCAAAGTCATGCGGCTCATGCCATAATTAAATTTAAAGTTATGTGTATGCAAAGCTTTGAGTCATAATGTTGTCTAATTTAGTCTATAAAAGGAATGATGATATGAGCTAAAGACTTGGTTTTGAGTCACATATGTTGGCTCTAATATTTTCTTGCTCACTACGTGATATCCACTAGTTAAATCTTTTTATCGCATTTTAATTTTTTAACGATAATTTGTTTATATAGTGTAGTAAAGCTTAATTTGTGCTGTCAAAAAAAAAAAAAAAAAAAAACTTGAATTTATAACCTTTGCGGCTAAAGATCAGAGTAGAAATTTTGAAATCTATTTCATTACATAATGTCATTCTTTCGCAAATTAAAAATAATACGAAGTAGTAGATAAATATTTATACGTCATAAAAAAGATGTAAAAGGAAAACAAATCTATTACTGACACAATATATACACTGACTCACCGAGATATTATCGTCTAATTCAACACTTTCCCTAGACGTTTGTATACATGAAGTTCTTAGCACAACCCATATAAAGATAGAAAAGTTAAACAAACCTATTACGACTCAATTCATCGAGATATTATCTTTCTAATTCAACACTTTCCCTAGACGTTTGTATATATGGAGTTCTTAACACAACCTCGGATTACTTTTTGAACTACAGACGACATTTTTAATGTTTTGCGATCTGAATCATTAATTTATACTTAAAAGTTGAAAAAAATAAAAAAAAAAATTACTATTTTTCTAGGCTTATTATATGTCTAGCATTGAATTTGACCCATATTTTATGGTAACTCCAAAGATTTTAATTTAGCGTGACATATTTAAAGATGTCACAGAGTCACAGAGTTTGAGCACCGATAGATGATGGGGTTTAATGGTTATCAGCTTATCGTCGTTGCACAAGTTGAATACTTTAGTATATGGACTTCCTCACCGTCACTTTATTAACCTCTAATTTTTCGCCTGCAATTTTATGCGCAAACTTAGGAATAAGGTGACGAATTTGAAATATATACGGCCATATTGCCCATATACCTTCCCATTTTGCTGCACGAATTGGTACCAAAACTACGTGCCAATTAACAATTTCATTTGTCCAATTGCATTGGTTGGTGCTTTCTTATGAAAACCGTAACGGATAAGTGATATTTAGTACGTTGTAGAAATAATAGGGTTGACAATTCCTGACCCGATCCGATAATCCAACCCGAATCTGACCCACTGGCCCGAATTGCCACTATTTTTTATAGTATCTAAACATAATTCAAAATCGAGCCCGAACACGACCTACTAACCCGAATTGCCACCCTTAAAAAATATGTTGCTTTAGTTTTATGTACTTTATAGGATTTTTATTGACAATTAATATTGTAACATGTACTTTTTAGTTATCACATAAACTCATTGATTCAAATTTTAAATTAGGGGGAAAAAAGTTCAAACCGAAATCAAAGCATATCATGAGATTCATGTTAGAACACTTTTTTGATTCTTTAATATAGCTTTTTACTTTTTTGATCTTCTTGTTGTTACTTTTAACATCAATATCTTAGAACTTTATTAATATGGGACTCAATCTTAAGCAATCCTTGTCCCTTAGAGCATTAATTAGTGTCACATCATTTAGTCATCATACTTCAACAACAATAACAATAATAACAATAACAATTATAACAATAATAAATCTGAAAAACAGGCAAAGTCATACAACTTTTAAAAAAAATAGTGAAAAACCGAGATACAATCTGAGTCTCCACTCCTCTAAATATAACAAATCCTACCTTATTAAATATATGAGCAGCAACGCGGGCCTAATCAAATTACCAATTGAATTATCCATAATTAAGTCTTTTAAAAAATTAGATTCTGTAACAAATAACACAAATAAATAAATAAATAAAATTGAAAAAAAAAGGAAAAAAAAAAAACAATAGAGACAGTTTACAAATTACAAAGTGCATGTGCAAGTAGGACCCTGGACCAGAAAACTGACGTTAAGCAGTTTGGCCTGGTAAGTCTACTTGGGAGTTGGGACAACTTCCATGTGCAAGATTCAACCTTGCTAAAACAAATCCCTTTACTTAACAAAACTATATCATAAATTAATCAAGATTACTATACAACTATATCACATGAGATTTTTTATATTTTTTAAGTTGGCTTACTCTTCAATTTAGGTATTTAATTTACCACTTTATTATTTTTCCTCAATTTAAGTTGGTGCTATTTTTTTAATAAATTAATTCATTAATTAATGTTGATTTTGTCATTTTGTAATAGGTTAGTTAATCACTACCCCACATAACCTACAGCCTTGAGGTTTCTATATAAGTAAAACCTTTTACCATTTCCTTACCACAAAGCAAATAGCTTTCTTTCAAACTCTCCCTTCTATTTTTCCCTCTCCCTCCCAAAATTAAAACTCTTGTTCTCTAACAATACATGGCTTCTCCTACCATGTTGGCCTCAACCCTCTTCGTCTTGGTCATTAATCTTTGCCTTCGCGGTGTATACGGTGACGCCGGTTGGACGAATGCCCATGCTACATTTTATGGTGGAGGTGACGCCTCTGGCACAATGGGTAAGTTCACGTAATTATATATTGTCTAAACGTTAGACCTTTAGCATTTTGTTACTCAACGACGTAACACTCATAAGTCATAACCAATGTTGTTGTTCAGAATTAATTGTCACATTGTCGTTAATCGACTCTTTTGGATATGTACACCTATCAAGAAGTTATTAGTCACTCTATTGGTAACCTACTAAACTGACAAATATAATAGCGTTACTATTAAACAAGTAATGGTGCATTGATATTTTAAAACCAATATTAGCATTAATGTAAAACAAGTAATGATGCATTGTCATTGTAAAACCAATACAATATGACATGCATTAGTTAAGTAGTTAATAAAAGTACTAATAAATAAATAAATGTTGACTGTACGAAGTTTTACTACAACAGTAATTAATTTCGGACAGAGGGAGTACATACGTAGTTTATGCTTATAGTTATATCTAATTAATTATCGTAACGAAAATGCAGGGGGAGCATGTGGGTATGGAAACTTGTACAGCCAAGGGTACGGGACTAGCACGGCGGCACTAAGTACCGCGTTATTTAACAGTGGAATGAGTTGTGGAGCTTGCTACGAACTTAAATGCAATGACGACCCAAAATGGTGCATAGCAGGGAGCATTATTGTCACTGCTACCAATTTTTGCCCACCAAACTATGCATTATCTAATGATAATGGTGGATGGTGTAACCCTCCTCTACAACATTTTGATTTGGCTGAGCCTTCTTACTTAAAAATTGCTCAATATCGTGCTGGAATTGTCCCCGTTTCTTTTAGAAGGTACACTCTTTATTTATTTTTTTCTTATGTACTTGTCTTATTTAGAATCTTTTCGTCAGATAAATTTAATTTAAGTGAGAAAAACAAAAAGGATCGGAGAAAATGTTAAGAATGTTAAGTATTTATCTTTAATATATTCAATTGATAGATGTTAAACTGTTAAATGGTTTTTTTGAAAAGGAAGCTACACTCATATGGTTAAGTTGAATTTTGGATGCAAGTAGGGACTAGGGACATTTTTGTAAAAAGAAAACAAAAAATTGGAAAAGAAAAGTAATGAAAATGACACTTAGGCCCTTTTTTCTTCATTGGATTTTAAATGTATTTTTATACTCACGACCTGTTCTCTTCAGCCTAATTTCAATTCATTTCAGTTTATTTCCTAATTTCATTCTCTTATAAACAATTCAATTCAGCTCAGTAAATCAGAATAAACTCTAAGTTGTTAACAAATGACTTAAACCAAATTCATTAAGTAAACATTAATTACTTGTAAATATTATTTACCGACAAAATAAATTTTAACTCCGTACTGATTAAAACTACTTTTTTTAATGACAAGTCTCTTAGATAGGGTCAAATTCGGTATTTAAATAATTTCATAAAGGGTTATTTAAGGCATTTAAGCCAATTGTTTCTTGGGTTACATAATTCTAGTAGTCTAATATTGTATGCTATGAATTTTCAGGGTACCCTGTGTAAGAAAGGGAGGAATAAGGTTCACAATCAATGGACACTCCTACTTCAACTTGGTCCTAATCACTAATGTTGCCGGTGCCGGTGACGTCCACTCGGTGTCGATAAAGGGTTCGAAAACCGGGTGGCAAGCGATGTCAAGGAACTGGGGACAAAATTGGCAAAGCAATGCTAACCTCAATGGGCAAAGCCTCTCATTCCAAGTTACTTCTAGTGATGGAAGGACTATTACTAGTAACAACATTGTTCCTGGCAATTGGCAATTTGGTCAAACTTTTGAAGGAGGACAATTCTAATTATAAAAAAAAAAAAGAAAGAAAAACCAACAAAAATTCTAAGGAAATGAAATATTTTCCTAAGAAAATTTTCTTCAAGAAATTAGGAAGAGAATTTTAGAATTAAAAGGAGTTTTTTTTTTTTTTTTTTTTTTTTTTTTTTTTCCTTTAAGTAGATTGTGGCCAATATTTTGCTGTGGTGCCTATATTAGCACCCGCTAAAGGTCATTTTATTTATAAATAGTGATATATAGGCTCTTGTGTTTTTTTAATTTTAGGAGTCTTTATAAGGAATGTTGTTTTTGCTGCCTGATTTTAATGGCCAAAACATCGGTTCTTTTTTACTCGCAACATCTTGATTTTAGCAGGCGTTGTAATTCCGTTTTACATCCTGTAATATGAATTTTTATCAAGGTAATATAAAAATTTTTCAATTCAGTTCAGCTGACTTCTTATCATCTCGTTATTTTTGTGTGTGTATGTTTTGTGATAAATGCTAAATAATTTGTAGTTTTTGTTCAAAGCATATGTTAAAAAAAAGGTTTTAGAAAAAAAAAAGTAAAATTGTAAAATGATCTAAAATCAAACCAAATTATTCATTAAAAAACATACATGAAAAGTATCATAAAACTTGCATAGGATGCCATATAAAAACCACCCCAGACCGTAATTGAAAGGGAAGATCAAGTAAAGAATAAAAGTGGGGGCGAAAATCAAGTATTGTAAGGAAAACCAACTGGACAGCAGCGGCAACATGCGCGAATAGCCCAATACTTTTCAGTATCTTGAATTTTTTAAATAAAATAATTTAAACATACATAAAGTTTGACCGAAAGACCGGCAAAAGATCAAAACATCTTGCAACAAAACTAACTACCATGAGTTGACTCGAGTGGTAAGCTGTTTGCATTGATGTCTTCTAAAGGGAAGTCTCGAATTCGAGTCTCACCTAATACAGAAAACTATTATTGGAAAACTCACCCACCATAAACTAGCAACTCGGGTTGAGTTCGATGTAAGCTCCGATGAACAGAATGAGGCAAACTCAACAAAAATCCTTACAACAAAACTTGTGCAATTGCCAATTAGCTTAGCATACATCTTGCAACAATAATATAATGTGATTGTAAAAACATAGCTAAAAATCTTTAAAGGACTTGTCTTAATCCGCAAAAAAATTTAAAAAGTTTGAACCACCCAAAATCCGCCCTAAATTGGGTTGGGTTGGACCATTTTGATCACCTCTGTGATGAAAAATAGAGGTCAACTCAATGAACTTTCAACTTCATGTAAAGTAAAGTATGTTATGTACCAAATTCTTCAATCCTTAAGTAAATTTCTAAATAATCTTAATTAATAGTGATATCTTTTTGTGTTATATGTACAACTTACTTAAAATTGCCTAATTAATTATTTTAGTCTAATATGATGATATGGTTTGATATAACAAAAATAATTATTTAGTAATAATACTATAAGGTAGAGACAACATAGCCTAATTGAATTGTTCTTCAAAAATCTTTTGTATTATTGTATAAAACCTGTTTCTACAGGAATCCGATAACCCGAATCCAAGATCCGAAACTCGAGTATATAACCCGTTCTGCTCCTATCGGTCAAGTAAGAACCTACACAAAGAGAAGAGATTAGCTAGCCCCGGGGTGAATCCGGGGATAACCGTTCCAAAGATTAAGTCAGCAAGTGTTTATAGAAGAAAGATTATTTAGAGAGAGAAAGTAATGAGAGAGAGAGTAGTGAGAGAAAGAGTGTAATCAATGCTACCTTGTTTATGAAGTAAAATCATATTATTTATAGGTTTATTAAGTGACAGATGGCAGTTTAACAAGTAATATAATTTCTGCCACGTGTCAAACGCAAGCACGACACGTAGCAGCTACTTACATGCCGATATTTATACTTTATACAGAAATGCCGATATTAACAAAAGCTATTGATGGATCGAGTTCAAATAGTATGTCGGTCTGTCATACCATATCGGCCTATAATGATTTCCGTTATGTAGATATTTCCCCATACAACTAGCCCCCCGAGTGAGGACGTTTGATCAGATGATCTAACGTTGTCACTTGTTGTTAGTATTCTCATTTGATTCGATTTGATTTATAATGTGAGGATGTGACCGGCAAACAAGGTTTACCGTAATTATATTTAGGCTGGGAGCGAAAAACTTCGTTTTTCCCCTAAGTAACCTTGTTTGCCGTTAGCAAACAAGGTTTACTTTAATTTTATTTAGGTTGGGAGCGAAAAGCTTCGTTTTTCCCCCCAAGTAACCTTGTTTGCCGTTAGAAAACAAGGTTTACTTTAATTATATTTAGGCTGGGAGCGAAAAACTTCGTTTTCCCCCCCAAGTAACCTTGTTTGCCGTTAGCAAACAAGGTTTACTTTAATTATATTTAGGCTGGGAGCGAAAAACTTCGTTTTTCCCCCCAAGTAACCTTGTTTTCCGTTAGCAAACAAGGTTTACTTTAATTATATTTATGTATGGTGGCTTTAAATTGTAGGCGGGAAAATTGTATAAGTAGAGGACACGTGTCGACAATCTAACGATTTATTTTTTTAAATTAACATTTTGTTCTAACCGTTAGATTTCTGACCAGGTGTCACATCAAACGTCACCTTTTCAACTTCCTTTTTAACTTCTCTTTTCTCTTTTTTTTTTTTTTTTTTTTTTTTACTTTTCACATTTTCTCATCTCCTTCACAAAAAGTTGCGAATTTTATCAGAGAAAGCTGCGATCTTTGTTTGGGATAACCGCAATTAGGTCTTGCTGAACTTATCGCATTATTGAAGCATCAAATATTCTTCTTTGCGTCGTCGCTGCCATCGAGTAGTTTAAGGTATTTTAAAGATTTCAATTTCAATTTGCATGCGTTGGAATACATTCGTTGTTTGCCCATTTTTTAGTTTTTAGTTGGTTTATTAAATGTCCAATAATAATATTGAAGAAGAACAACCCACCCTTAATACTGTTAGGCGGCGTCTTATTAGGCAGTCTTTGGAAAAATATCTCGGCCATAATAAAAGTGGGGTTTCATCTTTGTCTGATAACATTGACGACCCTTTTCAGCCGTTATCAGAGAAAGAGCAAAAGGAGGCACCGTCATAAAACACTAGCGGATTGTGAAAAGGCACGACGCCCAACAAACCCTAACATTCCTGAGGACGTTGAGGTTCTTGAAATTGAACCTGTTAGCATCCGGTATCACTTGCGGAGTTTTGCCGACAAACCTGATTTTTATCAATACGGAACTAACGTCGGAAATATTCATATCAGAACCTCCAGTATGCCGAGATCTAAGCCGACTGACAACCCATCTCAGATTGCTGATGGTGCAGCGGGGCCTAATGTTGAGGCTGAACCAAGCTCTAGGCCTGAGCCAAGCAAAAGGCCTGGCCAAGCACAAGTTATAAGCTCTTCTAGCTCTGAGTCTGAAAGAGGTTCGAAATCTCCTGTTCACGATTTCGCTATCAAATCTGTGTTAAATGATGACGATGATAGTTATGAAGAAGTAAATCAGGGCGATAACACCGAAAGCCCTGAGAGAGCCAAAATGATTGATCTCATGGCTCAAGTTACCCATGAGGAAAGTTTAGATGAGGAATATGAGTCTGAAACCGATGAGGTTGATTTCCGACAACCCCTTATCTTACCCTCTAACAGTAAGGTTGCTGAGGCCAGTGTTAGCAAGGTTTGGCTGAAATTGGCCGAAGAAAAGGAATATTGTCGTAAGGCAAATGGGTTTGAGTTAATACTTCCACCACCTTCTGCTACTGTTCTTGATTGTCCTGATGGTCATATTGCTATTTATGTCAAACACTTTGAATTCGGCCTCCGATTTTCTCTTCATCCTTTAATTGCTAAAATTTTTAAGGCATGGAATGTATGCCTGGTACAATTTACTCCTCCTACTATTCGTGTCTGAAAGAGGTTCGAAATCTCCTGTTCACGATTTCGCTATCAAATCTGTGTTAAATGATGACGATGATAGTTATGAAGAAGTAAATCAGGGCGATAACACCGAAAGCCCTGAGAGAGCCAAAATGATTGATCTCATGGCTCAAGTTACCCATGAGGAAAGTTTAGATGAGGAATATGAGTCTGAAACCGATGAGGTTGATTTCCGACAACCCCTTATCTTACCCTCTAACAGTAAGGTTGCTGAGGCCAGTGTTAGCAAGGTTTGGCTGAAATTGGCCGAAGAAAAGGAATATTGTCGTAAGGCAAATGGGTTTGAGTTAATACTTCCACCACCTTCTGCTACTGTTCTTGATTGTCCTGATGGTCATATTGCTATTTATGTCAAACACTTTGAATTCGGCCTCCGATTTTCTCTTCATCCTTTAATTGCTAAAATTTTTAAGGCATGGAATGTATGCCTGGTACAATTTACTCCTCCTACTATTCGTGTCGTTATTGCTCTGGTTTGGGTTTTGTTGTATAAAAATTTTCCGTTAACCCTGAACTTGTTTAGGAGGTTAATAACTTTGAAACGTGATGGACAATCTGAGGGTTGTTGGTCGTTGTATACGGCCTCTCACAAGTTCACTGTAAACCCTAAGTTGTCAAGTTGTAAAGGTTGGCATGATAAGTTCTTTTTCATGAGTGTTCCGGAAGATTTTCCTATTAGGAGAACTTTCTTTCGGCCTCATCCTCGTTTCGGCCATATTGCCGAGAGAGAGCTTGGCCCTCAATAACAGAAGGCCTATGATTACTTTGACGTCGTTAGGGCCAATATCGGTGGAAAAACTCGTGTTGTTTCGAAAGTGTGGTTGCCAAATGTAAAGTACATTTTGAACAACACACCACTATCTTATATGGTTTATGTCGGACTAACGCTTATGGTATTAACCTTGTAAATTATTGTTATCCTTTATGTTGTTAGTATTTACGCATTAATATAATACTTTTGTTGGTATTATTTATACAGATATGGTTTTTAACGGTTTATACTTATTAATAATCTTTGACATGTAGGCCCTCAGAAGTTGGACAAGGCAGCCCTCGGCTTATCACCTGACGGCAAGAGAGTGGTGTCCCGTTGTCCCCCATCTCCAAGACCGGCATTAGAGACTTTCACTTCTTTCTACTCACGTGCCCCTACACGTAATCCTAAAAGAAGAGCAGAAGAGATGGTTGATGGGAATGTGAGAAGAAATCTGCGTCTGACCTCATTGGCTAACAGACGCGGTGGTAGTGTTCCTACCGTTTCTACAAGAAAAGAAGATGAGCCGGCATCAAAGCGGTTAAAGACCGACACTGAGCAGCCAAAGGCTCCATCGCCACCTAAAACTTCTGCTCCCGAAAAAACAGTTTCGGCAATGGCAACAACCAGTGAAAATGCCGATAAGGTGTTTGAAGATCTTACTGTATCTCCTGTTCCTCAACAGGTAATAAAATTATGATAATGGTCGAAAAGAAAATTTTTATTATATCGTTATTATTATTTTTATTATTTTTTACTAACTTATTTTCTGTTAGGAAACTGTCCCCATTTCTGCTGAACCTCAACAGGTTGGTCCTGTCAATTCCGACACAAGTATTCCCGGTATTACTTATCGGGGTGGACAGTGGATTGAACACGTTGAAGGAAAGATTCCAGATGAGGTTCTGAATAGAGTAAGGGCTCCTGAGGGTCGTTCTCGCGATCAATGGCGGCCTGAAATGGACGTCTTCCGTAATGAATCCATTTTCACTGATGACCCTCTTGAGGGTGGAAATCTGGGATATCGGCTGCTACGAAATGTTTCAACTCCAGTTGATAGGCCGTCTGGACTTATCGGCCCAGTTGCAACCCAACATATGCATGATCTAATGAGGGTATGTAGTTATAATTTACTATGTATCTGACGGGCGTTAGAACGGTCGCACATTCCACACTCAATCAAATAAATTTATAAATCCTAAAACTAACCCCTAAACAAGTCTAGTGGTAAGTTCGGAGTCGAACCACAAGGAACGGTAATGCTAGATTGTTCTTAATCTAATGCCTAAGCTATGCCGAAGTCGATTTACGGATAAAGGACACTACAACTACACTAAAACAAATATAAAGAACAAGGTATGATAAAGTCTACTAGGGGAAAAGATCCACTTTGAACAATTAACAAGTTAATGGGAATCGATTTGATAATCAATCATGCAAAGAAAGAATTAAAATGGGAATTAATTACCATCAAGAGAAATCTCTCAAATTCCTAGCCTAGATCCCTCATTGACTAGGTGCATAGAAGAAATATACCCAAAATGAAATCAAATATATAAATTCTAATTCACAATCCCTTGTCAAAGTAGAACTAACATGCAATTAAGTTTGCTATCTTGGGAGATCAATCCAATCTAAAACAAACAACATGCCATCATCAATTCAATCAATTTAATCACACAATTATCATCAAATTTATCTCAAATAACTCAATTAACCATAACAAAGCTTCACTCAACACCTAGTAGAAGGAAATCTACTCAAACATGATTAACAAAGCAATTAATAAAGCATAAAGAGAGAAGAGAGTAAGAAATGCTCATTGATATAAAATGGAGATCTTCAAATCATCAAATTCCTCCTTTGATTATCCAAAATCCATGAAAACCATTGTGCTCCTCACTTTCTCTCTCCAAAATTTTGAGAGTTTCTCTCTCTAAAAACCTAAAACTAACCTAAAAACTATTCTAAACTAAAAAAATCCGTTTTTTTTAATGAGCAAAAAAAAACTATTTATACCCCTTACAAAATTGCTTAGGAAGCTCCGCAAAAAGTTAGCTGAAACGGGAAAAGGTCCGACCGAACTCTGAGTAGGTTCGGTCGGACTCAGGGTAGGTTCGGCCGAACTCAGGGTAGGTTCGGTCGAACCTCCCTGATCCTTGTTTGGTCGAACTTTCCTGGTTCGACCCCTCCTGTAAACATGCTGAAAACTTGGTTGAAACTGCCTTGGAGGTTCGGTCGAACTTTTCAAAAGTTTGACCACACCTTGGTTCGACCGAACCTCTTAGAGGTTCGGCCACACCTCCTCTTGAACTTCCTCTTCTTGCTTCCTCTTCTTCCCTTTTACTCCTCTTGTCTTTGTCTATGCCTCCATACTTGGCCAAGGGGCCTCCTACCGTGCTTAGGACCGTCATGGAACCTGCAAAAGATAGCAAAGATCACGAGAGCATGGGGATGATAAAATTATGCATAAAGATTATCAAAACAAGCGCAAATAAGCATACTTTTCATCCATAAAAGAAAAGGAAGCCATAAGAGGAGAAAAGAGGTAGAAAACCTAAGAAAAACAGGAGAAAAGAGACCAATACACTACCCCTAAGGGTAACATAAATGTCACTCATCAAACACCCCCAAGCTTAACTTTTGCTCATCCTCGAGCAAAACAAAACAAACACGACGGAAAACGATGTATATTTTTTTTTTTTTTAAAAAACAATAAAATAAAATAAAACTAGAAGAGAAAGAATATACACTAACTCACTTTCGTAGGAATCACGAATGCATTTAGCGCATGCATCAAGCACTTTAAACCCCATAGATCGCTCTAGAGGACGAGTAAGCTCTCGTAAGGGTGTCCTAAGAGTTTAACCCATAACTCTTGACAAAAATCAAGGCAAGGCAATAAATAAATAAAATAAAATAAAACGAAGTAAGAGAAAAGTTACAAGCGTTCTAGAGTGGACTTTTATGATGGAACAAACACTAATGAATGTCAATCTTTCTAAAATAATAAAGGTATGCACGTTCTAAGATGTCCAAGGTTGATTGAAACATAACATATGCTAAGCATAGAGAACTAAAGGAAACACATTCCACCTTTTGTTTCAACCAATCAAACCACGTTCTCTCTACTAGTTTCAAATCCACTTTCAAGTTAGCTTCTCATGATTCCACGAAGAAACCGGAAAATAAATAAGAAATTAAAAACATTGAGAAGGTTACCCGACATCTTGGCTATGCAAACTCGCTCTATAGGCTTGATTCCTATTTCCCGCCATCATTGAATGACTTAACCCTCTAGGATCAAAAGGACTTTCAAGGTATTAACATATAAGCTAGGAGAGTAAAGGTGTGGAGAACTCTTGAAATTGGTGGTAAACCTATGTGAAGCACGGGTGGAACTTCTTCCACAAGATCCAAACGATTCCAAAACAAAAGTGCCAAGTATGCTTATTAAATAACTTTCCCCCAAACTTATTTAACACAAAATAACAAAAACAGGGAGAACAACAATAACAAAACCCTTTTTTTTGTGAGCTTTACATTCTTCTTTACTTTTTTTTTTTAATAATTCCTTTTTCCAAGTTTTTTTTTTTTTTTTTTTTTTTTTTTTTAAATGTCCTTGCCTCTTTTAACTTTGGACGGCTTTTTCTCAAAATGTATTTGGTTTTATGCAAAAAATTATATACAACACATACTTGCTTTGCAAATGAACTTATAATTTTAAACTTGCACCATAAACAATAAAACAAGCTCCAAAACAAAATTGCTTCACAAACTAAAGGTAGGATTTAAAGTGAAACTAAGGCTGGAAGGCTTGTATTAAGGTTAGAGAAAAGAATGTATATGGCTCAAATGGGCTAGTAATAGGGGCAATTGCAAACCAAATCCAAAATTGAAAATTAATCCTATAAAAAGAGAAATGTCTTTGTCATCCCCTAAAGTGGCTCAGTCGCGATCATGGGAGCTAAAAGTCAAGTTCTAGATACGGGAATGCAATAGCCAAGGATCCAAATATGCCGCTCAACAAAGTATGATGAAGGCTTGAACAATTTACCTCACTAGGGATAGCAATAACTAACTCTTGATTTCATATCCACCATAGAGAGCAACTCCATCTTACCACAAGCAAGTGAACTAGAGCTTCATGGTCCCAAAGTTCTTAGCCAACTACCTTAGCATACCATATCCTAGAGTCAACCTAATACATTCTCAAACCGTGCACACCTTTATAATTTAGGAATAAAGACATTCAAGAATACAAGTCCAAGCGTATTATGTCAAAAGTAAGAACAAAACAAAACACATTGCAAATTTGCCTTGATAGAAACAAAATCTTTTTGGAATTTTCAAAATAAAGAAAATGGAAATGCATATACAAATGTGCATGGCATATATGAATCAAAATTCCACCAAACATGATAGAATACCCTCCCCCAAGCTTGAATGAGGCAACATGCTCAAACTTTAAACCAAAGAATCCATGGGAGGAGAAAAGAAAGAAAGTCATCCAACCAACCAACATATGTCTAACAAGTCACAAATCATTAGAGGAAGAGCAAGGAAGGATATTACCGGATATTAGGTGGGTATAGTACCTGCAAATGACCCAATTAAACCTTCTTGAAGCCGACTACCTCTAAAATTGAATCTTGTTTTCCATGTGCTAGCAAAAGTGGAGTCAAACTTCCTTGATTCTTGATCCAAACCAATGCATAAGAGTATATTAAGTTATGTACCTAGCACCAAGCACACAAACATTTCCATGAGGCCAAAAACTATTCTAAAAATAAAAGAAAGTGAAAGCAATAAAACACGGGTTACTTCCCGAGAAAGGCTTGCTTAAGGTCCAAGCTTGACCGCTCTAGTAAATAATATTGCAACGATCGCAAGAGCTTGTCAAATGCACTACTACACATCTCATAAGATAACAAGTAAGCAAATGATATAAGAAGGGCATGCACCAAGATTAGTGCACGCAAAAGAAGGTGAAGAGGGAGTTTCCAAGAAGAAGAAGAATCAAAAGAAAATTCAAGAAAATAAGAAGAAGAATAGAAAGGCAAACTCTCTTCACAAAAATCTTTTTGGGTGACAAAATCACCCTTTTCCTCAATTGAAGACGAATGAGGGACATAAAAATCTTCATAGGCAAGGGGGTCCCCAATAGGCTCATTAACAAAGGAAGGAAGGGATATAGGAGTGTAGGGGATATGGTTGAAATTCCTTGAAAAAGGGACATGAGAGAAGGGGATAGGAGAAATGGTCTTACAAATGGTCTCTTCTTCACCACCATTCCTCAAATCACCAATTTGAGCATGAAAATCAATCATAGAATCCTCAAAAGAAGAACACTCATGATCATGATCTCCCTCAAACATCCAACTTCCAAGAGGAACTACATAATCCCCTTCACTAAAATCATGAACAACAACTCCCTCAACTTCCTTAAAGCCTAAAATCTCAAAGCCATGCATGAATGGATGCAAATTCATTTCAAAATCATCTCTCTCCCATAAAGCATTCTTAATGAACTCACTCAAAAGGCTATGGGTTTTCATTTGACACTCAATAAACACATTAGACATAACCTTAAATGAATCCAAATACTCATGGATAAAAGGATCACAATCATGCACTTGAGACTCATCAAGATGGGAAAAAGGGTTAGGATTTTCAAAATCAACACTCTCTTCATTCTCAACTCCTTCACCATCACTCATATGCTCACCAATGGGATCCTCACACTCTCTTGGTTGCTCAAAATCATCATCATCATCCTCAACACACACATTAAATTGGGATTTTTCACAAACAAGCATCAAGGGTGACAATTGGCTTTCTAACTCTTCTTTTATTCTCCTTCCCTCCTCAAGACGCTCCTCATTCTTTTTCATTATCACTAATTGACCTCTCATAGAATTAAGAATCATTTCCTTACTAGGCCCAAGCTCATTATCAAGCTCAATGCACCTAATTTGAGATTCAAAAGTAGCAATAAGGGATTCAAAAGGTGTTGAAGGTTGAGCCTCAACAAGAGAAGAAGAAGTACAACCAAGATTGGAAAAATCAACATTAAGATCATGAGCATATACATCACATTGGGGAGTGGGGGCACAATCAAACACATGAGATTCATCATTAAGGGAACGAAGCACATCACAAGAAGGCATGGTAAATAATGAAGAATATTGAAACACACCATTAGCATCAACTTGAGCATGTACCTCATCATCATGAACAAAAGAGGAAATAGAGTTGAAATCATGTGTTTTAGGTTCACTTAATGGATCATGTAACAAATCATGGGAATTCATGCTAATATTAGAAGTATCAACACATTGCATATCAATAATAGAATCATGATTACCCTTATTATAGACATCCCAAGCAAACCAAACATAAAAATCCCAAGCATCATCAATTGATAATGCTCTAAATTCACCATTATGCATGCATTCAACTTCATCCCTAGTTTGCTCATTCAAACCAAAATAACAAATCTCACAAGCCTCCCAAAGACTACAACAATAAAAATCCAAATATCCCACAAGTCTATTGAAATATTCACAAAAAGTCTCATTGTCATATTGAGGAAACGAGTTACTTGCCATTTTTTTTTTTACAAAAACAAGCAAAAATTAAAAAAAATAAAATAAAAAGAAAAGTATACACAAAGACCTAGACTCAAGCAATAAAAAACAATCAAACATTGACACCGTTCCCCGGCAACGGCGCCATTTTGACGGGCGTTAGAACGGTCGCACATTCCACACTCAATCAAATAAATTTATAAATCCTAAAACTAACCCCTAAACAAGTCTAGTGGTAAGTTCGGAGTCGAACCACAAGGAACGGTAATGCTAGATTGTTCTTAATCTAATGCCTAAGCTATGCCGAAGTCGATTTACGGATAAAGGACACTACAACTACACTAAAACAAATATAAAGAACAAGGTATGATAAAGTCTACTAGGGGAAAAGATCCACTTTGAACAATTAACAAGTTAATGGGAATCGATTTGATAATCAATCATGCAAAGAAAGAATTAAAATGGGAATTAATTACCATCAAGAGAAATCTCTCAAATTCCTAGCCTAGATCCCTCATTGACTAGGTGCATAGAAGAAATATACCCAAAATGAAATCAAATATATAAATTCTAATTCACAATCCCTTGTCAAAGTAGAACTAACATGCAATTAAGTTTGCTATCTTGGGAGATCAATCCAATCTAAAACAAACAACATGCCATCATCAATTCAATCAATTTAATCACACAATTATCATCAAATTTATCTCAAATAACTCAATTAACCATAACAAAGCTTCACTCAACACCTAGTAGAAGGAAATCTACTCAAACATGATTAACAAAGCAATTAATAAAGCATAAAGAGAGAAGAGAGTAAGAAATGCTCATTGATATAAAATGGAGATCTTCAAATCATCAAATTCCTCCTTTGATTATCCAAAATCCATGAAAACCATTGTGCTCCTCACTTTCTCTCTCCAAAATTTTGAGAGTTTCTCTCTCTAAAAACCTAAAACTAACCTAAAAACTATTCTAAACTAAAAAAATCCGTTTTTTTAATGAGCAAAAAAAAAACTATTTATACCCCTTACAAAATTGCTTAGGAAGCTCCGCAAAAAGTTAGCTGAAACGGGAAAAGGTCCGACCGAACTCTGAGTAGGTTCGGTCGGACTCAGGGTAGGTTCGGCCGAACTCAGGGTAGGTTCGGTCGAACCTCCCTGATCCTTGTTTGGTCGAACTTTCCTGGTTCGACCCCTCCTGTAAACATGCTGAAAACTTGGTTGAAACTGCCTTGGAGGTTCGGTCGAACGTTTCAAAAGTTTGACCACACCTTGGTTCGACCGAACCTCTTAGAGGTTCGGCCACACCTCCTCTTGAACTTCCTCTTCTTGCTTCCTCTTCTTCCCTTTTGCTCCTCTTGTCTTTGTCCATGCCTCCATACTTGGCCAAGGGGCCTCCTACCGTGCTTAGGACCGTCATGGAACCTGCAAAGATAGCAAAGATCACGAGAGCATGGGGATGATAAAATTATGCATAAAGATTATCAAAACAAGCGCAAATAAGCATACTTTTCATCCATAAAAGAAAAGGAAGCCATAAGAGGAGAAAAGAGGTAGAAAACCTAAGAAAAACAGGAGAAAAGAGACCAATACACTACCCCTAAGGGTAACATAAATTTCACTCATCAGTATCCATTTTTTTTTTACATTAAGACACATGGCTTATATCTTTCATATTTCACTTGTTTATAGGCGGTTGCTTCTGGAACAGAGTTGGTTGGGATGTATAAATTCTATCAGGATAAGTATCATCAGAACATGTCTAACCAACAATCTCTGGAGACAGCTTTGAATAATGCCAGAAAGGCTGTTGATGGAATTAAGCTGATAAAAGCGAAAGATGATGCCGAATTGTCATCTCTGCGCGAGAAAGTTGAAAAAATGAAAAATCTTGAAGAGGAGATAAAGGATCTTAAATCTCAGCTTGAAGATAAGAACGCCGTGAAGAATCAGCTTTCTACTGCACAGAGTGATCTTTCTAAGGCTAAGGCAACAATCGGCAACTTAGAAGGCCAGCTGCAAAAATTGAAAGCCGATAAATCTGGGGTACGGCAAAGGGCGGTTAGCCGTTATTTGTCATCGGCAGAATTTTGCAGTAAACTACAAGATCGTTTTGATGGTGGGTGGACTGCTGCTCAGAGGTGTGCTGCCCATGTTATCGGCCTAAAACAAGAAGACTGGGCTAAGATTGAAACAACATTTAATAATGATGCTCACAAGACACCTTCTGGATTCGAGCAACAGGAGTTCTCAGACGCATATATCTTTAATCTTGCTCCTCCTGATGATATCGGCGTTTCCGACCCTAAGATTTTGGATTCTCCTGAACCTGAAAACAAATCGGCTTAAAGGGGCGGGCAGCCATCACCATCATCATCTTGCGGCTCTTGCGTTATGGGGCCTTACTCACTGTAGTTTCTATTTTGGTTATGTATTTCTAGAAAACTTGCTTTTGACAATGCTGTTTTATCGGCATATACCCTTTTGTGGTGATGTCTGTCGATCTTGTTTTAGCTTTGCCAAAACATCGTTTCTTTCATAACACTATGTTTGTATATCTTTAATGTATTTACGTTTTTATGCAGTTCTTTTAAATGCTATAACTGTCCCGGTTTTAACTTTTATCGATTTTAATTATTCAATTTAGAATCGATTTACTTTACACAATTTGTACGTTATACCTATAAGCATAAGGATATCGACAAATTCGTACGTTATACTTATAAGCATAAGGATATCGATATGGCCCCTTATTAAGACTGTAATATCGGGCGTAGTATAGCCCCTTATTCTTCCCCGCTTAATGCAGACATCATTTTCATGATGTATGTACTTACATCTTTTTGTACACGACGATAGTTTATGTTTTGTAACTCATTGGTCACTTGTGCAACTACATAATAGTTTCGCAAGTACCCTTATCGGCGATCATGTTTTAGCTGCGCCTCATGTCGGCGCATACTGTATAATGATTTGGCCGGGATATTATATTGAACCAACAACCTCGTGATTTAACGAATACAACTGATCAGGTTGTAAGAGCGTTATCGTCACGGAAGTGGTTTTTGGCTGTCCATCCCAATTAACGGTGGTCTGTTAATTGGAGGATGCCTTTATACACAAATTGTAGAGTAGATCATTGCATCTGATTTTATTTATCAACACTATCATACAAAATACTTTAACTCAACTTTTACATTATACATAGTATTTTTTAAGAACTGCGGTATTCCAGACATTCTTCAGTGGCTTTCCGTCTTCAGATTCCAGATAGTATGATCCTTGCATTACCATGTCTCTTATTCGATATGGACCTTCCCAGGTAGCTGTTAACTTTCCATCTTCATTCCCCTTTCCTGTTGCCGATGTTCTTCTTAACACTAAATCTCCGACAACTAGTGGTCGGTGATTAACTCTCTTATTATAGGCCCTTGACATTCTGTTTTTGTATGCGGCCGATTTAACTGCCGCTTTTTCCCCTCCTTCTAGCGCCAATTGTTTCTGTAGGAATCCGATAACCCGAATCCAAGATCCGAAGCTCGAGTATATAACCCGTTCTGCTCCTATCGGCCAAGTAAGAACCTACACAAAGAGAAGAGATTAGCTAGCCCCGGGGTGAATCCGGGGATAACCGCTCCAAAGATTAAGTCAGCAAGTGTTTATGGAAGAAAGATTATTTAGAGAGAGAAAGTAATGAGAGGGAGAGTAGTGAGAGAAAGAGTGTAATCAATGCTACCTTGTTTATGAAGTAAAATCAGATTATTTATAGGTTTATTAAGTGACAGATGGCAATTTAACAAGTAATATAATTTCTGCCACGTGTCAAACGCGAGCACGACACGTAGCAACTACTTACATGCCGATATTTATACTTTATACAGAAATGCCGATATTAACAAAAGCTATTGATGGATCGAGTTCAAATAGTATGTCGGTCTGTCATACCATATCGGCCTATAATGATTTCCGTTATGTAGATATTTCCCCATACAAAACCAATTGGTAATAACAAGTGGAGTAATCCACCATATCTATTTGTTCATCAATTAGTTGTTCATCTTCCCTCTTCTTCTTTATTAATGTGAAATTCTCCAGTTACATACTCCCTCCGTCCTTTTTTGTTCTATTGACTTACATTTTGTGTGGTTTCTAAATGCATGTTTGACCAATTATATCTTTAATTACGTAGTAAAGTATATTACTAGTTTTGGTACTTCTAGAGCAGCCGTGTGCTGAGATTGCCTTGCTTCCTTAACTTTCCTTCCTTAAGCACCTTAAGCGACCGAAGACCAGCACCTTAAGCTACCGAAGACCAGAAGGTCTTGGACGCCTAAATAGCTAAGGATCAGTTGCATATAGAATTGTATGAAAATTTGATATTTGGAGAATAAGACATTGAAATAATTCTAACAAGTTTTTTTTTTTTTTTTTTTTTTTTTTTTTTTTTTTTTTTTTTTTTTTAAAGCAAAAATAATTCTAACAAGATCTTCACATGATAGTTTTAGATTTGTGCATAAGTAGAAACGAACAAAATTTTTTTTTTAATTTTATTTTTGATCCAATGAATAATAAGTGAGTAGAGCAAAAATTAGAGGAGGTAGTATAAACTATTAGCTTTGACACCAATAATAATAATAATAATAATAATAATAATAATAATAATAATAATAATACCCCCTCCATCCCTAAATTACATTCCTATTTCTAGCATTTATTCCTCACATAATAGAGTAAAACAGGAATGTAATTTAGGGACGGAGGGAGTAATAATAATAATAATAATAATAATAATAATAATAATAATAATAATAATAATAATAATAATAATAATAATAATAATATATTATTATTATTATTATTATTATTATTATTATTATTATTATTATTATTATTATTATTATTATTATAAAAATTTGTAAGAATAATAAAATAACCAATTAAACACAAAACATAATACATACATACATACATTGATCATCAACAATGATTTAGAAGTGCATGTGGAGATGGGGCCAATTTACTTAAGCAATTGATCGTCCTACCATGTGCATTCATTAAGTACTTAAATACGTGATATTGGCCTACCTAAATCAAATATTATGTCATTGTATTCAATTTAATTAGTCATATTGAGGCATTGCAAGCTAAGATAGTCATTATCTTTTATAGACAACTTTGTTCATACATAACCCTACCTTATGCCTATATAAACCACACCTTACTCTATAATGTACTACCAATCATCACTTAATTCATCCCCTACTTTGTTTCTAATCCCTAGATAGTCTCCAATTAACGCTAATTTTGTCTTTAACGACGACATAATGACAATTTCGTCAACATTATTACGTGCTTCACTTTCCTTCATTTTGATTAATCTATTATCTCTTTATGGCGTTTTCGCAGACTTAGGTCATGCTACTTTTTATGGCGGAGAGGACGCATCCGGCACAATGGGTAAGCCTAATATTGTCTATTTTGAAGGCTACATTTTTCCTAATTAATACTTCAATTCGTACGTACTAATTAAGCTAGTGGTTTCCAATTCAATTAATTAGTCCATTGTCCATCGTTAGTTTTTATCGGTCATTACTCTACATCCACTACAATACCAAAACAAGGTTATATAAATTAAAGTAAAAGCAAAAAACTTAAAGAAAGAAATATAATTAGGGCTCTTTACATACAAATTAATTCCTTTTTGCAATTTATCACGAGTTAAGTTATTAGTTAGTTGAAAGTTAACTTATTAATTATTGTCTTCAATTTTTATATTTTAATAGTTTTTGAATTTCTATTAATTCAATATGCCTAAGGAACAGTATGTTTTGTATACAATTGCAAAATAGATACAGTACACGTCGTATGTTTTAAAGATTAACGTGTCATTTTTTTTTACTAGTTCGTTATTTTAATTTATTCATTATATTGGAAAATGTAGGGGGAGCTTGTGGATATGGAAACTTGTACAGCCAAGGGTACGGGACTAGCACGGCTGCCCTAAGTACCGCGCTATTTAACAGTGGATTGAGTTGTGGCTCATGCTACGAACTTACATGTAACGGAGACCCTAAATGGTGTCTCCCAGGGAGCATTATTGTGACTGCTACCAATTTTTGCCCTCCAAATTATGCCTTGTCTAATGACAATGGTGGATGGTGCAATCCCCCTCTTCAACACTTTGATTTGGCTGAACCTTCTTTCTTGAAAATTGCCCAATATCGCGCTGGAATTGTTCCCGTTTCTTTCCGAAGGTAATTTTATGACCAACTATTACACAAGTAAATTATTATACATAGTAATTAAATACTTCGTATATATTATCTATAGAGGTTTAAAAAAAAAAAAAAGTTTTTATACATACATAGACCAATAGTGCATGATTACAAATTATAGTTTCACGTACTACATGTTGGCTAATCTTGACAATTTTGCTAATTATTGTAATTCTTCATTAAAATGTCTTGTTAAGAACACGTTCATATGAAATTGTCTTATTTCATTTGACAAAGAAAATCTGAGAAATACGAAGTAAAATGAAATAATTGAAGTGAAAAAGACAACAAGATAATACAAGAGTACGTTTTTGAAAAGTCGCACGTGAACACTTCATTTTCGGCCCTACGCTCTTAATCAAAGTTGGTTGTAATTACAACAAGTGTTCGGTAAGACGGTTATTAGCTTAATTATTAGAAGATGCTTGTACGAAACCTTTTGTGAGTTTCGGGTGTACACTAATTATTTTAATGTACAATATCATGTATTATGTTATGGTTTAAATATCAATTTAATTGTTAACGTGTTTTGACTAATCTATATACATTAACATTTTTACCGTAACTTTACAAATTACAGTCATTTTACATTAATTAATGTACAACCGTCTAAATTAAGAGTTTGTGACGATGTTAAAAGTATAAGATATCCAAATTTGTGTTGCTTACCCTGTAACTTAACACTTTGACAGGGTACCTTGCGTGAGAACAGGAGGAATAAGATTCACAATCAATGGACACTCCTACTTCAACTTGGTCCTAATCACCAATGTAGCCGGAGCCGGTGACGTGCACGCGGTTTCAATCAAGGGTTCAAAGACCGGGTGGCAACCCATGTCTAGGAATTGGGGTCAAAATTGGCAAAGCAATGGTGATCTCGACGGCCAAAGCCTCTCTTTCCAAGTTACGGCTAGTGACGGGAGAACAATCACTAGCTACGATGTTGCTCCTGCTAATTGGCAATTTGGCACGTCTTATGAGGGTGGTCAATTCTAAAAAAATAGAATCAAATTAATTAACAATATGATATTAAGAAATCGATGATAATTAAAAGGAAAACTCGAGTTAATTTTATACATGTCCAAATAAAATTGCCAGACTTGTCATATAAGTATTTTATGTTAAAATACGAATGTGACAATTAATCAGGAACAAAGACAATAATTGCCGTGGTGTATATAGCCACCCGCGAAAATTCTTGTGACTTTTTCGCTAGTATTCAACAATTGATAGAGGTTTAGGCAAGGTGTTCTTTTTCTTTTTCTTTTTTTTTTTCAAAAAGCTTATTTTGTGTGAAAGAAACTGAATTAATTGGCATTAACAGCCAAGATTTTCAATCAGTTTCAATGTATACATCATAATAAAAGCCTTGTAAGTTGTAACTATGATTATCATGAATGAACTTGATTGAGCTTGATATTTTTGGAGTTCAAATCAAATAACCAACAATATCTTTCATTTTTATTTTCTTTAGTTGGATTTATAAGGAGCCACTTGGTACAATATGATGATGGAGTTTGGTTACTTATATTGTAGGGTCTTTTCAAAGTTTTCCAAAACTTATAACAATTAATTGACATTTTGTATTATTTTCCTGGTCTAGGCCTAAGGGGCAATAAATCAATAATGCAAATGATAAATGGAGATAACGAGATTTGAATCCATTTTTCTATTTTACACACATGTTCTTAATGTTCAGCACTAGGTCAAAATTTCATTGATAGAAATTATGCGGAGTATTATTGTTAATCTAATTTTGTCACACGACATTGTTAATCCAATATAAGTTTTTGTTCCTATTCTTAGTTCAAAAAATAATTTCATATGTGTAGAAAAATTTTCCTTTTTATTTCCTTTGATCTTTCACTTTTCTCGGTATTTTTACGCTTTTTTTAAAAAAAAAATGAGCATATTTGGTCTATTAAAAAAAATAAATATAAAGTAAGTGTTAAAATGAATAAAATTAAACCTTATAACATTTGTTTGTTTGAAAAAATTTATAAACTCTAAAATTTAGCTCAATTTCCTAATGTTACTTAAAAATGAGTTATAAAAACATAGATTATGTATATTTAACGAACATACGTTTGGCTTTAGAAACATATGGAAAATATAATTACCGTTTGATTTAAGGGAATTAAGATTAGCTGACTAAAAACTGGGAATTTTATTTTTATTTATTTTATTTTATTTTATTTTATTTTATTGAGAATACTGAAGAGTGAAGAATGTGATATAGAGATTGAGAATTAGTTGTTAGAAATTTATAAAAATATGTCACTATTTTTTCAATTATTTTCAATTGTTTTCAATAACATTGGAATGTATAGACAAGTAATAAATGTTCCATAACAATTTTATTTTTAGAAATACTCTTAGTAACATTTTTTTCTCATTTATTTTCATAATAAAAATATTGTTATTTTACTTTTCTAATTCCCACTTTTAAATACTACCAATTATGGATTATTTTAATCGAAATATAGAGACATTTTATTCCAATTCCATTCCCCTTAACTAATAGTCTCATTCCCCCGTCCCCTAATAAACATAGGGTTTTGTTAAAAATAGATTTAAAACTTCCCTTCGATCTCATCCCATATTCTTGCTTACCAAACTAAATACACCTTAGTATCATTTAAGTTTATTTAAATAATCTTAAAACTTATTGCATTTATAATAAAGGAATAAATTACTTAAATTGTTTTTACATTTCCATCAAATTAAAATTGATGTAAAATTAGTTTAGAGTTGATTTTCATGACAAATTGATATTTTAACAATAAATTTAGGTTTTTTTTATAAGTTAATATAACTTCTTGCTTACTTACCAATAAAAACAATAAAATTAGTTTGAAATTTGAAAACAAACAATTAATTGTTTGTGATTGTTTGCAATGTTCATGTTTGATAAGAGGAATATCCAATTTTTAAGTTGATTAAAAAACAAAAACATAAACAAAAAAAAGTAAATCAGTCACCTTTACAGAAAAAATAAAATAAAATGAAATGACAAAAAATGAAATGTCAAAATTTCATCCCATCCAAACATAGTACTAGTTGATGTTTTTTTTCCTTTTCTTTTTTTTAATTCTCGAATCTCAGTTTTCACCTTCTAATCCACTAATCCCCAATTTCACGAGTCAAACGCCCCGCAAATCATATCATGTAAAGCTAAACTTTTAGGCAGATTACGTGGCAACGACACTTGGCGTTTTAACTTTTCGCCAAATGTCACGTCACGTTAGATATATTTAAATAGATTTCATCAGATAAAAAAGTTAATTTAGACTTTTTTTTTAATAGAATTTTAGGATAAAATTGTTAGTTGAAAGTTTTATTTTGGATACAATACCAACATTTCGATGTACAAATTGAATTATAATTGTCTTTAAAAAAAATATTAGATTATAACTCTAAAAAATACCAATATTTTTATTAGTCATTTACATGCCTACTACATAGTTAAATTATCACAAAAGTTCATCAATTTCTAACTAATTTTGTAATAGAGATATATTTTGAAATTTGACATATAGATAAAAAAATTATCACAAAATTTAATAAACAACTTGTACATTGCACGGGGCACAAACTTGTAACTAATATATAAAGTAAAACTTTTGGCCAGGCCACGAGACAGCGACACTTGGCGTTCCAACTTTACATTTAGATAGAATTCATAAGATAAAAAAGGTTATTTTAGATTTGGATAGAATTTTAGGATAAAATTGTTAGTTTAAAGTTTTATTTTTGACAAAATATAAATATTTCAGAGGTACAAATTGAATTAATTTTATTCAAACAAATTATTAGATTATAATTTAAAAAAATTATCATAAAAATTTATTTTTTATATCATAATACATAATATTTTTTTGAGTTAAGAAGTACTTTAAAGCGTAAAACATCCATTTATAATATATACTATTCGGTTAAAATAATATACTTCACAATCCAATAGAATTTTATTACTATGTAGACCTATCAATTAGGTTCGAGTCATGAGTCATCTCGGATTGGGTCACTTCAGGTTACGGGTCAAGAAATGTTCAACCCTTGCCCAAAATTTTGGGTTCGGGTCAACCGAACGGGTTTTGAACATTTATTATATTTAATTTATTTTTTGCTATTTTTTATTTTTTTAATATTTAAATTAAATCGAACATTTTCACCAACATTATTATTAATCATTATTACATGTATGCCTATTAGATATATAAAAACACATCAATTCCTAACTAATTTTATATCATTGATATATTTTAAAATTTGACATATAAATTAAAAATTTATCTTAAAGTTCAATAAATAACCCGGGCATCGTACGGGGCACAAAACTAGTGGTTATTATAAGTATGTTTTAAACATCGTCATTATGTAATTAAAGGTTTTGAACATGGATGGTTTTAATAATGATTTATTCATTGGTTTCTTGATTTCACAAATATGATATAATTGTTTAGTTCAACTTATTTTACTTATTTGATCTAATATGCTCTGTCTGATTTGCTATAATTCTCTAATTTAACCTACCTTATTTGTACCATAATCTATAAAGGAAAAAAAATATTAAGTTTAGGTTTTGTGTAAACTCTTATATGGACTTGGTTCATATTAATTTATTATATACCACTAATATTATATATATTATTATTATTATTGTTTTATTAATACAAAAAAAAAGTCACTACATTATAATAAAAGTTATTACGTTAAAATAAAAGTCATTGTGGCGTTATAAGGGCTATAAGTCTATAAGGGTCTGTTCTGATTTGTAGAATTGAACTTAATAGAGCTGAAATAAATTATTTATGAGAGAAGGAAATAAGGAATTGAACTGAAATTAACCTGAAGAGAACAGAACCTAAGAGGTTAATTTTATTTTTTTAATGATATTCTTTATATACTGGTCAATATTAATAACAAAGATCATTATGTTAAATTTAGGGTCACTATTCAACATAACGTCGTACTTTAGGTTCTCAACAATATTAAAGGTCCATGCACACAAATTTTTAATAAAGGTTACTATGTTGAAATTAATATTACTAGATTAAAATTTGGATCACTAGGTTCAATATAACAACAGTTGCATGCATATGTACCTTGAGTCGGAGCAGGTTGATAGGTCGTCGTCGAGCCTACCAAAGATAAAAACCTAACTTGGTCTCTCTAATGGGTAGAAAGGGTAAGTAAGGGTCGATCCCACAAGGACTAAGGGGAGCACTAACAAATATCGATTTGTGATAAGCTAAGTCAAGTCTTTTTGGGTTATGAGTTATGAAGAAAAACTACAAACAATAATAAAGAGGATCTCGGGAAGGTATCCACCAATTAAGTCGTTCACAAACTACAATTTAACATACAAGACATAGCAATTTGGGGATAAAATTAGGGGAAGTCATCTAAGGCACCCAACTACTCTCTCAAGCTAGAGGGATTACTTGAATCATGAATACAACCTACTCTCGTGGTTACAAAGCATAAAACAAGTGTTAAAGCATAATCACGATGACATAAACATTCCCTTGATCGGAAATTCCTATTCTCATGGCATTTCGGGTCAATCAAGCATAAGGGAGCTAACTCAAGTTCATCTCTCGATCCTTCGTTGAGAAAGCTTAGATAAATAGTTCTAGCAATGGCCACTTACAAGAACTAACAATGAAACCACTTAAGCTCAACTAATTAACATCCCACATTAGCTAAATCAACACATACAAACAAGTATTTGTGAATTCATCAATGATTTCAACAATCCCAAGTAAAAGAACTACTCACAAATCATAATAAATTGCAAAACTAAAGGAATTAACAACTAAGAACATGAAACAAACACTAATCTAACATAAACAAGTAATTAAGGATGAAAAGATACAAAAATAAGTAAATAGAATAACAAAATAGGAGAGAGAGTAAGAAATTCTCATTGATATTGCAAGGAGTATCCAAATCTTCAAGTCTCCTTCCTTCAATTCTTCATATTCCAAGCTTTCAACAAGATTTTCTCACTTTCTCTCTCTATAAAATGAGAGTTTCTCTCTCTAAAAACCCTAACCTAAGCTAAAAATAAACTAAGAAGACCCCCCCCCTTACAAATGAAGCTAAAGGGATATTATATAACCCCCAAGTAAAAGGACGGAGAAACCAAGAATCGGCCCGTCTACAGGTCGGCACGGACGTGCCAAAGGTTGCACGGACGTGCAGACCTGTTAAAATGAGAACAATAGCTACTGCCTGACCTTTCACGGACGTGCATCAATTGGCACGGACGTGCATGAATTGGCACGGACGTGCATCAATTGGCACGGACGTGCAACTTTTTCTGGCGAAACAACTTCATTTCGGAAGGTCATAACTTCTTCATTACTCATTGGAATAAGGCATGTAAGCATTCGTTGGATATCTCTTGAGATGAACTTTAATCTCCAATTTGAATCACTTCAAAAACTTGAGTAGAAAAAAAGTTATAGTCATTTGAAGTTGACCTTAGTGAAAAAATCCTTCCAAAACCCTTCCAAATGCTCTTATTTCACTCTTGTACACTTTTCCTTGCTTCTTTCATTCTTCCATAGCTCCCTTATTTCCTCTTCTTGTCTCCAACTTCTTTTCTTCTTTGTCCAAAAGCTTCAAAGTGCCATATTTATACCTAAATATGCACCAAAACACTAGCAAACCCGTGAAGCATATGATACACAAAAAATGCATAAAAATAGAGTAATTAGTGAACTAAGCATTGATTTCCAACAATTCTAAGGCTCAAAATCACTTTAAAATCATACAAAATAACAAGTTATCACAGGTCCACGCAAGAGTTTTTGTAGTTTTTGTTAGATTTGTAATGTGTACTTTATTAATTTTCATAAATTGTTTTAGTACAAAGTTAAAGGTATTTAGCGATAAAAACCACACTATAATGATAAAAGTGTGTCAAAACTTATTTTTTCTGATTTGATTAGAACTTACTTTTTGTGAAATAAGTAAAAATAAGACGAATTAAACATAATCTAGTGTAGAAATTTTTTGAGAGAAAATGAAGAAAATAACATTGAAATGTTTACTTTTTTTTAATTAAAAACTTATTTTTATTAGCTTTTAAATTTACATTTTTTCATCAAAATGAAATTTTTTCTTAACTAACATAGTTGTTTGATTGGTTCAAAGTTTCATTTTAATGACAAATTATGTTTTAGACAATGAATTCAGTTGACAAAAACTAATGATACTCCCTAATTTATAACGGTTTGTTCACATTTACTGAACTGAGCTGAAATGAACTGAACTGATTGGAGCTAAACTGAACTGAACTGAACTGAACTGAATAGAGCTAAAATGAATATTTAAATAAGAGAAGGAAATTGAGAGCTGAACTGAACTGAATTGAATTGAACTAATTGGAGCTGAACTGAAATAAGCTAAAATGAACAGGCCCTAAATCATTCTAAAATAAATTGAAAAGTGTTAGAGATATGATATCATCCATATCAGAAATATCGGAGAATATGTGTGATACATTTTTCGTATTGATCTTATTAGGAATAATATATTTAGATTTATTTAAATTAAAGATATTAAAAAAGTCTTGCTTGCAACTAATTTAGTAATAAGCTTACTGCCCGTAAAAAATTAAAGAAGTAATAAGCTCACTGAGCACAAATGCTGAAATGCACAATAACTTGGGTAAGTAGTAACCACTAACCACTCTTTCAATCCTTACACCTTTTAAGTATATCTTTGCTTGTGTCATTTTCCTTATGTTTGCTCTTTTGTTTTTTTATTAGTAACTTCTTTTGTCAAAATAAAAAATAAAAAATTAAGTTCTTACTTCTTAGGCACAGCCGCACATGGATGATGCTTTCTAATACCCTTCACATTTTCAAACAGTTAACAAAGGAATAAAGAAAAAAAAAAGTGTTAATTGCCTTTTTTGAAAGCTTATCTTAAGATTCTTAATTAAGATTTCCAACTTTTTTGTAGGTAGATTTACATACAACTAATACAAGCACCATGCCTTTCTTTATATCACTACTCGTATATATAAGGGCCAAGGCCCGAAGTATCAAAACTTGACCTAAACGATCAAAAACGAATAATAACCGATTCAGACTTCAAATCATATAGACATAATAATTTAACATAACTCAAAATTGAAATAGACCCAATTCAACCTAAATTTCATCGACCCCGACCCGAAAACTCTAATTGACACCTCTTCATAAGTAGCCATGAGGTTCACAAGGCCCTGTTCTTATGAGCTAAAATGAGGTGAACTAAACGTAAGTGAACTAAATTGTCTATGATAGAAGAAAATTTGAAAAGGAAATAAAATTAAGTTGAAGAAAACAAACCCTAACTATGTGTGAAATTCTAGTTCGGACATACAATTAGGGGTGTACACCGGTCCAAAACCGGACCGGACCTGGACCGGACCTGTTTGGACCGGGGACCTGAATTGGGTAATTATGAGGACCGGGGACCGGACCTGAATTAACAGGTCCGGTTCCGGGCCAGACCTGAAAAATCAGGTCCGGTCCGGGTTTGGACCTGAATGGACCTGTTTTGTGTCTTTTTCGTTTTTTTTTTTTTTTTTAATACAAAACCTGTTGGACCTGCATATGGACCTGCATATGGACCTGCATATGGACCTGTTTTGTGATTTTTAGACCTGTTGCATAATTTAATAATTACATACAAACCAAAATTATCAATTACAAAACTACATAAAGTCTATAAAGTCCCGATTCTCAAACACCAAAAATACAAATGAGTCCACCGAAAATACAAATAAGTCCACGAAAACTCATAAAATTACATAAATTCTCTTAAGTCTCAACTCTCAACTCTCAAGTACTAGGAATACATAAATTCTCCAACGAGTTGTTTTCCCTTTGATCGCGTGATTCACACTAATGAGTCCACGAAAACAACTTCATCGTCTACATCGTTAGATTCACCACGTTGCACCTCTAAATAAAATACAATATAGAATATATTAATGATTGATAACAATGAAATAATAAATTTGGTGTAACAAAATTTCAAATACATAAAATTATTACTACCTTTCTCTATTTCCTCTAACTCTTTCAAATTTTCTTCCACATCAACAATTGGCACTTCCTTAGCTCTAAGCCAATCTTGTGTGCAAAGTAACGCTTGAACCATCTTCAATACAAAAATATTACACAAATATGTATAAACAAAGTCATATTAAGATATAAACAAACTTGATTTTATAAAATAAAAAGATAACGATGCATTACCTTAGGAGTTAAAGAACTCCGAAATGGATCTAGAGTACGACCTCCCGTACTAAAAGCAGATTCCGATGCAACGGTCGACAATGGGATGGCTAGTATGTCACGTGCCATGCGATTAAGAATCACATAACGCTGACCATTCTTACCCCACCATGTCAATGCATCTTGTTCTTCCTCCTCCGGCCCTAATTGATCATTTAAGTACCTATCCAACTCACTTATCGCATACCCACTTGTCCCCTTCAATCGTTTTGCTCTTTCTTTTAGTTTCCTCACATAATCGGAACCCACTCCTTTACTATTATCAATATCCATTGACATATTATCTCCACAATTTGGAATATTAGAAGTAGCATACATTTTTCTATATTCCTCAAATAAAGAGTAAGCGAACTCCTTCACATCATTAGCAAGTTTTGTACCCTTTTCCGGTCCATGCATATCCGTTAGTGTCAATTCAACAATGACCATCTTAGAGTGAGGGTCGAGAAGAAGAGCAACATAAATGAACTTATTCATCTTATCCACATCCCCCCAATACTTATCAAACTTTTTTTTCATTGCAATGGCCATGGCTTGAAAATTCAAGTCCTCACTTTGTTCCCAATTATTCAACATATCATACATAGAAGCAATTTCTCCTAAACCTTTATTAGCTGTCACATAATGGGAACCAGAAATTCGTTTAGTTAACAGATAAAACCCCCCTAGAAACAAAACCAACCTCTCCACTTTTTCCCAATCTTCGGGTTCGGGAGGCCTTTCATTGTCATTCAAATCCTCTCCATCAGGAAGAGATAACCCACTAAAAACACGTCGAAACTTCAAAGCCGTTTCCAACATTATGTATGTGGAGTTCCAACGAGTGGGGACATCAAAGGATAAAGAAGATTTTGAATCTATGTTTGCTTTTTGCACAAGATCTTTGAATCTAAGTATTCTTGCAGGGGAATTCTTAACATATTTCACAGCATTTCTAACTCTATCAATGCACACACCATGTTCTCTAATACCATCCCACACAATTAAATTAATGATATGAGCAATGCATCTAACATGGAGATTTTTTCCATCATTTATACATCCTGTTCTTCTAACCATTCTACTCAAGTGTGCACAAGCAACATCATTTGAAGAAGAATTATCAACAGTGACAGTAAAAAGTTTATCATCAATACCCCAATACTCTAAACATGCCTCAACTGCTTTTCCAATAGCCTCTCCTTTATGACTAGAAATTGGACAAAAATTTATGATCTTTTTATTCAATTTCCAGTCATTATCAATGAAATGAGCTGTAAGACACATATAATTAATTCTTTGTATTGAAGTCCAAGTATCAGTGGTCACAGAAATTCTTTGACATGTCTTAAACATTTCTCTCAATTTCTCTTTTTCACTATAATACAACTTTAAACAATCACGAGCAATGGTAACACGAGATGGAATGTGAAATTGTGGACATGCAACTTGCACAAAGTGCCTAAAACCGGATTTTTCCACATGCTTAAATGGTAACTCATCAACAATAATCATGTGAATCAATGCCTCTCTAACATCATTCAAGTTAATAATCCTACTCCCACACTTTAATTCACTACTCTCATGTTCTTGATCAAAATACAATTTAGTTTGCTTTTCTTTGCCCTTTTCTTTTTCTATATTAATAGGATTACCGAGACATGATTCTGCATGGTTTTTAACATTTTTTGAACCATTAAGATTACCATCAGCAGCAAAAGTTTTAGGACAGAACTTACATTCAGCTCGTAGTTTTCCATTCTCGACGTACTCTAAGTAATATTTCCAATACTCAGCTTTCCTCTTACTTTTTCTGTTCCATATATATTCCCGCCCCGCTTTTAGCTTCTTATCAGGAGGCAAAGTAGATTGCAATTCTTCCATATCCTTTTCAGAAAGTAGCTGTGACGTTTGTTCAGAAAAAGAAGCAGACCGTTTGGATTGAGAGCTCTCCATCTACAATATAATTATATACAATATAAGTAATTTTAAAGTAACAATTATATACACATACCATTTTATAAAAAAAATTTAAGAGCAACTTACATTGCAAGAATAAGAATCCGTGGTTCCTTGACTTCCTTCACTCCCTGCAAGAATAAAAACAAAAATAAGAACCCCTGAACTACACACAGGTTAGCCAACTTATTTAATCTTAATAATCTGAGTCCATACTTTTAGCAGCCTAGCAGGAATAAACACAAATTTTAAAGTATAAGTTAGCTTAAAAAGTGTCCATATATACACATTAGAAATATCAATACACATTAGAAATACTTTCAACTTTCTGAAATTTATGTTAAGAAAAAAATGAGAGAGGCATTGCCCACACAACACAACACAACACAACACAACCAACTTTCTGAAATTTATGTCAATACCCAGATCCACCACTGCCCACACAACACAACACAAGTACACAACCAGCTTCATTGGCAGCCCCACCCCTAGCCGCCTTCCGTGACACTCCACCCAAATTATGGATATTCAGGTAAGATGGTGTTTTACTGGTTGTATTGGACAAAAGTGTTTTACTGATAAGATGAGCTATGTACTTTTGGAGACTTTGGAGTAACGAACTAACTTGAAATGGCTTTCTATAGGACTTGTTTATGAAGTCAACGTTAGATTCTATTTTCAAAGTTGCATTTGGAGTTGATCTAGACAGTATGTGTGGCTCAAATGAAGAAGGGAAGAAATTTGGCCAGGCTTTTGATGATGCTAGTGCTTCAACCATGTTACGATATGTAGACATCTTTTGGCCTATCAAGAAATTTCTCAACATTGGCGCAGAGGCTAAACTTAAGAGAAGTGTCAAAACTGTTGATGATTTTGTTTACAAATTAATCAGTAACAAAGTGGAACTAATGAAAAGTTCACAAAGCAATGTCTCAGTAAGTGAATCATAACTTAGAAGTCTGTAATCATATCGGTTTAATGAGGAGATTAATGCATTCTTTCTGTGTGAATTTGTAGGAAATGCAGATGAAAAAGGATGATATCTTGTCAAGGTTCCTGGAGCAGAGCGACACTGATTTGAAGTATCTGAGAGATATAATCTTGAGCTTTGTAATTGCGGGTAAAGACACAACAGCAGTTACACTTTCATGGTTTGTTTACATGCTTTGTAAACACCAGAATATACAGGAAAAGGTTGCTGAAGAAGTAAGGAAAATTACGAAAATGGAAGGAGTTGGAAAATTTTCAGAACTTGCTGCTAGTTTGACAGAAGAATCACTTGAAAGAATGCAGTATTTACATGCTGCATTGACAGAAACTCTCAGACTCTATCCAGCAGTTCCAGTCAGAAAATTTCATTGCTCTCATAATCTCATTGTTTGTTCTCTTCCTTTTTATTTTTCTCTTTTGTGTTACACGTTACTTGCTGAAGTTTATGTCAATTTCAGAGGCACATTCCAACTTATCATATATCAACCAAGCTAATTTCTACCTTTCTCTCAATTTCTAATTTTGAAATCAAAATAATTGCATTTTCTCTAATTTCAAAGTCCAACCAAAAGGAGTCTAAGAAATTCAGGTACTTGACAAAAATAAACAATGCAATCATGATGAAAAACTAATTGTCCTCTGCTACAATCCCATTACCAAAACATAAAAATAAATAAATTCGAAGATAAACATTAAACCCTAAAACCCTAAACTTTAAACTAAAAAAAACCAAAAAAAAAAACATAAATTCGAAAGAAATTCGAAAATAAACCAAAAAAGAAAAAACATAAATTCGAAAACATTGAAGTAAAAAAAAGAAATTCAACATGCAAACATCAAATAATCATTATAAGCAATTGAAACATGAATAAACATATAAATTCTAACACTTAATTCATTATTTCGAATACAAAATACCCAAACATAATTAGATAATTTAGATTTACATTAAAAAAAAAAATAACTTACCGGAGAAATGGAAAATCGCGCAGTAGCTGTCTCATGCGGTGGTCGGTGGGCGCCTGGGCTTCGCCTGAGAGAGTGAGGAAGGCAGGAGGTGTCGGCGGTGGGCGTTGCCGCGTTGGGCTGACTCGGCTGAGACTTGCGTGACTGCGTGTCTGCGTGAGGGAGAGGGGGAGAGTGGAGACAGCCTGTGTTTGTTAGGGTTAGAATGAAATGAAGGAGAATTCAAGCGTCACTCAAGGCCTCAAGCTGTCAAGCAGGAAGCAGCAGCATTATTTTATTTTATTTTTTTTTTTTTTTTTTTTTTTTAAAAAAAAACAATTTTTCCGGGTTTCAGGTCCGGACCTGAAAACCCCGGGTTTAGACCGGGTCCGGACCGGAACCGGGAACCTTGATTTTTAAGGACCGGGACCGGACCTGAATCAACAGGTCCGGGTCAGGTCCGGTCCGGATCAGGTCGGTTCAGGTCCGGTTTCAGGTCCGGTCCAGTTTTTGTACACCCCTACATACAATAGACAGAAGCATGTTGCTTCCTTCTATCCATTACACCGTTACACAGTTACAGTGTACATGCATTTAAGGTCGAGCTAGAGTTATAAATGGTGATTAACTGATTTTGGCGGTCATGATAGTAAATACCTCATAAGACCATAAGTTACTAAATAATAACTCCGTACTGTAAATGAAATAAAGTTGAAAAAAGGTCAAAATTGCAACAAATTACTCAGTGTTAAATAATTGCAAAATCTGAAATCATCATTCTCATAATAATTGATTGACTAAATCAGATCACTACAGAGTACAAAACACTCGAGCAATCACTCTAGTCTTTACATACAGAATAATATGATATTATCCAAAAGCTTTATAATAATATAGCTATTTGGAAAATTCATATTTTCATAAAAATATCTAATTAACTAATTACTCACTTAAAAATAAAAATAAAAATTACCAAAAACAAAATAAAAGGCTTTAGCGGGTGCCAAACATTAGGCACCACAGCAACTCCAAGCCACATATATGGCCAACCACCTTTCCCTATCAATTTCTCTCTCTCTTTCCAAATATAATTACAATTTTTAATTTTACACTCTTCAAAATATTTAATATTTTATAGGAAAATTAGGCAATAAAATGTTTTAATTTAATTTAATTTAATTAAAACTGACCACCCTCAAAAGTTTGTCCAAATTGCCAATTAGCAGGAACAACATTGTTACTTGTAACAGTTCTTCCATCACTAGCTGTAACTTGGAATGATAGGCTTTGCCCATTCAATAATGAATTGCTTTGCCAATTTTGGCCCCAATTCCTTGACATGGGTTGCCACCCGGTCCTTGAACCCTTGATCGACACGGAGTGCACGTCGCCCGCACCACCAACGTTTGTGATTAGGACTAAGTTGAAGTAGGAGTGTCCGTTGATTGTGAACCTTATTCCTCCTTTTCTAACACAGGGTACCCTGCCAATTTATCAAACATGTAACGTATTAGCGTACTACTCGACTACTTGTACAATTATAGGTACCAAAAGAAAAACGTTACGAGTACAACATAAAAAGTCTATTTGCCTAACTAGTTAAGCGCTTAGGCAGCTAAAAACGTCCAAAAAAACATATTATTAATAAAAACCACTTTAAAGGTTAACAGTACTCTGTTACTCTTTTAGGGTAATCCCATTGGTTGCCCTTTTGTAGTGGGCATGAGGAGAGAGAAAATGAAATAATATTTTAAAAATAAAATTTCATCAATTTTGGAGAGAGAAATGCCATGACCAGGTCATGGCCATGACCTTTGGCAAAAGGTGGACAAAGAATTTGAGTCCGCCACTTGTCCATTTGTAATTGGCTGATAGTATTTATATTTTATTTTTCTTTGTACAAGTATAATAAAGAAATTATTTATGAGTAGGGCAAGTTGTGGGCAACCAATGTATGGTCATAGGTGGGTATGAGAATTGAGCATAAATGAGATGGAAAAAAGAGATATGTATTAAATATTTGATGACCACCATTGGCTTGGGCAACCAATGGCTGTACTCTTAGTTAGTGTTAACTTTTTGCTCGGTTGAAAACCAGTACGTGTCAATTTTTGACGATGTAAAAGGTATCTCGTTTGATAGGTGGAAATAAATGAACACGATATTAAAATAATATACCTTCGGAAGGAAACAGGGACAATTCCAGCACGGTATTGGGCAATCCTTAAGAAAGAAGGCTCGGCCAAATCAAAGTGTTGAAGAGGAGGGTTACACCATCCACCATTGTTGTTAGGCAAAGAAGGGTTTGGAGGGCAGAAATTGGTAGCAGTCACAATAATGCTACCAGGGCGACACCATCTCGGGTCGTCATTGCATCGGAGTTCATAGCATGATCCACAGCTCAATCCATTGTTAAACAACGCGGTACTTAGTGCCGCGGTGCTAGTCCCGTACCCTTGGCTGTACAAGTTTCCATACCCACACGCTCCCCCTGCATTTTCATCGTATTACAATTAGACATATATCACCACGGGACACCATTATGTGTAGAAAAATACTCCCTCTGTTCTAAAATAATTATTATTATAATTAAAAAATAATAATAATAATGTGCGACAATGTGACAATTAATCATGATTAATTAGCTAACATATTAGCGAAATGCTAAATATGTAACGTTTAAAACACGTAAATGTACGTGTCTAATATTGTAATCCGTAGTTGTGAACTTACCCATAGTGCCAGAAGCGTCACCTCCACCGTAAAAGGTAGCATGAGCATTCGTCCAACCACCGTAACCGGCATAAGCGCCTAGTACGCAAACATTGATCAAAATGAGTACCAAAGAAATTGAAAATGTAGTATTAATTGCCATTTTTTTGTTGAGGAAAAAGTGGAGGAAAATAAGGATTGGAGTATTTGGGTAAGTGTTGCAAATGAATGTTGATGTTTGAGTTGGGAGAAGTGTTACTTTATATAGGCCAAGCAAAGGAAGCAATTGCAAATGTGGTAACGACTAAAGAGAGTTGTAAAGGAATTGACCACTCAGAAAATGACAAAGGTTTTTAGCCTGCAACTGTTTCAACTTGAACAACTGCCGAGAAATTAATTTTATTCATTAAAAATGATATAAAATTTATATCAATGCTATATTTTGATGTATGTTCTTTCCTTTTTATTTTATGGTTTAATTTTTCTTGGCAGTCTTTTTACAAGGAAGGGTCTAGTATGTTTTAAGAGTGTATATAGGGGCAACAAGGCTAATAAAAGAGGTAAGGCTCGGTCTTTTCAAAGAGTGTTTATATACACATGTTAAGTTAACTAAGGGTTTGTTTTCATACGATTATTTTCAGTTCAATTCAGTTCAGCTCTAATAAGTTCAGTTCAGCTCTAATAAGTTCAGTTCAGTTCAGCCAATGAGAACAGACCCTAATACTGCGTATTTTATATTTAGAGAGTTAATGTAATAAAAAAAAAATATTTCCATAGTTACACATTTTAAATGTTAAGAAATTATATAAACTCCTCTTTTTGATTCGATCACTACTCTATTAGTTTTACTTATTGGCAATTTCTTTAATTCTTTGCCATCGAAAATACTTCATTTTTATCCAAATAAGTGATGTCTCGCACTCGTTAGAAAGAGCAGTAGTTATTTGAATCAAACACTCTATTATCATAGATTTTTCAATTTTAATCAAGTATAATTCACATTTAATTTGATATATAAACGACCCGATTACTACCTCTTCTTGGTATCCTTATTAATCGATGCCTATGAAAGTGACTATGAGAATTGAGAATCAACTAAATGACTAATTTAGCTTGCATATGATTTGAGTAATAGAGAAATTGAACTACCAACTGTTTAAGCCATGGACCCCCATCGGCACATGGCAATTCCCAACCGTCTTGATTTTCTTTTTCAATATCATCAATTATATACATAAATTTCCTTTTATTTATTACGTGGCTCTTTTATCTTCTTTTAATTTTAATTTCTTTTTCATAACAATAATAATAATAAATATTGTTAATTTACTACGAGGACTACGTAACAAAATTAGTTCATTGTACCTAATACTAGTAGAGTCTATTAGACATATCACACCTACCAAATTTTGCAATTGAATATTTGAGAAGTATATTCATTTCTAACAAGCAACAATTTGTGCCTGAATTAGTGTTTCCAATTTCCCTATCAACAATTACTTCTTTATTTTATGGTAGGTAGCAATAGTTAATGTACATGATACTGTAAGAAAATTTAATAAACGTAGTACTTACAAATTAATTTTTTGACATAATTTCCTTAAATTGTGTCCTCTTATAATCTGATTTCATCCTCACTCCTCTAGTAACTTTATTCAATACAGTTTCATTTTAATGATTTTTTTTTTAAAAAAAAAGAAAGAAAATAAAAAAGAATCTTTATTATGGAAGATCGAAATTCGAGTATGTAAGTTTAATTCGAAATTTGTCTTAAGGGTTGCATATTCATTAGTGATGATAAAAATTATCAAGACTTTGTTATGTTAACCACCCTTGTAGCATATGCATTTTTGATTGAAAACAACATAATTATCACCCTATTTTGCGGGAAATTTTCATGCACATGGAAAGTCCGACTATAATATGTGCATTTTATCAATTTTATTAAACTTTGACTTGGACTTTTGTGTAATTTAGATGCTAACTACTCTTATCTATTCAATCACTATCCGTGTAATATTATACAAGTTAAGAGTAATTCAACATACTTGTACAGTTGTATGTAAGAAATTCTCCGGTAGGATTTTAGTAACCTATGGTTGTAAGCGCGCAGTACGCCCCCAATATGCCTTCGAAAATTATCTATAGGATTCTAACTGTCTATAGTAATTCGACATTCCTTACTCATAATCCACAAATTTCAAATACTAACACTTTAAAACGAGATCAAGACATATTTTAATAAAATTATTGGCGATTGAATATAAATTGAACAATATATATTAAATACTTCGGGCCTGTTTTCTTCAACTTATTTTCAGTTCAGTTCAGCTCAGCTCAGCTCCAATTAGTTTAGTTCAGTTCCTAATTTTCTTCTTTCATAAATCATTTAGTTCAGCTCTAATCAGTTCAGTTCAGTTCAGTTCAATGCACTCAGTTCAGTAAATCAAAACAGACCTCTCGTATAAAAGTATTAATCTAAGTTTCAAAGAAAAAAAACTTTCTTAAGCTGGGAGTTGACTCTGAGTTCACTCTAAAGTCCACTCCTCTCCATTCATCAATCAACCATTTTACATCAACCATACCAAACACGCAAGCCCTAGCTAGAATTAGTTAAGCATTAAATTACGGAGCTATATATGACTCATAAATAATCTTAAAATACTCTAATTAACAAGGGGTTAATAATATGTACATAACTAGCCCTAAGTTTAATTTTCTTTTTTTAACCCAAAGTCTAATTTTTTTTTTATTTTTTTTTTAATGGAGGTGGTTTGTTAGTTGTATCTAACATGGCATCACACCAAAATTCAAGGTCAAAATTAAAGCAAGTACACAAATACGATTTCCTTGGGCATCCAATTTTTGTGCTTTGAAGTAATTAGTCGTGATACATGTGGGAAAATGCTTAAAACAACAAAAGACACAACAAATCTTCTTGAATTTGGTGGTAGAAAGGAGAAATTTTCTTTAGTTTTGTCAATAAATGTATCAATTTCACACCAAATGTAAGATTTGTATTGTATTTAAGGTGTGAATTTGTTCATAATTTCTTTCTCCTTCCCTACTCATGATGACTATTTTTTTTTTTTTTTTTTTAAAGATTGGTCTAAATGAAATCAATTATAACTCTTAATGTAGGTAATAATTCTAGTCAATTTTGTCACACTTAGCACCGAATTCGACAATGTAATTTCTCATTTAGCCATGCCATTGAGCTTAATAGTTTGCTTGACTATCCTAATGATTATTCAATTATGAGAACCTTAATTCAACAACTAAGAAACGAATAACTACATAGTACATACGGTTCAATTTTTTGTAGCAATATATGATCGCGATTAGGCCAATAACCTATAAATTTCTTTTTCAATTACTTGCTTAATTAATTTACAATCTATCAATAAACATAATATTTTAAATTCAAGAAAATCAGAATATAATAATGTAAATAGAGATTACATGTAAAATTAACTAGAAGAATCTTACAATCAAAGTTTGAATTACAACTTTGATAGTCTTACCAAGTATTAACACACAAATACAAAACACGATTACTTTGGGGGTGGCGATTTTCCTTATCGAGTCTCTATTCTTCAATGGGCCTTATTAGCATGCTTGCTAATTATGATAAGCAAGATACTAATGTAGGCAAGGCAAGATTCAAGTCCAATAGTGCGCTTTAGCATATTTAGAAATTTAAAAATAATAATGGCTAAGAATGTAACAGCTACGTCTATAATAACTAGTCATGAAATTGCAGATACAAAGACTTTCTAAAAGATGTTTTAATTTTTTAATATGAGAGAAGATAGATGTACGGTTAAATTCCGTTTAGATATGTCGTACTCTTTATTGGGGTTTTGCGTGGCAAAAAACTGTTACAAATCTCGCCTTTTAATTAGTGTTAAGCATATATATAGAATTATTGTACCAAGTACATGATATACATGTTGATCGATAATAACAAGACATTTTGGGGGTTGCTTGTGTGATGAGAAATGTTTTGGTCAATATTATTATTGTAATTAAGAATGACAAAAAGAACGTAATCATATTATGCAAATTGTACTCAATCATGCAATAGTATCAACATTTGTTCTTCATCTAAATCTTTTCAATTATTTGTAATGTTACATCAACCATACACATCTTAATTCTAATTCTAATATATGTTTTGATCAATTAATTACAAGATTGCATGTGGGATTCTTCCAAAGCAACCACCTCAAAATGTTTAAGTACTATTTTAATTGCATCACTAACTAATAAATAATTTCCATCAAAAATTAATTAATTAAATTAGATATAAGGATGCTTTCAATTAACGTCTAAATTACAGTGATTTTGAAGTGATTAAGGGCCTACCATGTTAGAAGCACATGGAAATGTCGTTATTTTCCGGTTCTTCCATATACATCCTTTTCATACAATCTCTTTAATATATGTTGTTTTGTTTTAACGTGAATACTAGAGAATAAAGGCTAATTTTTTGAAAATTAATAATTAATTTTGGATTGACTTGTGGAAAATGAGAACAAAATAGCAGATATGGATGTTGTAGAAAAGAAATCTTGTACTCCTATTCATTTTAACCCATATGATGTGCTTGAAGGGAAATAGGAGATGGGATGTATTTATCCTTCAAATCTTTAAAGTATAATATAAGATTTTAAATGGATTTGATTGGTGTGATTTATCTTAACCAATCAATGATGTCACTAAAGCCTATACATATGTGCCAAGATATAGGTAAAGCGGTTTATACACTCGAGTGTACAATGCTCATCGTGTACCATGTTTTAATACAACTACTAACACTTCGATATTCACTAACAAATAAATTACAAAATACTCCGTACATTGATAGATTAGCACAGGATTTGAACATATTAGTTTTAAAGAATTTATTTTTATCATTAGTTTTAAAGAATTTACAATTTTCTTAATTTTCGCGTTAAAATCAAAAAAGGTTTTATATTAAGGTACGGAGGAAGTGTCTAATATGACAATGGCTTATCATATATATTAGTGAATGGCGGAATTAGACTTCTTTATTCTGCACAAAAAGTTTATACTGATTATTGGATGAAATCAAGTTCATACAAAGTCTTAAAAGTTCATAACAAATTAAAGTTTCACCATATAATTTGTACAGAAAGGTGCACCTCATTGGTTTATGAAGCATTGTCAAGTTCACTAAGCAATTTTGGGTATTACTAGAACGACTAGCTCGCGACATACCTAACTAATATTCAAACGCTCTTTTGGTTTGGCCTTGTTACTGAGAGAAAATATGTAAATAAATATTTTTAGAGATATAAATGTTTTCACACTATTTTTAAGAGTTTTTTTTTTTTTTTTTTTTTTTTTAAAAAAAAAAAAAAAGCTAATTAACAATAATAGGGGTAATTAAGTAAATAAATATTTTCTTTCAAAAAAAAAAAAAGTAAATAAATATTTTTAAAGATGTAATTATCTAAACGCCATTTATAAAAGTTATTTCATACTATTTAAAAAAGCTATATACGAAACATATATTAGTTAGGATTAGGAATTACACCTTACCTTTCATATCCCGACTTCTCATCACTTTATCCCTTTGCCCCATTCAATCGCCCTCCCTAGTCTCCGGCCACAATCCACCCACCCAAATTAAAGATCCAAATGTAAATGTCTCCCACCAAAGCACATACAAGAAAGTGTTTGTGGCCCGGTTAGCTAGGAAATATGTCAAAGTAAGTTTTGCAAGGAAATTATCAAGTATTATTTGATTTAGGGTCTGTTTTCATTGACTGAATTGAAGTGAAATGAATATTTTATAAGAGAAGGAAATTAGAAGCGGAACTGAACTGAACTGAACTGAATTTCAACGTAAGAGAACAGACCCTTAATCTGAGCTAATCTGATCTGGTATGATATGATTTGATCTTTAATCAGATTATTGACCAAACTTTGACCTTATATGTACAATAATCTATACAGAAAAAATCTATCAAGTTAAGTCTTCTTAGATTCTTAATAAAATGTGCATTTTATAAAATATATAATTTTCACAATTTTTTTAAGGAAATTTTAGATTTAACACCTCACAAAAACACGAAAATTGATTTTAACACCCTCATAAAAAAAAATTGATTTTAACACCAGATAAATTTCCAAAAAATTGGTATTACCACCACTTAACTGATTCTGTTTAGGAATCCGTTAAGTGAGTCCATAAGCCACGTGTCGTGTTATTATTGGCCAAAAAAAAAAAGAAAAATAATAAAAAAAAGTAAAAAAAAAAGAATAAAAACCTAAAACTACCCAGCTACCACCACATCACCACCCCTGCGCCACCGCCGGCTTCCCCCCAACTCACCACATCTCTCCACAAAACCACCACCCGTGTCGCACCACCACCCCCAACCCACCTGAACCCTCCCCCTCCCTTTCCCGCAACCGTATCGCCCCCAAAAACCACCAAACCCAAAACCCTTGTTCCCCAAAACGGCCACCATTCTGGCCAAAAATGGCCGAAATTGGCCGGTTTTAGGGATTAGTGGCCTTAACCGGCCGATTTCGGCCTTTTAAGGCCGGATTCGTGGTCGTTTAGGGGGGACGAGGGTTTTGGGTTTGGTGGTTTTTCGGGGCGTTACGGTTGCGGGAAAGGGAGGGGGAGTGTTCACCTGGGTTGGGGGTGGTGGTGCGACACGGGTGGTGGTTTTGTGGAGGGATGTGGTGAGTTGGGGGGAAGCCGGGGGTGGCGCGGGGGTGGTGGCTGGGTAGCTTTAGGTTTTTATTTATTTTTCTTTTTTTTTTAATTTCTCTTTTTTTTTTTAACAAATAAAATGCTGACACGTGTTAATGTGGGTCACACTTAACGGAATTTTTGGATGGAAACCTTTAAGTGGTGGTAATACCAATTTTTTGGAAATTTATCTGGTGTTAAAGTCAATTTTTTTTTATGGGGGTGTTAAAATCAATTTTCGTGTTTTTGTGAAGTGTTAAAATCTAAAATAACCTTTTTTTAATTACAAAACTAAAGATATTTAGCGATAAAAAAATCACACATAAAACAATAAAGTAAGTCAGAAGTTATTTATTCTGATCTGATCTGATATAATATGAACTATTAATTTTTCCTAAGGTATGATTAAGTAAAAAGAAGGTGAACCAAACATAGCCTAATTTAAGAGGCGAATTTATTTTTAAAAAATTTCATCCCTCATTATACATTAAATTCGTTGAACCAAGCTAAGTGACAAGCATTCGGAGAGCCCCATAGGTTGGGCCTCATGGAAATTCCTACATCCTACGGAGTAATAGGTTAGCCGAGAAATCACACTTTGATCAAAAACATCAAAATCAAAGTACTTGAAGAATATTATACTCAAATCAAATGGGCGACGTTTAACAATCCCCTATAAATCCTACAAATGCCGCTACTATTATAGATTTGGGAAATCTTTCTTCCCGTTAAAATCACAACAATTAAGAACTTTTAATTAATGAATGCAAGATTGATGATGATATTGTTGTGATCTTAGTGATATTTCCATAAAATAAATAGATGATTTGCTACACAATTTTGACATGTGATTATGTTTATTATTCGAGCATAACATGTAAGATGGCCACAATATAATTAAGTGACCATGACATTAAAAAACCGACATGCATGACAACGTCTCATGTGATTGGTTTTATAAAGATCAACCATATAAATTGTACATAGACCACAAAAATGGACTTCAACCATAATGAGGAAGTTAGAGATAAGCCAAAATTGATAGTTTGGAAGTAATCTTAGATAAATTTGACGTTAACATGAAAGAAAAGGAGATACATTACACGAAGTATTGTAGATTAACCTTAGCCAATTTAGTGTACGAATTATGTAAAATTATGGACCTCTATACAATTATATATCCTCGTTAGTTTTTTTCCTTGAATTTTATCACACAAAATTATAAGAGTTCAAGTTCAAGTTAATATCTCAAGAGTGATAAAGCTACTTAAGGCCCTTACATGAGCAAAATTAACAAAACGGGTATTATTGTGTTCGTACCATACATGCGAGTACAGAGTATCCAACATGCATATGAAGGCATATATAGGTCTTACATGTGAGGGGTTCGTTAGCGTAGTTATAAGTTGATCTTATAAAATACGGTATCATAGGTGAGTGTTCCACATTGATTAAAGAATAAACAATTGACTCTTTCCTCTCGATGATTCCAGTTTGGGGTCGGTCATATTTAACACATGTCATAGACAATAAACTAACACATTGATTTGCACCATCGATCCCTTAATTATCAAAGAGTGCCCTTCAAAGAAGCAACTATTATGAGGTGTCTAACTCGTAGCTTGAAAGGATGTCCGGTTCAATGTCTATGTCAATGTGTACTACTTGGTGCATAATGTGATCTATCATTAACAAGTTGGTATAACTTAGATTGGGCTTCTTGTCCTTCACTTAAGTGATCCTTGACAACTTGGTTAGTGTTTGTTGATCGTTCCTTGGTTTTCTAGGAGCTTTAAGTACGTCGAACAATCTCATGACATGATCCTATTTTGTGACGTAATTTTACCTTATCATTTAGAATCTATACTTTAATAATCTTCCTATAAAAATCTAAATTAATTTCTTCGTGCTATAGTGTAGGGATCGGGTGGTGTTGTTACTTGCTAGTAATGTATGTAAGGACGAGTATCTATTTCCAAAACTTGATATGTGTAGTCTACATGGTCTAACTTGATGAATGTATTATATTGGAATTGAATTACTTTGTAAGAGTCGTGAATTAGCTTTTTGGGACTAAATATTATTTGTATTTAGAACTGTTCAATGTGCGATCTAGACTGCACTAAATCGTAATTGCAGTTTGGTGTGATTTACGATTTGAAATTGCATTGCGGTTCAATAATGAGTTAATTAATGATCAAATTGCGGTTCTCGGTGTAGGTTTGGTTTCCAAAAATTTATAGACCAAACTGTATGCGGTTTAGAACCATAAATTGTTAAATCGCAAACCATAAAGCCATTTTTATACTATGTTTTTATAAATATAGATATAAAGGATTTTAAGGGCCTATTCTGATTTACTGAACTGAACTAAACTGTTTATGAGAGAAAGAAATTAGAAACTGAAATTAAACTTAAGAGAACCAGTCCTATGTATGATGTAATATTTGACTTTTAGTTGATTAAAGGTTAAAAAATAAGTATTTAATATTAAATTATGAATTAATAATAAAAAAAAAATAAAAGAATTTTTTAAAAAAACATTTGTAAATTTATTTTTAAAAATGTGTCTTAACCGCAAACTACACTGGGCCAAATCACGTTTTTTTTTTTTTTTAAGAACAAACGGGAAACTAGCATTAAATTAAAGATAACGAGTCCATGAGTACGTATGGAGCAACCTCTTGAGGACAATGGTTAACCGCAAACTACACCGGGCCAAATCACGTTTTGTGATATGATTTGGTAGTAATTACGGTTTGGTATGGTTTGAAAAAAATGTAAACCAATTTGGTGCATTTCCAAACCAGATTGCAAACAACTCTAGTCATATTGTACCATGCGTATAGGTCTTTGAGATAACTCTCAGTTTAGAACTTAACTTTTAACTATTAATTGTATCGTGGGCTCATGGTTATAGATTTTATGACTATTATTTTCAAATGATTCTAATGTAATCTTATAACTTTTTACTATTAAAATTTCTTAAATGAACGGCTGAGTATTTGTTTTTTAAAATTTATTTTTAACTAATTATTTAAATTAAATATAATTTTTTAATTATTTTAAATATATATTTATCTTCTAGAAATATTTTTTTTTAATGTTTTCAAAATTCTAGAAATAAAAAAATATATAAAAATAATTTTCAATTAAAAATAAATAAATAAATAATCTCAGCCGTTTATTTTATAATATTATGGTAGTCAAAACTCAAAAGTCATAAGACTACATTACAATTTTCACAATTATTTTATTATGCTTAAGATTTTTCTCCACTCCCATGTATTAAAACAAAATTTTGTCACATATTTAATTTTTATGGTGTCATATTATTCTCATACTTGTATCAATTATATCCATACAAAATTGTACGTACAATACATTAGTTACATAATTACATTACACGTGCATAAATAGATACATTAATTCCTTTAATTAGCTCAAATAATTAATGGTAGAAGTGATGCACGCATCCATTAACCTCTTTGACCCAGATTAAATGCAAATTTATTGGCAAAGATAGTGAATTTTTTCTTTTCACGAAAAAAGGAGGGACATATAAGCACGAGGAAGAAATAGTTGTCCTATTTTTCTTTTATTACTTTCTTATAATTTTTGGAGGTTATAAATTCAGCTAAAGATTCTAACTAGTACAAGTAGTATCGTGAATTCAGAATTCAGAATTCAGACCCTATATCTCCACACAATATCTTACATATATGTCCCCTATAATAACATTGTTATTGACTTTAATGTCGTTCCATAATTAACTTCATCAAAAAAATTAAAAAAAAATAAAATAAAATATAATAAAAAAATAAAATAAAATAAAATTGTACCATAATTATGGCTCATGAAAAATATGAGGGAACCCTAAACAAAAATTGTTTATCAAATGGCCAAATCGTAAATAAATCAATAAAAATGCCCAATTAATGTTACATTTTCGTAATTATATCAACAGTGGATCCCATATTTACTAAAAAGTTGATGATTTATTTACAGTTTTGTCGTTTAATAGACAAAATTTTATTTTATTTATTTATTTATATATACAGTACGTATGAAGATTAGAAAGACAAAAATAAGTTAAACTAGTATAGAAAAAGATGAATACATAGTAATGTAAAGATGATAAAGGTTTTATAGGACATCTCAATTCAAGTAGGTTAAATGATACAATGCTAAAATTAAAAGCATATTAATTAATTAAGGAAAATGTTATATACTATCCGAAAATTGAGAATAATTAAATACTCCCTCCGTTTTTAAATACTTGCTTCATTTCTCCGTGAGCGGAGTTTTAGGAGAAATTGGAGAAAGTAATAAAATATGGAAGTAGTGGGGTTGGTGGAAGAATAAAAAATTATAGAAAGCAAAAGTAGTGGAGAGAATTGGAAGAGAGAGAATATATATTGGGTCCATTAGGTGAGAGAAATAAATTAGTGTACAAACTTTCCAAATAAGGAAATAGAGCAAGTATTTAAAAACGGCCGCAAATAAAAAGTGGAGCAAGTATTTAAAAACGGAGGGAGTAATAATTATATCATCAATTCTCAAATTTATACCATAAAAATGTGTCTAATGTTTATATGCAACCATTAGAGTCAAACGCATATCACAATATTATGCATGTGCGAGTATTTGAATTTATGCGGCTCACCGCCTCACCGGAAGCCCTGACGCTTACATACAAAATAAATTATACATGACCTAATTAATGAAATGATGTATCCATTCTTATACCCTAATAATCACAATCTAACAACCTTATAATTTCCATTTAATATAATTTTATCTAGTTTTTTTTTATTTTTTTACTAATTAAAAAATAACTATGATTTAATCTTTTAAGTATTAATATTATCATTATAAAAAAAATGCGTAAAAATAGAAGGTTAAAATGAGATAAGGAATAATATAAATTATGCAAATTTTTTTTATTTTTTTAATCATTATAGATATATTTACATGTAATGATGTAATAATGATGTTCTTCAAAATTGTAATATGTTCCCTAAAGTTGTACTATCTCCGTTACATGCTATGTGTAATGATTAGATATTTTCCCTCTCTGGTTTATGTTAAATCGTTGCACATAACATATAATGAAGATATTACGAAAAATGGGAGTGTCCTACAAAAATAGGGGTAGATTGCTATTTGTGCGGTAGTACCCTAGTAAAAGGAAGTTCAAAACATGGAAATGTGGTAGTACAAGAAGAAGACGACGTTTGGGTGTTTGGATGGTTGAACGGAAAAATAGCAGGGTAAAAAGGGCCCACTAAGAAGTAGAGAATAGAGAGGTGAAGATGGTAAATTAAATGTGACCCAAACAATCCCCATGTGCCTTAGCCTTTAGGGGTTAGCATCCCAATAGATGTAGGTCATCTTTCCTCGTGATTCTTCCTCTTTTTTTCCTTTCTTGTTTGTTTTGTGCTATGTACTTCCCAGCCCCTTGTTTTTTGTCCCCACAATATTTGACCATGTCATTTCCAGTTTTCCACCACCTCTTCCTTTTGTTCCGTTGATACTAGGGATGGAAACGGGTCGCATTTGGATTGATCCAGATCCGTTTTTGTATATAGGATTCAGATCCGACCCGGATTCGTCGGGTCTAGAAAATGAAGACTCAGATCCGGATCCGTCGGGTCCAACGGATCCGGATCCGGGTCCGTCGGGTCCAACGGATCCGGATTCGGGTCCGTCGGGTCCAACGGATCCGGGTCCAAAACGGGTCCAATATATTTTGTCTAATTTTTTTGCAATAAATGTAATGTTCGAGTCAAAAAAATTATTTCAAACTTACGTTGTTGGTTATTAAGTTCAACCCAAAATTAACCAATTTATACACTCATATTTTGAATTAAAATTATAAACAACAAAAAAAATACGATGTTTCATATGAGCTAGTGAAAAAACAACGATGATGTATATAATATGAGCATCCAAAATTCATCTCTTGAAAGGGTTAATCTTTATCATTACTAACATTTTTAATAAAGAAACAAACAATTTTAGTTTTTTCTAATAGGAAAAATAAAAAAAAAGGGTCCACGGATCTGGATCCGGGTCTAGGACCCAGACCCAGATCCAGATCCGTTTTTGTCAGCAGGACCCGGATCCGACCCGGATCCGTCGGGTCCAAAATTTGAAGACCCAGATCCGTGAAAAACGGATCTAGATCCACGGATTCGGGTCGGGTCTAGATCCATTGCCATCCCTAATTGATACTCCCTCCGTTTTTAAATTCATGTTGTAGTTAAATTTGAGTTGAGTCATGTTATGTAATTGTGTCTATGAAGATTAAATTTTGAATTGGTTCATTTTATTATTTTTTGAATTGGATCTTTTGAAGTTAGGTCACTTGTAAACAATAATAAAAAAAAAAAAAAAAAACATAGTGGATTAATGGGTTGAGTTATGAGAATTATAGATTTGATTTAATGTTAATTAAGGGTTTGTTCTCCTCAGCTTAATTTCAGTTCAGTTCAATTCAGTTTAGCTCCAATTAGTTTACTTCAATTTAGCTCCAATTAGTTTACTTCGGTTTCTAATTTCCTTCTTTCATAAATAATTCAGTTCACTTCAGTTTAACTCTAATCAGTTCAGTTTAGTTCAACTATATTCAATAAATTAGAACAGGCCCTTAAATATTGAATTTATACACATCAAATTTTAAATCAAGTTATATCGAATCGAGTTCAGCTCAATTTTAACACCTACTCATTTTTATTAGTGGGTTGAGACAATATGCTAAAAGAGACAGAAGTTTCAGTGCTCAAAACGTTTTGAGAAAAGTCAGTTTGGTTGTGGATCAGGGGTGATGATGGACTAATGGTTTTTGATGAACAGCGAATGGGCTTGTAAATGGGCTATTGGTGACACCCACATATTAATTCTTGAAAATTATCAATACTAACATGATAGGTTTTTTTTTTTTTTTTTTTTTTTTTTTTTTTTTTTTTTTTTTTTTTTTTTGGAAAGAAATTCTATATTTCATCAATTAAAGTCCTACACCATCTATAATTGACAATTAACGATTATAAAAACTATTTTAACAAAATTTAATCACGGAAGGGCTAAGAATCTAAAAACGTAAATAAACAATTCGGCACATTCTTGATTCGTTGACTCACAACTTTTTAAGTGAATTAAATAAAAGCGTTGACGCGATTAGGTATCTAACTACGCTATTATCAAATGAGAACTTTAAGCACATTGTCAGCATTACATAAATGCATCTTGTGTTTGGAATCAACCAAACAACCAAGCAACATTGAAAGGCTAAGCATGTAAACACGAAAACACTCAACACAACGTGCAAAGTACACTTGTGGTTGTGCTTGGTCACTTTTTAGAAAATTTCGTGACCAAACTTTAGGTCGAGTCAAAATTTGGTCGAAAAATTTAGGTCCAAATCAGTAAGTTAGGCTTTGCAAATCATATTTATGCATGGCTTATGAAGCATTTTCACATGCCCAACTCTTACCTTTTTCAGGTTTTGCCGAATCATTAGTGATTAGCTATACATGACACGCGATTAGGGATCTGACACAATTGACATAGGCCTTACATATAACATAACGCATAGCCCAAGCCTAAAATTTGATCAATCGGTACTTACATGTAGCCTCCATGTCCAAAAATCTCAACTAATATTAATTAATCTTGTTAAGAACTTTTAGCTCAAAAATTGGCTTGGCACGACTCCTCAATTAGAAACCAATCACCTCTCATGTAGACAAGTAGACATGTAGTATCCAAATCCGACCTATGATCACCCTTAGATGTATCAAAACTTGTCTTAATTGACCCAACTCGAAAAAAAGACCCAATTCAGATTTTGACTCACTCGAACACATTAGTATTTAAAAGATGTAACAATGACTCAAATTTAAGATAGAGCTGATTTCATCGAATCCAACCCCTAAATTAACACGGTAACACCTCTAATCCCCTCTAGCCATGTAAACAAACACTAGTGCTTCTTAAGTTAAGTATCAAAATTCACAATCCAATCATTCACTCTCCAACAAAAACACAAATGAAATGAGAGCAACATCACTTTTCAAATTCCTTCCAAACCCTTCTGTCATTCGCACTCCTTCCTCTTCTCGTTCTCCTACATTTTTCCCCAATTTCAATCAACCTTCCAATTTTCCCGCCTTTTTCTCCAAAATTAGGGTTTCTGCAATGTCGACTGCTGCTAATTCAGGAAATTCAAAGGAGTTCGCTCTGTCTTCTTCTAGTCGTCTCAAGATTCAGAAGGGCGATATCACTCAGTGGTCCGTCGATGGCTCCTCTGACGCCATTGTTAGTCCTCTTCTCTTTCTCTCTCATCCTTGTTTTTGCTTTGGCTTTTGGTTTTCGTTTGCATGTCGAATTTTTTAAATACTAATTTGTTCTCTGTATTTAGAACTGTTGATCATAGATTATGGATTAATTTATCTATTCTTGTTTTTGTTTTTGGTTGATTGGATTGCGATTATATGGAGGAAATCAAATATGTTATTTTTATTTGCTTAATCAAATTGATTTTGTGGTATGATTGAGTTTGAAATTGCTAGATACGATATGAAAGTATTAGTACTTCGTACTAAATGAGCCATATAAAACCTAACATTGCGTGATTCGTAGTAAGTAAAATTTGAAATTATTATGAAGTATTAGTATAGGAAATGTATTGAATAATACAAAGTAACAAGAAATATATACACAATAATATGTAATGCAAACTATAATATGAAGTATATAACTAATGTGTTACAAAGATAAGAGTAGTACAGGTTCCCAAAAGAGTAAAGTTTGGCCCGATATGATATGACCATACAACCTCTAATAATGGATTCTAGGCACCGTGCTGCATCATCTATGATTTTTATTTTTATTGGGTATGGCTAATTGCAAGCTAAACCGATAAATTTTGATGCATGCTGTGAAGCCCACATGTTATTTGATTCGACACACAGACTGATCTTCGTGTAACATCCGTCCCTTGTTAAGCTTTTCCTAACGACATTGTATGCAAAATATATATTCCATCAGTTTTAGTAAAATTAGAAATTTAATACAAAACGGTTATTTTGTTTTGAGATTTATAAATAGACACCTATATTGATGTAATCTAGTTTTCTTCTCCTTACCTTAGTTACTTATAGTACCTCCATTTTCTTATATCCTCATACTCTATAAATATGTAATGTAGTTTCAGAAAATTATAAGACAAAATTGGTTAAGCTAAGAGAGAGTATAAAAAGTTGGGTGAGTGGATTTGGAGCATACCAATTCTACTTTAATGATGCATCATTTTGTTGTGTTGGATTTGTTGCTCTTGCTCTTAAGATAAGCGTGTCATAAGAGCATTTTTTTCTATCCTTCATTACTTCGTTTATCATCTTGATGGAATTTGGGGGACATGATTATATATATGAAAAAGTTATAGAGAACACACCAAAGGAATATTTAGATTTTTAGAAAGAAAAAAGAAAAATCCTTCATGCTATAGCCTTAATTATATGTAAAACAAGGATGATTATTTTTTATTTTTCTTGCTATAGCCTTAATTATATATTTATATGTAAAACAAGGATGATTAAGATTCAGTTATTTGTTGAATCTATGAATAACACTTTCTTATTAAGTAAAATGACTATCTAAAATAATATATATATATATATATATATATATATATATATATAAATTAGGCAGAAACCTTGGTAAATTAGCAAATAGGAAATATGAATATTATAATTAATTAACAAAGTGGAAAGAATAGTGTACAAGTAAGAAAATATATCAATATGAATGTCTATTTATAGATCTTAAAAAATATGATGTTGGTAGCTTTTTAATTTCTAGTACTATACAAAATTGTTGGAAAAAAAAATTAGGAAAAATGGAAATTAAAAATCCAACCTTTGCCCGGTCTTCTCTTAAAAATCCAACCTTCAGTTAATCTCACAAAAATCCAACCTTTATACCCCACCTTCATCTAAAGACCCATTATCTGTTGATGACCGATTTTTGTAAGTTATATGCCACGTGTCAGCTAATAATAGGTCAATTATCTTTTTAATTATTAAAAAAGAAAAAGAAAAAAAAACAAGAAATTCAGAAACCCTTTTTCACCGCTCCCTTTTCTCCCTCCCTGCACGCCCATTGCCCATCGGAACCCAACGCACACACCACCAACAAAAACGCACAGCCCACACTGGAACCCAACACACACCACCACCACCACCACCACCTTCCCCTGCCACCAACATACACGCTCAACCACCAACAATACGCTGAGACACCAACTCCACCGCCCAGCCACCAACAAAAACACCCAACCACCAACTCTACCGCCCCACTACCAACACACACACCCAGTAGTCTGGTCCTCCGCCATTTTAGGTTGAATACATGATTGATTTCATCAAAATCAATCTCAGTAGTCTGGTCTTCCGGTGAGATATTCTTCTTCTCCTTTGATTCTTCTGGCGAGATTTTCGTCTTCTCCTTTGTTTCTTGAGAAGAATGATGATGATCCTTCATTTATGTTTCCAAAAAATTATTGTTGCATATATAATCCTTGGGAAAATTTGAGCAAGAGAACCTTGTCACATGCAGCTCGGTCCATGTACTAGTATGCAATTAGGAGAGTTTTATTTTGTGGGATGGCGAAGGCCCCCCCCCCCCCCCCCCACACACACACACATGAATTAAGACGTGATTTTGTTCATGCCATGTTATAGTATTGGTTTTGTCACGCCGTGAATTGATTATTTGTCATATATGAGATCCATGGTATTTTTTTTTTTTCTTTTCCTTTTGCTATTAGCTCATGTTATGGCTTAGAACAATAATGCACAAAAATCACACATAATAGAGATGATTTAGAAACTTAGGTGTTTAGGCTGTAAATAGCTTTTCTTTATCGATTTGAAAGTGATGCATTGGGATTTATCTTGACAAATAGTCCCTCTTATTTAGGATTTAATCTCGTAAATGTTTGATAAGCTGATGACTACTTGTTAGTTGTTACTAAAACTTAATAAAGGTTTATGTGGACTCGCTGTCTTTTCTCAATTCTCATTGTATTGACTTATGTATCACACATACATTTTACCTTAAGTCAGTTATAGGCTTTTGTTTTTAAGAAGCCATAATTTGTTAGGTTAATGCTGCGAAAGAGAGAATGCTGGGTGGAGGCGGTGTAGACGGAGGTATATCAATCATTGACCGTTTCTTAGAATAACTTGATGAGCTGATTTTTTGTTGGACATGATTTAATATGTTAATTTTCTTTGTTTAGCCATTCACAGAGCTGCTGGTCCAGAACTCAAAGAAGCATGTTATAAAGTACCTGAAGTTCGCCCTGGAGTTCGCTGTCCCACTGGAGAAGCAAGGGTCACTCCGTATGTGTCTTAAGTGCCCCTATTCATACACATTGTTGTGCAGAAATACTTTTGTTAATCTGTTAGTTTTTTTTTTTTTCCTACTAACATAATTTACATCATGTTGCAGTGGTTTCAGATTACCTGCAGCTCATGTAATCCACACTGTTGGTCCAATATATGATGCTGTCAAAAACCCCGAGGCCTTGCTGAAGAATGCTTACAAGTAACTTTTGTGCTTCAATATGTGCCATTGGTCATTTACCTTTTATTACTTATTAAGTCATATTATTTGTGTCTCGTGCAGAAATAGTTTGCTTGTTGCGAAAGAGAACAACATTCATTACATAGCCTTCCCTGCCATATCTTGTGGTGTTTATGGGTATGTTGCCTAAGTTGAATTTGATAATCATTCCATTATTTGCCCTTCTTAGGAATAAGTTGATTAGAATATCCATAGTATTTTTTGTAAGTGCTGAAGAAAGTTTCTAGATATGGGATGACAGAGTATGTTTTTTGTAGCATCTGATGCTTAATCATGCTGTGCCTAAGAACATTTAGCTAACATCAGAGCTTAAGTGCCATGAATTTCAAAGTAGGCTTACATTTTGAAACGGGTGGAGTACAGTTTGTAAATTGTTTGATTTATTTTTTTTAATTTTTTTTTTCAAGGAACCATTATAGGCTGCTGAGATGTTAGTTACTCTTTTTATGTTTTAACTTGGTAAGGAATTTCTGCAGATATCCTTATGATGAAGCAGCCAATATTGCCATATCCACAGTTAAGGAATTTGCCAATGACTTCAAGGAGGTACCAAATTGCTCTATCAAAGTTTGATATTTCTTTCATTATATTATCTTGTCAAATTATGCTGTCTCTCTCTCTCTCTCCCTCTTCCCGGTTACAACAACAATATCCAGGAGCAGAGGCATAATGCACTTTCATTTACTAAGGAACTATCATATACATTTTTTTTTTTTTTTTTTTTTTGAGGAACTATCATATATTCATATCCAGTCATTGACATTCTTATCCTGTATAATTTATCAGATTTTACTCAAATCTGCTCTCGTGCTCTTGTAATTGGTAATTAGCTTCAATATCTGGACTTTAGAGTCACGACTCACGAGGTCCATTCCCCAATTTCCACCCATTTTCCGTGTGCTGTTAGTTGGGTAGAATTATAGATAACAAAACGGTTCATATCATGACTTGCCGCTATCTGCAGCGGCATTATGTTACAATGGCTGCATTATAATCTAATGACAACAATGAACTTTGAATAATCAACAAGATTGATCTTAATCTCTTTTCAGGTTTATTTTGTACTGTTCTCTGATGACATATACAATGTTTGGTTGGAGAAAGCAGAGGCGCTTGTTGGAAATTAAAGCTATTCTTCTCGACTTCAGATATGTGCTTAGATAAGAATGTACTGCCAGAGTTACTCTGAAGTTGACATTGAGCTGCTGAGAGGAAATATGTATAAACAAGTGTTGAAAAGTCCAAGTTGAGCTTAATATGTTACCCATTAATAACATAGGTTCATCATCGTGTTATCTTGTATTTCTTCTTGCATTCTTCTGCTCTCTTTATATGAAATCAGTCAAATCACTAATATGTAAGATGTAACTGTTTTGAGGCATTGGGTTTCAACAAACACAGTATAAGGCATTGCACACATTCATGCTTCAAGCATAGTGTAACAGCAAAAAGTTCGCCCCTTTGCCTCAGCATCATGTAAATGTTCATATCAAAGAATTAGGTAGTGCATTTTTTCTGTGTTGTATGAAAGAAATTAATCAGAGAATAGCAACAAGTTTTTCAAATGCAATATATGAAAGCTAAATATAACCAAGTCTCATTCTGAACTTTAACAAAAGCCTACTGAAATCCTGTACAATTTGGTCTTAAGATCATTCATCTTTGTCCTTAGATGTACTTCGAGAGAGTCTTCTAACAATATCCTCATCGACAACTTTGTATTGCCTTGAAAATCTATTGTGTAGAAAGCCTGCAAATTTATCAACCTTCTCTTCATATCTGCTGTACAGAGCCGGAATTGTAACAAAAATTATAGTGCCTGTGAGCAACAAATTTCAGAGGTGAGAGGAAATACAAAATTCACAAAACACTCTAAAACAGAGCATTTCTAAAGCAAGTGATATCACCCAACAGATCCAAGTAGTGTGCCAAACATACTCCAAGAGACCAATGCCGCAATGCGAGAGGAAAAGATTAAAGAACCTTCAATTCTTAAAAAAATAAAAATAAAAAATAACTAACAAACACAGAATACCATGACTCTGGATTCCAAAGAAATAATAACCAAGAGCTGAGAATAGAAAAGGGGAGGTAAGGCCAGAACAGGCGAAGGTACACCATGATCTACGGCCACACATAATGGGTAAAGGTAGTTGTTGGCCTATGAAACGACAGGTCGAAAAACTGAAATGGGTTCCAGATTTTGAAGGGTAACTTAGTAATTGCATACCAAGACTTTTTTTTTTGTTCCCCTACCTGTGTCAATTATGCTTTAAATAAACATATTTTACAAGATGCCCTCGTGTTAAGCACAACAAAATAAGATCCCAAACAAGGTTAGGGAAAATTGTAACCAGAAAATCAGTGTCAAAACTGTCAATACGCTTGCAGCCAATGTTAAAAGCAAGTACAAAAGGTACACCCTAATAATCGGCAGGAAAGGAAAAATTCCTAAATCAGCACAAAAGCAGATTATCAGTAAAATTATCAGTAAAATAGCCAGAAATTAAAAGCTTCTTGGAAGCAACCAGCATCTAAGGATATGTATTGGCAAAGCACTGTATTCCAGCACGGGTAAAATTTGTCAAGGAATCTTATCCAAATAGGGACACTGAATAATTAAGAAGGGAACGTAGGCACTAGGCAACAGTAATCCAAATTAGTTGGTTGACGAATTTGAATATCTGCCACAAAAAACTAATGTCTTTCCAGTGGCTTAACAACCAATATTGGGCTTGTAAAATTGAGCCAGCCTAAAGAAGACTTTACAATAAAGAAAAGCCAAAGAAAGTGAACACTGCTGTTGCTCAACTTCCCTCTATGGCTCTATCTCTGTTACATACTTCAATACTCCGTAGTTAATACCTACAAATTCTTCAAGAGAGAAAGCATCTGCTTTGTACAAGTCAGTGGGAATGTGTGCTATATTAAGTGATCTAGCAAAGCCAAACCAAGTTGTTTTCCAGAACTAGGTTACTGATACTAAACATATTCTATGCTTTCCTGAGTAAAGCAATGCTGAGTCCAGGGTTAGATGTAGCCCCACAAAGCTGGGATTCGTCATGTTGCCCAGTATGCCTAGATCTCTCTAGCAAACAATCTTCTCCCGCTAAAATGGATTTTTTTCACCCTAACCAGTTCACCAAAATTAGTCAGCTCAGAGGAATTTTGCTCTTCAGCCAGTTAATTGGTAAGGCTGCATACATCATGAACTTGTCATATCCCACCAGCAGCTGGGTCCCAACTTTGTTTTCCTTGACAAAATCCAACCCCTTTCTCCAGCAATGAGAATAGGTAGAATGTTATGGCTGCCCTGCCTCAGATTACATAGCATCGTTTACGGGCAGCCAGGAGAGGGCCAAGCAGGAAGAAAAATTAACTTATCCTTGAGCTGTCTTCAGCTACTTTAAATCATGAGAAACCAGAGCACGTTAAAGAGTTTTATAGTACAGCTTCAATATGCCATCCAGACTCCAAGAATAGCACAGGCATAGACAGCTATTGTGCAGATAAAGTTATTTTATCTTAATATTACATGTAAACCAGTAACCCAGTAATTCGAGCAAGCCCAATGTGAAAAACTATAATCTAATCCTTAGAAACATGGGATTGAACTGTAATCAAATCTTACCTCTTTGTTGCACACACAGCAAATTTCAATATGCTAGGTACACTTTGCCAAAAGCACAACAAGATCATACTTCAAATTGTTTGGTTTTATGAAGTGCTAGACAGTAGTATGCATCTGGATGAAGTTCCTAGCAAGTTTACAGTCCCACAATATCAAGGTAATTATTGTCTTTAGAATAAGGGGAAAAGGTAATGAAATAAGACTATTAACATTCAAGAAGTGGTAAAATCTTGCCCAGATTAGCATCACCTCATAAAACACCATTCATATAAAATATAAATTGCCATCCTCGAGGGGTTCTGATCCTTCATGAGCCTCAAATCCTTACGACGAATCTAACATTCCTTCCTCTTACTAAAGGTTCCTTTTACCTTGCAAAAGGAGGGCTAATAACTATAACTATATCACAAGAATCATGAAGTCATCTACATTAATCCTTCTCTACCATTCTATTCTATCAGCTGCCATGTGCTCCCAAAGCCCCAAAGCACTTCTGTTGAACACCATCAATCCAGGTCAACTTTAAACCCAATATCGCAAGTCTCAACCAAAAATGATTGAATTTGGTTAACCTAAACTTCTCCTCTAACTCCAAACACTTTGCACAACAAATAATTAACATCACAAGAGTGCATCAATCACCAACCAAACTATCCAAGCACGATTGCACTCATAAATACAAACAAGCATAAGGCCATAAGGGTGCAACTTATGCAACAAAACAATATGTGCAAAGTCTCCAACCACTAAAAGATCTATTAGCATTCAAATCGCAAACCCATTTCACCAATTCTGCTCATCTGGATGTAAGCATCACTTGTTGCTTTCATACTTGAATTTTATGCATACTTTCATCATTCGAGTCTTTCGAGAACATAAAAAATACTAGCAGTAAAATAGAAAAAATCTTGGCAAGGGTAGAAAAAATGTCTATGCAAGGCACCAAATATAATATGTTTAAAGTGTAAAATAAAAGCAAGGATAGATCTCCATACCTACATAAGCAAGCGTAAAGAAAGAAAATAAGCTACCAACAACAGAAAAGAGCCACAACGCTGCCACCACCTGAAATAAGAAAGAATCATGGTAAGAAAATTCTACACACAAATGACTTGTAGTAATTAATAGGAATAGTAAGGGAATAAGGGGTTCAAATGGCACACACCGCACAATAAATCTACAATGTTGACTGAAATAATCAGAACTAGCAAAATAAAATAAAATAAAATAAAAGCTGAAGATTATCTTACACTCCCTCCAATCCTATTTGTTCTTCCCATTTGGAATTGGGAAGTAAAATCAGACTGGAGAATCTTAATGAGAAATATTATAATAATAGCAATGAATTACATTAAATAGTCCCACTTTTCTAAACAAAATAAAATGACAAAATAAAAGGAAAAAGGTCATCGATGTGGCAATTGGGAAGATAGATTGATGATTAAAAATTGGAATTATACATGAGAAAACTTAATTAGTGAAAAATAATTTCTAAAAAGTGAAAAAAGTAATAAATATTGGCACATTCACAACAACAAAAAAAAAAAAAAAAAAAAAAAAATCCTAATTGAAAACGGGAAGAACAAATAGGATAAGAGGGAGTAGGAGAAATTTCTATCCAAAAAAGCAACGTAAATTGAGATTGTAAGTATATAATACATACTCAAAAAGTAAATAAAACAACTGCTTCTGCAGAAATTTTTACAGCAGATAAAGGAACATATGGGAGCATTGTAAGTTGAATTGATTATACTTGACAAATGGACATTTTGAGAAGTTCAACAGCTAAGACCAGCAAGTCCCATGGTTTCAAACATGGGGAAAATAAAATTCTTGCAATGTACAGCAGAAACAGATGTATTCATTCATTGAAAATTAAAGCTCTCAGGAGTCTCAGCTTCTCATAGATTGACATCATACCTTAAAGAACAATCTGAAGTCCTTGCCAAGTGTGATATCATGTGCCATCAACAGAAAATAGTTAACTTTGACACGAAAAGATGCAGCAGCAGAGGTAACTAAATCTTCTGACAACTCTAGTTCAGGCAGTTCTTCCAACTGTCTGCAGGAAATCAAAGAAAACCTATGATGCTCTAAGCAGCTGACCCATGGAGAGCTGATCAACTATGAGATTATGGACAAGGAAATAATTAATATGAAAAAGAAGTGAAGTGAAAGCCAGACCTATTTGTTACAACAGCATAATTGGCGCGAAGGAACTGCAAAACTATCAAGATGAGCAGGACATCCGAGCTTACTGATAAGAATGGTAATCCAGATTGCTCAAACAATAGCCATGCAACAGTAGCAACAGCAATGACCCCACAAGACAAGTGCCATTTCTTCCACAAGATCACATCAGCAGCTAAGCACAGAGAACGAAACATGAATCAAACAATGCAACTTCAATGACGACAGAATCTAATACTCCTTAAGTATAAGCCCTAAAGTAAAAAGTCAGAAGTTTCCTAGTCAACTAAAAGGGTCTACTAGGACTACAAAGCTGGAGACAGTTGTAAAGTAAACAGGAGTTTTCCTCAAAGAATCACCATATGGTAAAAAAATGATTACAAACTCTAGAAATTGTCATCCTAAACCCAAAACTTAACAATGGGCTTATTTAATGCATACCTCAACAATCTTGACACCTCAAAAAAGCACGGAACAAACAAATAGCGCACCAAACTCATTTGTATTTGATAAATAACAGAGGTATATGGATGGTATCATGAGATACAAGTGATGAATTGAAGAGTTTGTCCTCCAACGGTCTTCAAAGTAATATGAAGAAGCAATACAGTTTTTATTACCCCATATCAAGAAGGGCAAAGGTCTAGATCATCTTATTTGGCGTTCCTTCAATCACTTCCCCAAAACCACCAACCCTCCCACTAGAACGCAAGACAGCACTATCTTACAGTAAACTGAAAAGGTGAACGATTTAGGTTCCAAGCACCAATCTCTAAGGTGCATATACATAGGTGTAAATGTGTAAAGGAAATCGACATATCCATTCTTGAGGGAAAATACAAGGTCAATGGATTACACGAGTTCTGCAACAACAAGACGGTGAATGGATCCAATGTTTTTTTTACCTATTTTTTATGAATGCTATTCAACATGAGAGCTTGAAAAGGACCTGTTTCTAAGTCTAGGAAAGGTTAAATTTTGATGCTTTCATCCCGAATAACCATAGTTTCACAATTTGAGGACGATAAAGCACTCTTTGCAGCCCTTAAGCAAAAGCCTTCTTCAAAATCCAATTCAATAAGAATCACATATGTAAATTGCAGACACATGTAACACCATCATTCATAAAATTCACAAGTCACAACAAACAAACTTAATCAAACTCGAGTAAAAACAAAATAATGATCATACACCTTAACCTAAAATCAAACCCGTCTACATCATTGCCCTTTGCAACTTAAAAAAAAAAAAAAAAAAAAAAAAAAAAAAAAAAAAAAAACAGTAATGATAAAGCATATAATTTTTACCTTGCCCACCTCCCATTATCTGATGCATCGGCTTCTGCCGCCCAAATAAACGGTAAACTGAGCTACAAGACGTTGAAGTAATACCACCAACATCCCTCTTTTGTTCACCATCCAGCTCACTAGTACTCTGATCTTGTAAATGCTCCATTATTTCACATCAAACACCCTGAAAAAATTTGCCACCAAAATTAATTAGCATCATACAAAAACAAAATCATTAATTTCTTAGAAAATCAAAGAAAATTATGAAATACCCAAATACCCACTTGAGGAAATATGAGTTGAAGCATCAATGGAGGTCTGAGCGTAACATTTACTCAACCAAATTTGTCAAATCAGCAACCCCAATTGACCAATTAACCTTGATTTTTCAACATATTTGTTTCTGGGTTCTAGCAAGATTGAAAATTTATGAAGATAAAACTTTTTTTGGGAGGTTTATAGAATTTTTGGGTCAAATTAAACAAAGGAAGAGAACGTCACCCAATGTGATTTTCGTTTTGATCTAACCAATGTGTAAAGGGTTGAAGGTCAAGAATCAAGATGACGATATAAAAAGTGGTAGCACTTTTGTGTTTAAAGTCAAATTTAGCAAAATTATATTCGATTAAAGGCTAATGAAAATTGGTTAATTAGCTTGGTGATGCAATGTATGGTTTGTTACCTAGCTCAATTGTCAATCTTAGTTTCCTAGTTATATACAAATTGCGTTGTTAGCGGTTTATGACTATGGGCCTATGGACCCTACCTATCCCATCAAAATTCAAAAAGAACTATTCCTTGCTTTGCATTCAATTATGGATTTATGGGTATTAAATTTTTATTTCAAAATTAATTTAAAATTACAAGTAAATCTATCTGCCTATAAATAAACTAAAGGAACGATTTTCCATAATATTATTGAAATAAAAATCAATTCCCATAATACATTGATTTAAAAATAAATTCTCTACATAGTGTCCACGTAGGATCGTTTTTTTTTGCTTTTGGTTCAACTTAAAACCGCTAATAGTAATAGCGGTTTTAAAAAAGAGACCGCCTCTAACAATAACAGGACTCTTTGTGTCCTTGGTTAATTCACAAGGCATAGTCTACAGGAATATTATTTCAAAGAGACCGCCTTTCAATACGACAGGTCTCTTTGTGTCCTTGTTAATTCTTAGCCCACAACAAGAAAAGAGAGCGTTGACAATTACACTTATAACTTCAAAGAGACCGCCTTTCAATAAAAACAGGTCTCTTTGACTTTATTTTACAAAAACTGCAAAACCGCTAATACCGTTAGCGGTTTTAAGTTGAACCAAAAACCAATCCTACGTGGACACTACTTTGGGAATTTGTTTTTAAAACGAAGCATAATGGGAATTAATTTCTATTTTAACAATATTAAGGGAAATCGTTCTAAACTAAAGTAGCAATCATTGACGTCATCTTTTTCCCAAAATTGTATACGTGTCGACTTATTATGAAACATTTTCCCGCTCAATTGTATGGCTTATTTTAGAAAAAAAAATTATCATTTAAAGTTACATCAGTAAATTATTATTTACTAAAATAATGGGATTTGAATTGGTATAATTGTTTTTGTATTTATCCCAAGTTACTATACATTTTACATAAATTAATAATTTAAATTACAAGTAATAAAATAAATTGACTACTATTTTCCTAAAATGCAGGGATATTAACGGATAGTTGTTTTTCTACTTCGAATTCATATTAATGATTGACTTGCTTTTAAATAATGATTAATTATATTGTTGGGGTTGCTTCTTAATACAAGAATTTTGATTTTTTATTTTTTTTTTCAAAACAGAATATTTTCTTGATACATTTTTTATTTATTTATTTTTTGTGTGTTTTTTCTCTTTTTTTTTTTAAAAAAAAAAATCATCCACCTTAATATTTTGACATACTATTGAATATGTTGACAGTGGCGTATCCAGACATTCCAAAGAGTGGGTTCGGAATCGTTAAAAAATGAGCAAAAAATTTATTAATTAAGATTCGATACATAAGTTTAAATTTCGTCCTACGAATGGAATACACTTAGAAAAATGAAAGAAAACACAAAAACGTTATTTGAGTTTTCATACTTTATTAGCATGTCAATACACATCATCATCACTAACTCTAGAAATAAGTCTCTCTCGCGACAAGTAACTAAAGTATTATTCAAGCAGGTTTTCGGCACGTTAGTTTCATGAAAAACTCTGAACTCATGGTGAAAACAAAAAAAATCCACAGTCTACATTAATATCAGGGAAAATTCATGTAATTGTTAATTTATCCATAAGCAAGGATTGAATTCTAACATTCTAGTTTTTAATATAGTACATCAATAATACAACAAAATCAAACAAGTATCAAACTAATTTAAAATCTCTAATTAATCTAACATTCTAAGTTCAAACTCTAAAAACTCAATATTACACCCCAAAAAAAAAAAAAAAAAACTTACGTAGTATATAAATTACAAGTATATATCAATTATCAATAAATTACAATAACCCAACAAGATCTAACTCCACAATCAATCATATCATCCAATTATATACTATACTGTACTTATCAAATTAGCAATTCGCAAGTAGTATCAATTTAAAAACAGTGAACTTATGTACTGGGTTGATGGAAGGGTTTGGGAATTTGGGGGAAAATGGGGAGTAAGAGAGAGAAAGTTTGAGGGTAGGGCCAGTAGCCCTGATGGTATTGACTAAATGTTCCAACAAAAATAAAAGTGAGGTTTTGTGGAATGTCGGACTCGAACCGTTGATCTCTTACAATCTAATAGTTAGGATGCAATGTAAAAAACCCACTGGGCTGCGCTTGGATATCTTTAATCGTATCAACAAAAATTACTTTTAAACTTTTTTTCAGAAGATCAGTGGGTTCAATGAACCCATTTGAACCCATCCTATATCCGCCCCTGTATGTTGATGATGATACCGTTTTTTTTTTCTTTCAAAGATTGATAAATTGAACTTTGTAGTATTTCTCTGTATTTGATAATTTGGGTGTTTAAGTTGACCACTACAGGTCAATTATATTGAAAGAGTTGATTGTATTATTAGTAATATATCACTTAATATAACAACATAGGCTTATGATATTATCTATGGCAAAAATGTGAAAATATTAAAGTAAAATTAATATTAATAATCCGATTGATGTGTAATGTTGTCATGCATTACAAACTTAATACGGAGTACTATTTTAAGTAACATATTAATTAGTTATCTAACGCCTCACTCGAGAAGATTCTTTGTAGTATATATGCAAGTTCAACACTACGGAGTACAATTTTATTTGTTAAAACCGTGCATCGCACGGGGCTAATCTAGTATTAAGACTATGAGGAAAAAAAATTATAAGTTTAATGTACAAAAAAAAAAAAAAAAAGTAAATTAGGGGTAGTTTAGCCATTTCAGCTAATAAATGAGGGGTAACATCGTCATTTTAGCTAATAAACAAAAGGTAGCTTTGTCATTTTATGTTTTAAAAGATCACTGATTTACAAAGTTGATATCCTCAAATATTACTTCGTACTCGTTTATATTGTAATACAAAGTGCTAACAATGAATTTTATCATGTTGAGTTGATGACAGATTGGAGGTGAAATGTTTGATTAATATGAGATAATAATCAATGAAATAATAAGAACGAGAGAGAGTGGGGGATAACTCAAGTGGTTAGAGCCCCTCCCGATTCCAAGAGATCGATATTGAGATCGATTCTCATTCCCCGACCTTGTGGCTCTCTAAACACCAAAAATAATAATAAGAACGAGAAAACCATAAAGAAGATAAACAAAGAATACAAGTATTTACCTGGTTTGATCAACTAGACGTCTAGGCCTACTATGTGGGTTGGGGTTCAACCGTTTCTCTTCAATATAATGGAGAAAGAACAAAGAGGACTATACAAGGAGTCCTTATAACTAAACGATGTATGTGAAGGCATAAATAATATGGTCATCCAATGATTCTTCATACAAGATGACTCTCCTTAGTTCCTATCATGATTTCTATATTCATCGTGTTAGAGCGCATTATTATGCTACTCGATTAGAAGTCATATCGAATATATTCTCTATGTGTCAACATACTTGTTGCGATGTGTTGAACATGTAGTTCATGGAGAAATAATAATGTAAATCAATTAAAGTTGATTACAAGTCATATTTAGCTTAGTCCTTGATAAGGCTCTTAAGGTGATGGGCATGGTAATTGTTTAGGGTGAAAATACCCTAAGACACGTGGCCCAATAAAGGCTTGACACGTGTCAATCTTCCAGCGGTCTGCAAAGGCCCAATTCCTTTGCAGACACGTGTCCCTTATACCCTAATTGAGGTACAGCTCTCCCTTACTATAAATAGTAAGGGTAGACCTCATTTATGACATATACATTAATTGCAACCACAAAAAAAACAAAACAAAGCCCAAACCTACTGAAACGCTCTCGAACCGAGAAGCTTTTACTGTTCTTATTCCACTTCGAAAAGATACTAACTTAATCTTCGGAGGCGGAACTCCCACCCCCCATCCGGAGTCTCCGTTACTTGTGCAGGTACAGGCGTAAGAAGGAAGTCTGCTAGGTGCAGGTACAGGCGTAAGAAGGAAGTCTGCTAGGAAATTGTAACTCTCCCGAAGGACACATAGAAAACCCCCAAACAGTAATCAAAACCATACATGTGTATCACTATGTGACGAGGTGCTTTTGGAGATTCAAGCTTGTTTTGTAATGTTTGCATCTTCACGACTGAAGTGCTTTGCTATCCCCAAACAATAGATTTTTTCCCCTTCGGAATTTAACAAATGACTAGGCTTGGCTACAAATTAAAGGTCCTCAATGACTAAAGGTTTGTCTCAAAAGTGTCATGACGAATCTTTGAATAATATAATCAAATGTATTATACAATAATATAAGTTGTTCATTACCTTGGTGAATAAGTTGAAATTCGAGTAGAGCACTCTAATCCATTTCATATGAGACATTGTAAAATAAGATTTCAAATGAGTCATAATTTGAGATAATTCTCAATAGAATGAGCAGAATAAATTATAGGATGCTTACCAATATGGGAGTTAGTTTAAAAGTTATCCCAGCCTTAATAATGATGCCAAGTTAACCTAGTTTTCGAGAATATCACGAACGAGATCAATGTTCTCTTTCTCATATTAATTCATCATATCTTTATTTTTCTACACTCATAAAAATATAATCTACTAATATGCACATGATATATATATATATATATATTTTTTTTCCCTATATTAGATTGCTTGATGTTAATGAATTATATACTCGAATAATAAGATGTCTAAAAACTTAGCTTTATGATATCCTATAATTTACTCTCAAATATGTTCAAGACAACCTTCACTCGGAGACATTATTTATTTGAAGTCCACGTCATCATGTGTGAGCATATCCAAATTTCCATAAGATTTTAGTAATTAAATAATTAAACTATCAATTGTTTTCTTTGTAGACACTAAATATTACTCGGTATGTCTTAATATGAACTATAATGTTTATTGAAATAAAAGTTCTCTGTTTTCTTGTCTCAATTCATTTGTTATATATATGGTATTAAATATGAGTATGTAAGTACGAAATACTCTGTATTATTTAATTAACTACTGTTAGGTAGTAATGAGGTGTCCACCGTGCGAGTCGTGCGAGCTGGGTTAGGGTTAGGTGGGTCGCGGGTTGGGGTTTCATGACACACGGCACGACACACGTAGGGTAGGGTGGGCCGGGTCGTGGGTTGGGTCGGAGAAGTTGGACACACCAGGGTTAGGTTCGTGGGTTAGACGAGTCGTGGGTGGGTCGAGCTGGGTTTGTGGGTTAGACGGATCGTGGGTGGGTCGAGCTGGGTTTGTGGGTTAGACGGGTCATGGGTGGGTCGAGCTAGGTTCGTGGGTTAGACGGGTCAAGGTGGGTTAGTGAGTTAGGGTGGGTCGAAGGGTGGGTTTGTGGGTTAGGTGGGTTAGGGTCGGGTGGGTTAGTGGGTTAGGGTCGGGTGGGTTTGTGGGTTAGGTGGGTTAGGGTCGGGTGGGTTTGTGGGTTAGGGTCGGGTGGGTTCGTGGGTTAGGGTCGGGTGGGTTGTGTGGTGTTTTAATTTTTACAAAATTAACAATTTGATGGCTTGCTCTTAATTAAGATGCCTACGTATCCTTATATTATAAAATAAGGAATCAAAGCCAGCGTAGTTCTTATATTGTACTTCTTTTGAAATTTGGGGGGGGGGGGCTTGGACCTATCTTTAGAAAACTAAAATTTAATTTTGCAATTAAATTGTAATTTTCGAAAAATAAGTTGCCTACGTATCCCGAAAGAATCAAAGCCCACGTAGTTCTTAGCGTACCTGATTTAGACTTTTCTAGCCACCCATGTTTGTTGCATCATCATCCCCGGAAGCTGCATCATCCGTTGACGACTCCAATATCATCACAGGATCATCTTCATCGTCTTCGTCTTCCTTTAAACCTTGAGTTCTTCTTTCAGCTTGATCCCAATCTTTCTTACAAACACAAATTTGAATGCTTTCCGGAGTTAAGCGAGATCTTTTTTCATCTAACACTCTTCTACCTGCACTAAAAGCAGACTCGGAAGCAACAGATGAAGCGGGAACTGCAAGTATATCTTTTGCAATTCTCGCCAATATAGGAAAACTTTTTTTATGTTCTTGCCACCATTTTATAATTTGAAAGTTGTTGTTGGTCTCATGTTGATATGACAAATAATCATTAATAGCAAGTGTTGAAGAAGATGATGATGAGAATGATGTAGATGCTTTGTGTTTTTTTTTCATAACTTTATCAAGAAAACCAAATCTAGAATCGGAAGTGCTAGTAGTAGTTGGTGTTGCCAAATCAAAACCATAAATAGATGCATAATGATCATAAAGGTCTCCCAAAACAGATTTGCATTTGTTAATATATTCACTAACATCATAATCGATACTTAAACTTGTATAATAAAATTCTAAAAGATTTTCCAAACCTTCAGCTTTGACACCGGGGTCAAGAATAGCAGCAATTCCATAAATGATTGGAAATTCACTAAAATAAGTATGCCACTTACGTTTCATGCTATCAAGAACGGGACGAAGTCCATCAATCTTCATATGCTCTTCGATGGTGTGAACAACTTTAACACACTCAATTATGACTAAATGAACGTTAGGCTCATAAATATAAGAGAAAATATGAGTTGCACTATCAAAAGCATTTAAAACATCACGAACAAAAGAAGCATTAGTCCAATGACTTTCGGTTATTAACTCAGTAGGATCAACACGAGTCTCATTGTAAAGTTGGGTCAAAATATCACGATACTTTATAGCATCACTCAACAACTTGAAAGTAGAATTCCAACGGGTAGGGGTATCAATAGACCATTGTCTTTTCTTAAGACCTCTCTCTTTACACATAGCTATGTACTTTCTTCTAACTGACTGAGTAATCCTAATCCATTTTATAACTGTTCTAATTGGGTTTAGCAATGGTTGCAACTCAGCGAGACCCTCTTGAACAGACAAATTCAAAATATGAGCACAACATCTAACATGCAAGAGACTACCACCCAACAACAAATTCAACTCGGAGTCATTTTTCAAATAGTCAATACACTTTGTGTTTGCAGTTGCATTATCAAGAGACAAAGAAAAAACTTTATTATTCAAGTGAAATTCTTTTAAACAATCCAAAATACGAACTTTGATGTTAAAACCGGTATGCCTTTCTTCCATAGCTTGAAAACATAGTATACGTTTTTGAATAAACCAATCATCATCCACCCAATGAGCAGTAATGCAAAGAAAAGGTTCGCCAAAACTAGAAGTCCATGTATCACTTGTAAAACTAACACGACCATCAAAAGTACGAAATAATTCAATCAAACCACTCCTATACTTATAATAAGAAGTTTGTGTATAACGTCTTAGGGTATTTCGGGGGACACGAGTAAATGCAGGTTGTAATGCAACTTTATTAAAATGCTCAACGTTTGCATTTTCACCGTAACTAAAAGGGTATTCATTAGCAATAACTAAAGTACTCATTTCATCAATCATTCTATCTTTATTATAAATGAAAGGTGTACCTCCGCCGGGTTGGTTCATGTATCCACCCAATTGTGTTTGGACGCCACCCCCCGAAGGACGGGGGCCATTTTCGAACAAGTCGTGTTTATTTTGCAAATGCCGACTCAAGGTTCCGGTTCCATCTCCCGTTTTCCAATTATATGACTTGACATTTGCACCTAGTGCCTTGCAAACTAGGCATGTACACGTGAACCTCTTTGGTTGACCAGGTTGCCATCCCGGGGGTGTGACCTCAACTCGTTCAAAATGTTTCCACACCCAAGAAAAATGTGCTCGACCTCTACTTTCACCGCCACCACCTTTCATAAATCAAATTATTAAAATTAATTTTTAAATGCTATTCATGAAAATAAGCTTTTAAATTTTAAATATTTTAATTGTACTTATTTAAACGCATTTTTCATGGTAATTAACTAATTGTAAATCATAGAAAATTGGAAACTAAACTAACTTTATAATCATTAATAATAGTTTTTTTAAATATTCATAACAATAAAAATTTAATTAGAAATTACCTTGAGATGAAGGTTGAGATGTTGGTTGCGATGGAGGTGGCATAGTTGAACTTGATGATTGGTGGGACTCGTGGGAGAAATGTTGTGGTGGAGACGTTTGAATATTTTGCCTATCTCCTAAACCATAATCTCCATATTCATTGACAAATTGGTTTAAATTTTCCGTATTAATTTCATACGAAAAATTTGCACCACCACTCCTTTGGCTACCACTTCGACCACCACTTTGACTCCTTCCCATTCCTCCTCTTGAGCTCATTTTTTTTTTGTATGATTACTAATTATAATATGGAGAAGAACTTTTTTTTTTAGAATCTTAAGAATACTAATAATAATATTAAGGAGATTTTTTTTAACAAAAATATAACTCTATATAACACTTGAGAATTTGAGAACAATAAGAATTTTTAAGTAAGAGAGAAAGAAAGCTTGAATTTGTGTGGAAATTTGAGTGAAATGGAATTGGTATTTATAGGAAAAATAGAATGGATGATCATACACTTAAAAAACTAGCCGTTAGATACAAAAAACTAGCCGTTTTTTTTTTAAAATGGATGTTAGGCCGTGCGGGCCGTGCGGGTCGTGCGAATTGTGCGGGCTGTGCGGGCCGTGCGGGTTGTGCGGGCCGTGCGGGTTGTGCCGGCCGTGCGGGTTGGGTGGGTCATGCGTGCGGGTTGGGTGGGTCATGCGTGCGGGTTAGGTGGGTTGGCTCGTGCGGGTTGGGTGGGTCATTCGTGCGGGTTGGGTGGGTCATTCGTGCGGGTGGGCCGTGCGGGCTGGGTTGTGCCAGGTGGGTCGGGTTAGGTGGGTTCACGGGCTAGGTGTGTCGAATTAAATGAGTCAAAACGGGTTGTGCGATTTGGGTCGAATCAAACGGGTTAAACTGAGCTGGGTTGAAATGGGTTGTGTCGAAAATTTTGGACCCACGACACAACCCGGATTAAATCCGAGCTGTGCCGGGCTGTGCCGGATTGAAACCGGGTCGGACCCACGTGACCCACCAGCCGTGCGAGTTAGGGTGGGCTGGGTCCAACCCGGCCCACTGGCCACCTCTAGGTAGTATCCTACCACCAGCATTTCGAGATCGACAGCGCAACTTGAGCGTTCAACTCGCCAATATATAACTTTCATTTAAAGGCAAGATCTTCCCTTTTCAATTTTATTTCTTTCTTTCTTATTCTTAAATATAATTTGTCACCCAATTTTTTATTTTCATTTAAAAAACCAAGTAATTTTAATAAATAGTGTTCTACCTTTCATCACCCTACCCTTCTACTACCCCTTTTCTTGCTTCCAATCAGATCTGCTCTACATTCTCTCAAATTTGTCAAAATTCATGATCTTTACCCAAATTTCGAGGTGGGTTTTTCTTGAATTTCATTTTTTACCAAAATTTCCTTTCTTTTTTGAAAAAGAAATTCATTTTTTGATGTTCTTGTTTCTGATTTTTTTTGTGGGTAGGTTTTGAAGTGGAAGATTGATCAGTGATAACCGACGAAATACAAGAAAAGGGTAAAAAGAAAAATGGGTGAAAATAGGGGTGGATTTCAGCTTGGAACTGTTGGGGCTTTGAGTCTCTCAGTTGTATCTTCTGTTTCAATTGTCATTTGCAATAAAGCCCTTATTAGTACTTTGGGTTTTCAATTTGGTAAGTTCTTATAATTCAATTTTGGGTTTTTATTAATGTCCATTAATTGTTTAGCTGATAAGGTTTTAATTTCTTCAATTTCTTGTTGATTTGATGAAGTGCTATTGTTTTTAATTGATTTTGATATATGTGACCTTAAGGCCTAACTGTATGCGATTAATGGCAATGTCACGCGTGAATCGGTGTTATTAAATGATATGTTTATGTGAATCCAATGTGTGAACACAGCTCGGGTTTAAGCTGTACTGGTTCTTGATTTGGAGTGGTATTGAGAATTCTATGATTTTAGATATAGTGATCTATTTATGCTTCACGAGGAAGAGGAAGTGGGCGTTGTTTGAAATGAAGGGGATTATGGTTTACTTTAATTTTGGGATTTTAGGATGTCCAAGAAATGGAATTGTGTTCCGCGCTTTAAATGGCCGTTCCTCATCAGAATGAATTTGATGGAACTTAAATCTGATTTCTAGCTATTTAAGTGTTGATGGAACTTAAATCTTTGGTGATTCTTTACTACCACGTCCTGCAAAAGATGGATTACACTGCTTTGAATGAGGATGTCTATTATGTGAGGTAGTGGGTTTGTGGTACTATTTGAGGCTAAGACACATTGTAATGTAATGCTTTGGTGTTCTAATATCTTGCCCTTTTGGAAATGTGATGTTTTTATCTTCAATAGATCTCATGTCATGGGCTAGTATTTCTAGTTGCTATAGATTAACAGTGGTAATTTGTATAAAATTATCAAATGATAAGATGTACCTTCCATTAAGTTTTTTTTCTGAGGTTGGAATCCAGTTATCATTGAAATCTAGTAAGTGTATCCTTTGTTATTGTGGGTCATGGCCTGTAATTTTTTTGGCTGATGACCCATGTAGTCTTTTGCATCAGACAAAGAAGGGAGCATATACTATTTTTTTTGGTAACATTTAACATGGAGAAGTTAGTTTTTGCAAACAGACAATGATACGGAGTACATTAATCATGAGTAAATATTGCAGCAGTTTTCAAATAGTTGTGGTGACCTATGTGGCTATGTGCATGGAATTGATTTCAACCAATAAGAGTCCTACATTCAAATTATTTGTCTTATGTTCGTCACCTTTTCATGTAAAAAAGGTGTTTCTTTTTCTTATAATTTATTTTAATTACCTGTTGGCCAATCTTGACTTGTTAGAATTGAACATTCTACTGTGTCTTGACATCCTAGATCCTACAGGATCCACATCAAGTCATGTTATTGCAGGGTGTCGAGTCTCTTCGATCTGGTACTCTTTCGTTAAATCTAATGATGGAACTTTTAAAAACAAAAAGCTGTATGATTTCATAGTTGTACTTGTATACGTTACCAATCCTCGAACCTGTAGCTTTGTGTTGTTCAGTAGTTTGGTGCATACTGTTCGTTCTATTACAACTGCAAATGTTGGCAGGTAAAGAATTTGTCACATTGTTGTAAAAAGAAAACTACTTGTCACGTGGACAATTACAAGCATTTTGGAGAGATTACATTTTAGATAAGACTCATGATGAAGGGTGTTAAGCTTGCCTACATTTTACGTGAACCTATGAAGTAGGATGGTATGTTTGTGCAGGGATGAAGCTAGAAGCTACTCAATCTAGTGTCATAGGGGGGGCATAGACATTATCAAAAACATATAATGACCCAAATACATAACATGTAGTTTTCTATAATATTTCAAAAGAAAAGTTGTGGCTATGTAGCTACCTTATATTGAGTATATTCTTCATTAAAAAAAAAACCCTATTATTCAGGAAACTTTAAGCTGAAATTGACCTAATTTGATTTGTAATTATCAGCATTTTCTAATCATAGATAGAACAGTGGTCAGCTAACAATTGAACAGTGATCAATGATTGGTCATATCTGGCTGTTAATAACTCAAGGTTTTGTTCTTCTAATATAATGTCTTAATAGGTAGTTATCTGCCAAATTAGAAAGAAGTGTTATAAACTACTTTTTATATGAACCTATGAGGTCATTGACTATTTAATGGATACTTTTATTTTTATTTTATTTTTATTTTTTATTTTTTAAAAGTTTTTATTTAGTGTTTAGTTTTATTTATGATAATCTTTTTTTTTTTTAGTTTAGGAGGGAAATAAAATCTTGCGTCAACAAATTGCCAGGTTTCTGGCAATGGTATGTATGATATCTGATATGGAATTATGGCATATAGGGCTGAAGTACTGAATCACTTGATACTGTGCCAAAAGTATCTAATAATTTTAACATGTCTAGTTAGAAAAATCGTGTGCTATCCACGTAGACAAGAAAATTTACGTGAGTCAACCATTTGTCCAAAGTCTGTTGATAGTGCGCGCTTTACATGTCCAGGGACTTAATTATGATTGTGATTGAAGTGCTAAGTAATTTATGGTTCATTATCAAACATAAAGAGCCAACACAGTTCTTGAAGCAAAAACATCTAAATGAATGTCCTATACTCCTATCTATTTTTGTTCTTATACTTAAATTGATGATCGTTGCTGAAATGATATTACCTAAAGGGGTATATAGATAACTCAATCCACTCCTTAAAAAATTATACTTTTGGGTTTGTCACAAATTTTAAGTATATATGTTAAATGTGGCATTAAATCTATAGTGGATAAAGAGAGAGTGTTATGTTACATGGTAATAAAGTTTCTTTTATGGAGGGGAGAAAAAGAAAATATTTTTGGATGGAATATGCAAATAGTGCCAATGGATGGAGGAAGTTTATGTTAGTTTTAATTGCTTTTAGTTATTGAGTTATCTCTGATTGATGGATGTTAGTATGTTACATTATAACAGAAGGGGGTGTCTTTAGATTTTCCTTATAAGTTATGAATGCAAAATGAATACTGAAAGCCAAACACCCTGTAAACCAGTTCTTATGGTGATTTCAGATTCTAGGGTTGTCATTGCTTAGAACTTTAATGCAGATTTTGAGGATATGATTAGGTACTGTGAGGATGATGAAGAGTAAAACATAAAACTTTATGCATGATGCAATTGGTAACTTGTGAACCTGTTGGGTAACTCACACTTATTAATTTATTATTCTAAGAGAATTCCGCAGCTGTTGTGCTGTTTCTCCATCTCCTTGGATAATATTGCTTGAATGCATGTAATTTTAGGCTTGTTAACTAAAGAGTAAAGTAGCAAACATTGTGTAATCTAACTGTTCTAAAGTCATTAATTGATACTGGAAAGAGCAAACACCTTGCGAAACATCTTCTCTGTGCCACACGTTGCATTTTTTCAATGTATATGGTGCTTGCGCTTTTCAAGAACTGCCCTTAACCTTTAATTTTCTCCCATAATATACTTATGCTAATTATACTACCCTTGTTCCTAGATGATTGATAAGATTACAGGAGCAACAGAAGCCAGGAGGAGTAGGAAAGAGATTTTATTGTATGGGGGCATATATAAGAAATTAAGAATAGGTTTGAGAAAGAGTCTTATAAGTGGGGCTTTTGTAAGAAGTCCGGGAGTGTTTTAAATGGGCTACTAATGATAGTAGAAAATGTAATCAACAAAAAGGAATGTAGGTAGTATAAAGTAGTGAGTGATTTGTGTTAAAATGTGGATAAAAGTATGAAATAATTTCTTACTCCCTTTCCTCTATACCCTGTTTGGTAAGGATTTTCTCAAATTTTCCTCTATAGATTGAAACCCATAGCCATCTCTCTCTCTCTCTCTGTCTGATAATCGTAGTGTAGCTTTGGGTGCAGTGCAATAAATAGACTGAGGGAGTTGCTTTTTATTGTATTTTGAGGAAATTAATGACTAGAGCTTGTTGGAAAGCTTTAGTGCCTTATATATATGATCTTATGTCGTTAGTATAAGGATCTTTGAGGAAGAATATTGAAGAAGTCTCAACCTCTCAGTGTATGGAAGTAGTATCTTATATTGAATTAGAGTCTGTTTAGTATGTAATTATAATTCTTAATAGCCAATAAGTCAATTACTTTTCCATTTCGCAACGATGCAATTTGACATGGATTTTAATGGTGTCTATCTGAAGCTGATAATTTTGACATTATTCCTGAAGTGCCAGAGATTTTAATTTTTGGTATGAATGTATTTTAGCATGTACACAGTAAACTAACTATTGTTCCTTTCTTGTCTATCTGCAGCTACTACATTGACGAGCTGGCATCTGCTTGTTACCTTTTGCTCTCTTCATGTAGCTTTAAAGATGAAATTATTTGAACACAAACCCTTTGAGCGAAAAGCTGTTTTGGGGTTTGGCATTCTAAATGGAATATCCATTGGACTATTAAATCTCAGCTTGGGTTTTAATTCCGTTGGCTTCTATCAGGTATGAAGCTGGCTAATTTCTTGTAATCTGTTGCATTGATAATACTAGGATATACTTAAGTAAGAAAAGGCTTGATGTTTTATGGGTCATTAAGGTCTGAAATCATTCCCTTTTCTCGAGTACATGTGCTCAATGTTTGTGATTTAAATGCTTGTATGTTGAGCGTTATAGGACCTTATTTTTAAATTTTTTTTCTAGATTAGTTATGTGTTTAATCATGAATTATCCGGTCCCTGTTATAAGCTGTAAATAACTTTAACAGTTCTTGCATTTTGCTGTTAAAATATATTTGCTGAAGTTCTCTTGTTTTGGTTTTATGCAGATGACAAAGCTTGCAATCATCCCATGCACTGTCTTTCTGGAAACTGTCTTTTTTAAGAAGCAATTCAGGTCGGTTGAAGTTTGACATTTTAATTGTGGTATATAGATGATTTGGATTCCATACTTTATGAGAGAGTTTTAGTAAATACGATTTATAATTATGAGCTTGCCTCGTTTTTGTAATCAATTTGGCATGACATTCATACAACCTCTTACCATTTCCGTCCTAGTCACTTGGTCACATTTCCCAAGGAACAATAGAAAATTTTCTTTTTTATATAAAATGCCTTTAATACATATGTATCATTCAAAAATCTCATACTTCTTTTCAGGAAGTACAGGAACACTCACTAATACAAGAAATTTAGAATGCATTCAAAGCATATTGTTGTTGGGCATGTCCAAATTAAAGATAGTTCATACTTCCTCCATTTCTTTTTAACCGTAACCCATTCCTTTTAGGGAAGTTGCAAATTAATTGCAACTTTAATTTGGACAATGATTCTCTCTATCTCTCTGACCTACTCATCACATGGGTCACCCTTTTTTTTTTTTTATCTCTTTCCTCTCCTTAAATACCGCACACACACCCCACGTTGCAATTAAAAAAGAACGGAGGTGTACATATAGCTCGCACATAGATAGAGGATAAGATAACCTTTTTTGGCTCCCAAAAGGCCAAAAGAACTGCAACAGTCATTAGTATTGACTTTGAAAAGTAATTACATTTTGTATCAAATCTTTGTGCGAAGAAAATATTTTCATTAGATAAAAGCAGTAAAAAAAATGTTTGTGTATATACATGGAAATGTAGATGCTCTGCTGCTGTCCCTGATTTTACTTTTCTCTAGTATGGTGTTCTTGTTTTTGTAATTGGTATGTCTTACAGTACTAAAGTTTTCTATGATCTCCTTCATGCAGCCGAAGCATACAGAGCTCTCTTGCTGTACTTCTTATAGGTGTGGGGATTGCAACTGTTACAGATCTGCAGCTGAATGCTCTGGGATCTTTCTTATCTTTCCTTGCAGTGATCACAACTTGTGTTGCGCAGATTGTATCCTTTCTGAAACTGTTGTAGTATGCCCTTTCCCTTTCTGTTATTTCTATATGTGCATGCCTCTTATTTTCCTGACTGCACAAATTAGCTTGATAGAACTCACTTGCTAATTTAGCAGAACACAGTTTTTGACAAATGTTTTTATGAAAGCTCTGCATGTGGCAGAAAGGTTGAAATACCGCCTTATCTTGACAGTTAAAGCAATGACTGCTAGGTATCTTATTTTACTTTCAGTGCTGAATGGAGGGATAAATTTTCTGATAGTTGTAACTTTGAAATGTATCTTGTCCTATTCAAAATCATTACTGACTGTTGTAGATGTAGAGATGTTGTGAATAAGTCTGGTAAAAGGTATATATAAATATATATGTGCGTGTTTGTATCTTTTGTTTAAGATCTTAACCATACCATTCTAGATGACTAATACCATCCAGAAGAAGTTCAAAGTTTCTTCAACTCAGCTGTTGTATCAATCAAGTCCTTACCAAGCAGCAACACTGTTGATCTCTGGGCCATTTCTAGATAAACTTTTGACAAATCAAAATGTGTTTACTTTCAATTATACAACACAAGTATTGGTGAGAAGATAGATTTCCTTTTCTGTTTATTACTCTTTCCAGTGACCTTATTTTCAACTATATGTTTGACAAGTCTTTTCATTTGTTTTGCAGACTTTCATCATAATTTCCTGTTTGATTGCTGTCTCCGTTAATTTCAGTACTTTCCTTGTGATTGGAAAGACATCTCCAGTCACTTATCAAGTGCTAGGACATCTGAAAACATGCTTGGTTTTGGCATTTGGCTACATCTTGCTTCATGATCCATTTAGCTGGAGAAATATTCTTGGAATCTTGATTGCGTTGGTGGGAATGATTCTTTATTCCTATTACTGTACCCGAGAAACTCAGAAGAAGGCGTCTGAACCAGCTCCATTGTCTCAGGTACTGTTTTCTCAAGAAAAAAACTCCCAACTTTGACGACCTGTTTGGTTAGCAACATTGGTAATGAGTTTATATGTAGTTTTGTAAGGGAAGTGTCATGTCATTGACCGTAGTAATATTTTTCTTTTTTTTTTTTACCCTTTTAAAAAATAAATTTTCATTAATTGTCAATATCACCTTTGAGGTTGTAAATGAAAACTTATGGAGAAACACATATTTGGGGATGGAGGTGCATCACTCGTATATTGACATGAGGAATTCTTTGCAGAATTATATACAAACTCATTATCATTTTTCCATACATATATTTTTTTTATCAAACAGGCTGTGAGTTGTTTATGTAATCTGTATCATTTCACCAATGAGCTTTTTTTTGGATGATATCTGAGGCTTTTTTATCACCACTAGGTTAAGGGAGATGAGTCTGATCCTTTAATTAATCTGGAAAGTGGAGGCAAAGGGTCTACCTGATGGGGAGCTTTCCAGAGGCACATCTAAGGAACTCAAACAAACTTGTTTGATGGGTTCCTCGCCTTTGTATGCCATTGATCAGCACTAGGAGAACTGCTTATGTGAAGATAATAGAGTTAGCAGTTAGCTGGGGTTCTCATGTAATGGCTGTCATCTCGTAGAACAACAGGTATGAACGGTGATATGGGAGCCTTCAGCAATAGCTTGGCAGTTTGTTCAGTTTGGAGAACTGCCCTTCATTGTCACCATTTTTGTCATATAAATAGTTTGGCAACCCAATTGATTGATAAATCATTAGTCGTGTTCTTAATATAGTGCAAAATATGATCATAGATTCTATATACATCATCAAGATACATAATTCTTGACACCTTTTAGCTTTGAGTGTCTGCTCTATTTTCTTTTGCGTTCATCATGATATTCAGGTTTAAGTTAGCTCAAATAGAAGGATAAATGTTGAAATCATTGTTATTAAAATCCCGATTTAAATCTTATAATCTTACGATTTATGCATGTCATACGATTCGATTTACGATTCTACCTGATTTTACATATTTCTCTTAACTAGCAAAATGCTGCTCGCTTGGTTGGATGTAGGAATTTATCCTTCTCTGAAATATTGCAGTGTTTTTATGTCTTAGAAGTGGCAAAAATTGTATGATTGGCTAGAGCTTCTTGTAGCAAAATTTGCTTGGCTTGCGGAATAATCGAAATGGAAGTAGATTTTCAAGAAAGTTGTGCTTGTGTGTTTTGTCGTCTGAATAATTTCACCGCAATTTTCCTATCAGAAGCTCTATGTCCTGTCTTATTTAGTCAATCAATAGGGGGGTTTTCAAGATAGGGGGGTGGTAATTCTAGTCATCAGGTCGGTTTTGGGGTTAGATTTTGGATCGATTTTGAGTTTGCATAGAAACTATCAAAAATAGTGTAAAATGTAATATTATTACGAAATATGAAATTTAGGTCGAATCCGAGTTTGATTCGGTTCAGGTTTGGGTTTCTCTCAGTAACTTTGGGCCGGGTTAGGGATTGCTAGGCTGCCACCCCTTGGGGTATCACCATTGCTACACGTCAGATGTATGCAGTATGCTGTAGACCCCTTGTAAGGACTGTACTTTGCAAACGTTTACATAGAATTAAAAAAAAAAACTGCGCTTAACTCAAAAAATGCTAGCTGCTGTCATTTCTAGTAAACTTGTCATTGAGCATTAATCTTAGCTGTATAACAATCCTTGGCTCTTAAGTACTCTCTCCGTGTTTTTTAAGTGACACACTTTTCATTTCCGATCGTGTTTTTTTTAAGTGACACACTTCCTCTTTTAGATTCCTTACATTTTAATAATATATATTCACCCCACTATCTCTTACTTTATCATTTCTCACTCCTTTTATGGTCCCCACTTCCTCTCACATTCTTTTACTTTATCATTTCTCATTCCTCCAACCTATCCCACTAACATCTGATTTTATTAAAGTTAATAAAATCTCCTAAAACTATGTGCCGGTCAAACTGTGTCACTTAAAAAAACACAGAGGGAGTATACATATTACATACTTCACATAACTACAAAGAAACGCTGAGATTTTCAAAATGATGGCTTAGGGCCTGCTCTCTTTAGCTTATTTTCAGTTCAGTTCAGCTCCAATAAGTTCAGTTCAGTTCAGTTCTTATCTTAATTTCCTTCTCTCATAATATATTTAGTTCAGTTCAGTTCAATTTAGCTCCAATAAGTTCAGTTCAGCTCAGCCCAGTTCAGTTAATCAAAATAGGCCCTTAGGCAATATTAATCCCATTATTTGTTATAGATAATGAAAAATCTTCACCTCTTCCATTACATTCCCTGTGTCACATGACCTGTTTTCCTTCCTATGAAAACTATAGACATTTTTTTTTTTGAAAGAAATGAAAAATATAGACATTAAGCTTTGAAAAGTCTTCACTTGAGTTCATTATATGTTTCTTGTTGGCAGGGTTGTTAAGATTGGGATTTCATTTTGTATTAGTGTGATTTAGGGCTTGTTTTGATTTACAGAACTGAACTGAACTTAAGTTGAAGAGAACAAACCCTTATATAATTGAATGTGTAAAATTATTTTGTGAGATCTTACAAATTTGAGAAAATGCATGATAGAATCTTAGAATGATACAATTTGATAATTTTACATCTTTCAAGCTATATAATATTAAATTGCATTGGTGGTCCAATAATAGATGATGCTACAAACTCAAGATGATTTTGAAATTTATTTGAACATTTTATGATAATTATTGTGGATAGATTGGTGATTTTTGTTTGTTTTTTTTTTTTTTTAATTTTATTTTTTAAAATGTAACTCACATTAATAGATTTCACGATGATCCAATTTTATCCAATTACCTATGATGTTATAGCTTTAATCCAAACAAATTTGTTGTACTTATGCATCAAGTTTGTTTAGAGGAAACGAGAGAGACATGGATTATAGAGCGAGATGGAACAAGAAACAAAACAAAATCCCTTATCTCTCAAAATTCTATATCTAGGGGGGAGGGATGGAGACTAAAATTAGGCTGCTTATGAGACGAGACAGCTCGCGGGCTACTCGCGAGCTTAATACTTGATCAACAATCAATTCAAAACTCTAACGAGTCGAGTCGAGCAAGCCACTACTCGACTCGAAAGCTCGTTAGAAGCTCGATATAATTAACATTTGTTTCTAAAAATATTTTTACACTTCAAACAATTTTTTAAAATTATTCTCTTAATGTCTTAATTAAAGCTTAGCTTCAAAGGATAATGCATTAAGATAACACTAATAATATTATAATTTTATTTGTAATTACAATATCATATACAAGAATATTAAACTAATTAAATACATACTATTAATTAAATCAAATTTACAATTCTTTAAAAAAATAAATCAAATTTAGAATGTATAAGTAATAAAATGTTAAGGTTGTTGGTAATAAAATATCTTTTTTTTTTTGACAAAAGACGATAATAAAATTCATGTATATTAGAATGTTGATGGTATATTCTATATATATGGGTATGATACTAATATACTATAATTGTACAAAACCATAATAATAATAATAATAATAATAATAATAATAATAATAATAATAATAATATACCAAGCAAAGCTTGGTGAAGTTGGGGAACTCACCTTGTGACTTTGAGGTCATGAGTTTGAACCCCACCAACTACAAAATGCTTGGGAGTAGAGGGATTCCCTTATTTCCCCCCTCTACTTTCAAAGCGATGACCTGTGGAGTTGGGCTGGCTAAACCTATGAGAAGTGTCGATTAAGTAGGATCCTTCTTCTTACCTTAAAAAAATATGTTACACAACTTGTACTATATCGATAAAATTATAATGATGTAGAATAGAATGAGAGATATATAAGAGAATACTAATGGGGCCTTCTATAGGGCCACTGGTCATGCTATTGAGTTCAAATAGATCTCTAAGCTCTTAGATGTAGATAATTATGTACGTAGTATTTATTTTTTTAAAAAAAATTCTTAATTTATTTACTTTTATTTTTAATTTAGATGTGGAGTACATAATTACTTCTAAGCTCCTAATCCAACAAAAATTAGTTAAAAAGAAATTATTTCCTAATTTCTGTTCTAACTTTCATTAAAATAAATAAATAAATAAAAGGATTTATGGTGGATCTAAATTGTTGTTTGAAATAGGTTGGTTATTCACTGATTATTTGGTTAATTCTTGGTGTGTTTTTTTTCCTGCAAAATCGTTTCTATCTCGTAAATTAAATTTGGATGATTGTTATTGTTCACATTATTAGTACATCCTCTAATTGTTATTGAAGTTTATGATGTGGTTGGCTTGTTTAAGATGATGTTTGCTGATGTGTTTTGTTTGTTTTTTTCAGGAAAAAAGTTAAGATGGGGGTTAACTGGGCAGACCTGCCGACTGATTTGGTGGTTAATATACTCGATAAACACATAGTATCATTCGTGGACGGTCTAGCCTTTTCCGGTGTGTGTCGTTCGTGGCGTAAAGCTTCTGAATTAGTCAATTTGAAGCACAAGTGGGAGTGTCAAATGCCGTGGCTTATGCTAACTGATGGCAACCAGGATATCACCGAGCATGAATGGATAGGGCCTTATCTAAAACCCGATCATGTAGAGTCGAGTGTTATCGTAGCAGCAAGGAGTATTGAAGACAAGTTTGATGATATTAATACTACTCGAAGCTTGTTTGGGATTTAACGCAGGAGAAAGTTAGATGTTACAATGTCGAGTGTGATCTAGGATATGGAAGGAAGTGTTGGGGATCATCTCATGGTTGGATACTAACTCATGGGATTGATGATAACATGTACTTATTTAACCCTCTTACCAAGGATTGCCTCGATCTCCCTTGTCGCCGTACAATCCCTTTCCTTCGGGATAATTCTGGTGAATTCCTTGGTGCATATTTCATAAACAGGGCTGTTGTACTTAAGGTATCAGGTGATACTTTAGTGGTGGTACTTATATATGATGCCTATCTTAGAGCTGCAATTGCCAAGCCCGGGGACACACAGTGGACACCAATTATATCTGAGAAAAGGGCTATTTACCGGAGGGTTATGGATGTATTATACCGTAGGGATAATCTTGGTACCGATGGACTTGTATTCGTGAATGAGAGTGGCAATATTGCACTGGTAAACCTTGATGATGTTCAGAATAAGAAACCTCTGGCATTAAGTTGGTACGGATGTTACGTACCGTATATACAAACCTACATAGTTAATTCTGGTCAGGATCTTCTGTTGGTATTGAGGATATTTGAGACGGAAACAAACGATGAAGGAAAGGTCAGAGAAGGTGAACATGATATTGATCATTACAAGACAGTTAATTTTAAGGTTTACAAGTTTCAGTTTGATGACAGGAGTTGGGAAGAGTTGAAAGATTTGCAAGATGTTGCTCTATTTGTGGGTAACAATGCAACTATGTCTGTTCGTGCAAGTGAGATGGGATGCCAACGCAATTGCATATACTTTACAGATACTTACACATTCGGTTCTAATGCCACCAAAGATAAACTTGCGGGACATGACTTTTGTGTTTTTTAAATGGGTGACAATATCATCCGACCATTGAAGCTGGAGAATAACACCCACTTACGCTCTTCCTATTGTTGTCCCATGTGGTTTCGTCCAGCAATTTAATTCTAAAATCGATTTTGTCTTCCAACTTGTTTATATTCTTGTAACTTAAATGTACAAGCATTAATTTACATTTGCTTAAGTTTACAGAGTTTTATTGTTGTATTTTTGAGTTTAGATCTTCCCTTTCGAGAATAACTCTGATATTTAACACACCAAAACTATGTGTACATGTCTTGCAATGATATTTCCTTGTATAAAAGAAAAACTATTTGGGTACTTGCTTACTCCGTATCTATATGTTAATTGTAGTAAGTTTCTGAAGGTATGTTCACATTTATTGAGCTGAACTGAATTTATTGGAGCTGAACTGAACTAAAATATAAAGCAGACATGAATATTTTATGAAAGAAATAAATTAGGAGTTAAACTGAATTAGACTGAACTAAAATTGGTGGGCAAAATAATTGGGGGAAAAAAATGAGTTAGAGAGAGTACCGAATTTGAAGGTCATATCGGATCTCGCACAACTCACCGGCGGAGATTCAGAGGTGTGAGAAATTGAGAACGGTGAGTGAGGTGAGAGGTAAGAGGAGAGAGGCGAGGTGAGAGGATATGTGCCGGCTAGGTTATTTTTACATCAGAATGAATAAGATGTGGTACTTTTTTTGTCTAGAAACTTCATTAGTACTTTTTTTTTTGTTATGTATAATGTTTTATGTACATATGGGTCGGGTATAATGCGGGTATGGGGCGGGTCCAGTGGGGAGGGGCGGGTATGGGGCGGGTCAGGCGGGGCGGGGTGGGTATAGCTTAAAATTCACCCCCGCCCCATCACCCATGGCGGGTATGAATTGGTGGGTGGGTTGGTTAGGGTGAATAGGATTGGGTCTAGGTCAGTTAGGGTGGTGGGGCTGGTGGCGATGGTGGTTGTTCATAAGTTTTTTTTATTAGCAGCGGTGGAGGTTGGTGGCACTGCTGAGGGTGGCGCCGCATGTTTTTTTTTTTGTTTAGAATGATTTTCGAGGGAATTCCCCTCGCAAATTTACGACAGAATTAGGTCCGTCAAACGTTGTCGACGGATTTTTCCGGTGCCGAAAAATCACTTCCGACAAATGAATTCCATCAAAAAATTGGTTATGACGGAATTTTCGTCTAAAAAGGTCGTTTTTCCTACCAACCCTTTTCCGACAACCGCTTACGGCGGAAATTCCGTCAGAAACGGGTTTTTCGATGGATTTCAGGGTGTTTTCGACGGAATTTTTCCGTCGAAAATGGGCTGTTTTTTAGTAGTGAAGTAACTTAGTTTTAGGTATCACGTTGCATACATTGTTTGGTGATGAAATTGTGAAAAAGGAAGAGCAAGTAGAGGCCGCACTAGGGCTAGAATAACGATTCCTCCCAAAAAGAAACGTTATTTTAGTGAAGCAAAGAACCCTAACGCTGTTGTTTGTAAAGATTTTTTAAAATTTAAAAGATAAAAATCATTTAACTTTTAAAGGTAATAAATTAGGAAAATATCCTATTTAGAATAACTGATTTCCAATATATAATCTATTCAAAATTTAAAAAGATAGAAATTTATTAGGAAAAAAAATCATAATTAGAATAAGTGATTTCCAATATTAAAATGCAATTTCTATACTTAAAATATATTGATTCCATAATTTTTGTTTATTGATTAGTTCGAATCATTGTCCAGGTTCATCGTATTATAAATTGCCATCGAAGTAAATTCTATTATAATAATTGGAAATGTCCAATGTTACGTTTGGTCATTATCTTTTTATAATTAATAAAATTCAGTTAGGGTTATGTCATATTTGTATTTGGGTCAATACCTTTATCACAAACAGTGTTTATAATTCGATCTTCGATTTTTTGGATCAAAAAAAGTTGTGAAAAAAATAATGTGTTACGGTTTCTTCTCAGATTTTCATGACGAACATATATTACCGAAAAACTTAAATTTTTTTATTTCTTATACCTTAAATCGCTATTTTCGAATCCGATGCTTGATTTTGTACAATTAAAATCTATAATTCAAAGATTAAGAAACCACCCACAGGGTGATAGAAATCGATTATGTGTACCATAAAATTGCGCAGTGGCTATATAAATCAAGCCTATTTTTCGATCTCAATTGATGCGCGATTGAAATCAAGGTACATGGAACATAAAATCGTGGTTGATTTCATTATTTGATGAAAATTTTTGATGAACTAGGAAGAACATTGATGAACGTCGAAGAACGACGAAGAACAAATTTTCGATTTTTAATTTTTTTTTGTCTTAATTTTAGATTTTATTAAATTAGATTTAGATAAAATAATTTCGAAATTAAATTAAGAATTTCAGAAAATCAATAATTGAAATCTGAAAAATAAGAAAATGAATTAAAAAAGCAAAATACCTTAACTACCCTTAAATAAGGTTTGACCAAGCTAAAAAAATAAATCTAAAAACAACCAATGAAAATTAAGTATAGTGATGGTCATTGCGAGAGTGACCATACTAGAATTTTTACATAATCTATGACCTGCTTTACTCATTTAATCCTTGATCACTTCCTATTACTAAGGATCAACATTCAACACCCACTTATAGAGCCAACCTTATCACCACATTACCTACAAATCTATCTTTTCCCTTCATTTTCAGGTAGAATACACATCTAGATGATAAATTTTTGATTTTTAACAGGGAGATATACTGACATGTCACTGATCTTATTTAATGGCTTTATAAACATCTAATATTTATTACACAAGTTTTTAAAAATTGTACTTAAGGTGTATCTCATCACATATAAAGGATATCAAATATATAATAGTTGGTGTAGGTTATGGTTTGGGTCGGTTTGAAGGTTAGGTGGGTGGCGGTTGTGGTTGGTAGTTTTAGGGTTTGATGGGTGGGTCGGTTAGGGTGAATAGGATTGGGTCTAGGTTAGTTAGGGTGATGGGGCTGGTGGCGATGGTGGTTGTTCATAATTTTTTTTTATTAGCGGCGCGGCGGTGGAGGTTGGTGGCACTGCTGAGGGTGGCCTGGCGCCGCATGTTTTTTTTTTTTTTTAGAATGATTTTCGAGGGAATTCCCCTCGCAAATTTATGATGGAATTGTGTCCGTCAGACGTTTACGACGGATTTTTCCGGTGCCGAAAAATCACTTCCGACAAATGAATTCCATCGAAAAACTGGTTATGACGGAATTTTCGTCTAAAAAGGTCGTTTTCCTACCAACCGTTTTCCAACAACCGCTTTCGACGGAAATTCCGTCGAAAACGGGTTTTCCGATGGATTTCAGGGTGTTTCCGACGGAATTTTTCCGTCGAAAATGGGCTTTTTTTTTAGTAGTGAACTAATTTAGTTTTAGGTATCACGTTGCATACATTGTTTGGTGGTGAAATTGTGAAAAAGGAAAAGCAAGTAGAGACGATTCCTCCCGGAAAGAAACGTTATTTTAGTGTCTTCGCTTCCGAACTCATTTCTGGTATAAGTAGACCAATTTCGGCATAGGTAAAAGTCATGCTAAATATCCCTTGAACTCTACTTGGGAGAAAGGCATGAATGAGGTTTATGAGTTAAAACTCATTGGCGACTCCTTATTAGTTTTTTTTTCCAAAAAAGCGTAACGATAGGATCAACTCTAATTCAAGGTCCCCAAAACAGTCATGAATTCAAATCCTAACACACCCTAAAAAAGTGTAAAATTCTAGGCTTTAAAGGGTCATGGGCATAGAGGAGAAGGATCTCTTACGATGGACACACCCTCCTTACACAAATACATACATAAATTAGAATCAAATAAAGGTTCCTTCATAAGGTCGTTGAAAATATCTTACAATGTGGTACATTCCTTGTGCGCATTGCTGAAAAATGCAGCCTTTTCTGAGAAACGGTCTAACGATTTGTTATAGCCAAAGGATGATAATTATTTGATTCGCTTAAACACATTTGATAATTCGATAACCGTTGTCGAATTATCAAATGCGTTCAAGTGATTCAAATAATGATTACAAACAAATTGAGGGCAAAAGATGATTGATATTTTGATAAGCCCTTACACACAAATAAATCCGGCCTAACAAAAAACAAACAATTAAACTAAAAAAAACTAACGACTCCACCACATGTACATACGGAGACAAACTAATATCTACACCACTTGTGTAGATTTCTTGAAACTTAAAATGTAACACTATAGAAAAACAAAATAAAAGGGTCAAAAATAGTCTAATCTTCGAAGAAATTAGACTAAATTAGACTATTTCAGCCTAAACAACCAAAATATTATAAACCCTAAAACAGAAGAGGAAAGATGAGAGGACAACTAGGTTCTTTTTTTTTTTTTTTTTCCAATTCGATCCTTTTAATATTGCTTTGTTGCCACAATTCCTAAAAATGTTCTAAGTTACTGCTAAAGCTCCAAGAGTTCAAAATAGTGCTCAAATTCCTCTGAGAGCTTCTAGAAATGTACAAATTCCTACAACTGTTCAAGTGGCTACAAGTGATCAAAATAATGCTCGAGTTCGGGCCTGTTAACTTCAGCTCCAATCAGTTCAGTTCAGCTCCTAATTTCCTTTTCTCATAAAATATTCATTTCAGCTCTATTCAATTCAGTTCAGCTCCAATCAGTCCAATTCAGTTCATTGCAACTCTAATCAGTTTAGTTCAGTTCAACTCAGTTCAGTAAATGTGAACAGACCCTTAAGCTTCCTCCTATAGTTCATAGAAATGCAAGGCTAATTGGTTTTTGTCTTATATAGTAGGGCTGAAAATTAGATTTGGTTATAATTTACATATAGGCTTATATTGCGGTTTGGTTTTCGAATTTTCAAATCCTAAAATCGAAATCAAACCACATTTTTTTATAAAATCTCAGACCACACCAAACCATATTAAAATAAAATTGAACTGCATAATTTGGATTAATTTCCAATTCAGTTCGGTTATAAATTGTACTCCCTCCTTTTTGTAAATACTTGCTTCACTTTCTTTTTTCGGTCATTTTTAAATACTTGCCCAATTTCCTTATTTGGAAAGTTTTTACAATATTTAACTAATTTCTCTCACCTAGTGGACCCACCATGATTATATTTTATTAATTTCATATTCTCTTTCCTCCAATTCTCTTCACTACTTTTTCTTTTTATAATTTTTTATTTTTCCGCCTATTCCACTACCTTAATATATTATTACTTTATCTAATTTCTCCTAAAACTCCGCACATGGAGAAATTGAGTAAGAGACTGTTCTCTTACGTTGAAATTCAGTTCAGTTCAGTTCAGCTCAGCTCAACTCCTAATTTCTTTCTCTTATAAAATATTCAGTTCATTTCAGCTCAGTTAAGTTCAATCAATGAGAACAGACCCTAAGTATCTAAAAACGGAGGGAGTATTAGTTTCAACCCTAACTACAGAGTACCTAATTCGAAAGACGACGTGGACAAAATACAAGGGTGCCATCTAAACCCACACCGTCCAAAACCAATAACTTGTTCATAGTCTAACACACACACTTGTACCTCCCCTTTATATAATCCACACCAGCAGGCAGCGGCTAGCATTACCTTTCTCCTTCACTCTCTCTCCTCTTTCCCATTTCCAACCGAAGCTCCTCGAAAAAAAAGCTTCGACAAAAATGGCGCTCCGAACTCTGATGACCAGAAAAACCCTAGCTTCTGCATCTTCAAACCAAGGACTTCTTCATCAATGTCGATCGTTGCAGACTTTCTCTCTCCCTGACCTTCCGTACGACTATGGCGCTCTTGAGCCTGCCATTAGCGGCGAAATCATGCAGCTTCATCATCAGAAGCATCATCAGACTTACATCACTAACTACAACAAAGCTCTTGAGCAGCTCGATGATGCTATTGCTAAAGGCGATGCTTCGTCTGTCGTCAAGCTTCAAAGCGCCATTAAATTCAATGGCGGAGGTTCGATTCTCTCTCTCTCTCCTCTTTAATTTTTCTTATGCTTTGATTTTTCATGTTATGAGCTCGGATTCTTGATTTTTCTGGAATTTGAATTTGTCTACAAGTTTTCATCAATTTGACTTTATTAGATTCGAGTCGTACAACGATGATGAAATGTTCTTGATTTTTTCACGATTGCTCTAACTTTCGATTTCGATTGTAGTAATTGTTTGAGTGATTCAATATAAAATTTGGATACTTAAATGCAAATCTTAGTTGTTTGTAATAGTTTTTATTCATCAGATTATAGATTGGAGGCATATGCTATATGAGAACAATTTTAATTTCTTTCACTGTGAGATTCATTAAGATCTTATTGTATTTTGAAGTCTTCAGTTGTATTTCTGTGAATTAGAAGCATTACTTCTTTTGTGATAAGATTTTAACTCATTTGATTGCAAATTGGAGTTATATGAGTAAACAGTTTTGAATTCCTTCAACCGATTAGAGTCATCTTTCGCAGTTTCGCTGTGAAATTTGTACAGCTCTTATCAAATTACGAAGTCTTCAGTTATATGGTTGTGAATTAAGACTTGAAAGTGAAGTCTATGTGACCTTAAATTATGTGGTGGTGGAATATTGGAATTGACTTCTTTAGGTTGCAAAAGTCAAGGGGAAGGGGGAGGGTATTAGCAATACTTGGTACTTTGGTAGATATGAGAGGTTTTCTCAACGCCATTGCTCTGTGAGAATCTGTTGAAACAGGTTTCATCAAATTTGTTTTGAGTGTTAAGAGGTTGAAAAAGGATTGAAGAAGATTGCATCTACGAAGTGTGAGCAGCAAGACGGACAATTACTGGCTTGTGTCTAGTGTTTTCCGAAGCTGTCTTGTTGCCATTGTACTTGCAGATTGTGGACTTGTGGTCTTCCAAGAATCTTAACTGCTTCTGTATTATCCTTCCTGCCGGAATTTCAATAGTTGTCAACTGATTGATTTTATGCATTGTCTCCTACATTGTCTTTTGGCATTATATGTCTAATTATTCCATGATGTTTCAATGTATTCTTTGCTTCCTACAGATCCTACCTTTTAATCAGTGTTTTATTCATATCTTTGAGTTGATTTTGGACAAATTTAATGGCAGGTCATGTAAATCACTCTATTTTCTGGAAGAATCTTGCTCCAATTAGTGTAAGTGTCAGTACTGAGGTATTATTGTTATCTAGTTTGTGTGAAATTAGACAGATGATGTAAATGATATCATGACATTGTTGCAGCAAGGAGGTGGTGAGCCTCCAAAAGCTTCACTGGGTTGGGCAATTGATTCAAACTTTGGCTCTCTGGAAGCTCTTATCCAGAAAATGAATGCTGAAGGAGCTGCCTTACAAGGTTCTGGATGGGTGGTAAGTTTCAGTCTTAGAAACCTTTAGTTGACCTTTCTTCTTTTACCCCTTCTTAACTGTGTGATAATCTGAATTCATTGGAGCAGTGGCTTGGACTTGACACACAGTCGAAGAAGCTTCTTGTTGAAACCACTCCAAATCAGGTGAATGCCCAGAGGCCCCAGATTGTTTTCTTTAATTAATAGGAGCAAAGCTTGAAATTTCTTGTGTTTCTAACGTGATGTTCTTAGAAGGAAATTCCTTTGTACTCAAATTAAGACAGAGTTATACTGTGATAGTATCCTCTTTCATTTGCATGTTGGCTGTTGGGTTTTCTAGTCTGTATGGTTGTTGTTAATGACAGCTAATTTTTTTTATTGTGTCAGGACCCTCTGGTAACTAAAGGACCAAGTTTGGTTCCTATACTTGGTATAGATGTGTGGGAGCATGCGTACTACCTACAGGTAATTCTTTAAAGATATTCTCTTTTTCTTTGTTTTCTTTTTATTTTAATGATTTGAACGTTTTTGGTCTCTAATGTTGGACTCTCGCTTGTATGTGGTCAAAAAATTTCATTATTTGTCCTTCTTAGAAAACCTGCAGAATTTTTGTTCGCGTTTTCCTTCTTGGTTTACTTTATATATTGATGAAGTAAGCAGAAAGTTGTAGTTTGTTCACATCAAATTGCTATTTTAACCAGATTGCACTTTTAGTATATTCTATTTTATGGTAAAGAAAAAGATATAAACTGATAATGGGTCATGAGCTCATGACTGGCCTTTCTGGGAAGCCAATCTCTATTCAGCCTAGTCAATGTTCCTTTGCCTCCATTGGCTGCATTATGAGCTCAGTTGTTTCTAGTTTGACTTTTGAAGCTTGCAGACAGAGGAACCTCTAAACTGTACTAAATATTTCTACACTGCAATAACTGCTCACATTTTAGCCCTCTCCTTATCTTGGTGATTCTTGGCATTTCTGTTGTTAGCTTGTCTCTGGGAAGCAGCCTATCTATAGTCCTTTATTAAATAGGGGTGAAACTGTGCGTTTGGACCTTTTTAAACTTTACTTCAGAAAAATTACTCTTGTGCAATGTGCATTGTTTAAGGATGTAGGGGTTTGCCACCTAGATGAGTCCTTGAAAGGTTACGTAATGGATATGTATCTTTTGATAGATAAAGCTGAGCGCTAGTAAACCTCTTGAAGTCAACATACCAAGATGGTCTTAGAAACCGGTTGCACAGCATAGAATACGTAATAGGCCTTTGAGGTAACAAGCTGTGGGATTTTTAAAAAGTGCCAGCATAAAAAGTTTACAAGCTATGGGTTTTCATCTTCTATTTTCTTTTTATTAGGCATCAGGAATTTGAACCTTTGAGGCAGATGTTGTTGAAGCAAATATTGAGTGTCTGCGAGGTGGAATGCATGTTAGTCTGAGCTATCTACCGTAGGATTCCACTTCCTCTCAAGTATGCGGAAACAGAGCATATCAATATCCTTACTGAATTAGATGAACAACTAAAGTCTTTTATAACATACTAACATAGACAACAAAGAGATTCATCTCTAACCCCCATGCTCCTCAAAGGGGTCATTCAATACCCCAAGTACCTTTGCCATTAAGAAGCCCCTTATATTCTACGCATCATTCTTTTCCTCAACTCTATAACCTGACAAAATATTTAGCATACAATCTTCTTCAAAAATTACTCACCCCTGTGATTCCGATTGAATTTCAGCTTCAGATAGATGTCATTTCTTTTGATCAATGGCAATAACAAAACAAAGATAGATGAGAAGGGGAAAGTGGGAGGGGGGATGGGGGAGCAGAGAGAAAACCTTCAAACTTATATCAAATTACATAGCCCTAATTTCTTCCTCACTTCACCAAGCAAGGTCAAAGCCAAATTTGATTGTTAAGTCTATTTCTCTCATGCCTTCCTCCAATTTGATCCTCTTTATACAACCGGAATGGGGTAGACTTGCAGAGAGGAAGAGCCCACCACCCATTTTGTCCTCCCCTGCAAAATCGCTGAACCAGGACCCTGCCTATTGTCCCAGTTGATGCCTTAGGAGCCAAACTGCTGGCATGCTATCCAGCTTGCAATGACTTCAAACGAATAGAGGATCTATGTTTTCTTGTGGACTAACTTATTGATTAAAGGCCATTTAGCGTCTACCAAAGACATCAAATTTAAACCAATAGCATGAGTATAAGAGAACAAAACCAAATCCTTTTTTCTAAAAAACTTAATCTTGCTAATTTCTAACTTAATTTGCTAATAATTCTTTCTTGTTTTGGAAATCTAATGTCCTCTGTGCTCCATGCATGTTATTTTCCTGTCTTGCATATATGAACATAAGCTAGCCTTTTGTGTATATCCATGCATGTTTTGTTGACATTTCTGCTGTTTTTCCCTCTTGCAGTACAAGAATGTGAGACCTGATTATCTGAAGAACATCTGGAAGATTATGAACTGGAAACATGCAAGCGAGGTGTATGAAAAAGAATGCCCCAGCCACTAAGCTGTTACATACCATCATTTGGCAGAGGAATAAATATAATGCTTTAGAAAGAGAGGAAAGCCATGTTGTGCAGGTCTGCTTTGTTGTCTCATCCACAAACAGGCTTCCTTTCCTCTCCAGGGTCTCGTATTCCCGTTTCAATGTTCTGTGTTTTTGACAGATTAATAAACTTGTCTTAACTACTGACACTCACTGAGGCTTTTTCATGTAGATTGTGTGCAGATCTTCTGTTCCTATTTACTCCATATGTTATTTTACCTTCCAAAATCTGTTAGTCAGTACACCATAGTATGTGGTTATGCGATATCGGGTGAGATACCCATTCTTGCTGCTTCCAAAGTTCCAAGAGTAGCTCCGTACAGCACCCAAGCTTAGTAATCATCCTACTTGTATAGCAAAAGCTTGTCATGCTATCCTACAATTTCTGTTATGCCATGCTTTAAGTTCAGAGAACAGCAAACATATCACGTCTTCTGTCTTCCCTTGTTCCATCAAAACGTCGATATGTTATTGTGGACAAGTGCAGACGCATAGACTGAATGGTTTATTTCCATAACTCGTTCCTGAGCTTTTGTTAAACTTGAACACGATATTCAAGATTAGCCATATTTCTGTGAGCTGAAATGCTGAATACAGTCTTGGACTTTAGGCAATGACTTGTAGGGTGATTTTGAGCGTCATATGTCGCATTACTTATACTACCTCCTTTTCTTATTATGTGCAACAAAGGGGTATTATTTGTGAGACATAAAATATTCCTTTGTTGCACATAATAAGAAACAGAGGTAGTATACTCTTTTTGTTGTTTTATTGGCATGTATTCTCAAGTGCTGGTTTATGTCACAGTGGCCACTAAGCCTGTGGTGCCTCATTTCCCTTGCAAGTGATTGTAAGATGTGGTTTTCAATTATAAGAAATGCTTAAAATCATAAATGTGTATTATTAAACTGTTTAGTTCAATCTAATCTCAACTACTTTTAATCTCAACTGTTTAAATATTAATGATTAATCTTGTCCATTAATATATCTGACTTCTAAATTATAAATAATTTTAAATTTATTTTTTTGTTTTTGCAAAAAAAACTCTCACTGCCATTGATGCAATTCCAAGCATTCAACCTTCAGCCTAAATCTCATTTAAATAGGTATATGGAGGAGCAACTATCATGAATTGGATTAGATTAAAGTATAACCAATTAAAATCAATGGAAAATTGGTAACTAACCTTGAAAAAAGGAATACAATTTTATAGATTGGATATTTTTATACGAACTACATGGATATGTACAGTACATAATTATTTAATTACTCTTCCTTTCATCCTTGCACTAGTTAATTGATGGATTTCATGTTAATTAAGTGGATTGTTTTGTTATTCATACTTTGAGAAAATCATCAATGGAGTAGTTTACTGTGTAGAGAATTAAGGAAAACAAAGAAATTTAATTTCTTAGGTATTTTTAAAACTTAAATCAACGGCCCCAATTTACAGAATGATAATCAAGGGTGTAGATTTCATTTTTGTGGTGGCTACAATTTTATTGTAGCCATTGCAAAACTGTCCCGGAGTACAAATCCCCTCAAAAAAGATTACGGAGTACAAATTCCCTCAAAAAAATTATGGAGTACAAATTTACAATAGTAAGGTGTGTTACAAAGTAAAAGAAAAAAAAAAATAATAAGATAGGGATTGATCAATTGAATTATTGCAATTGAATATAATTGTAAGAGAAAATTGTCAAGCTCAATTTTGACGGTTGAGTCCTCTGACAACTTATAATTAGTACATTTCTACTTCTCTTTATTATGTGAGGAATAAATACTAGAACTAGGAATATAATGTAGGGACTGGAGTATGAATGAAACCACGACAACACCATGTCCTTGTAATAGATGTTTTAAGCACACAAATACATTCTTCTAGTGCTCGAGAACAGGGTAAAAAGACTAGATTGCATGAGATTAGATGTTTAAGCACACACAACTTTGATCACAACTATCTTTAGGTTTGCATTAATATGATTTATAAAAACTTATCCAACTATCTACTTATTAACATTTGGTGATCTTATAACAGAAACTAACTTATCCGAGAATACTTGGGAAGCATCTTATGTAAATCGTATTCTTTCTTGTTGATCGGTCTGCCTATCACTTGTTGAAAGTTGAGGTGCTCCTTGACATGATCCATCTTTGACAAAATATGAAGTTTTTTTTTTTTTTTTTTAAAAAAAAAATCTTTTATTTTTTTTAATACAAAATATAAATCAATTAATCAATAATCTAATTAATCTAATATTATATAAATAAAGTAGGCATTTTTCGGCAGCATTTGGCGCGCTACATAAGAAAAGGTATTATTTTGTCCAATGAAAAATTAGATTAATAATTTATTTTAGAATTTAAAAATTTACTCGCCACCTAAGCAAAAGTGACGAATAATATTTAAGAATTTTGACACATACGTAAAAACAATGAATAGAGAATAATTAAAATTTAAATTATTTTTAAAAACCAATAATTATCTTCTCTTAAAAAAAAAATAATAATAATTATCTATATGGATGCAAATTTTTAAACAAAAGTGATGAATGAAATTTTAAATATTTGCCATGTAGGTAAAAACAACAAATAGTAATTTATTAGGATTTTATTTATTTAAGAACACTAAATTTTATCATTTTTATTTGTTCCAAAACTAAAAATTATCTTGGGAGCACCATATAAGAAAAAGTATATTTTCGACCAATTAAAAATTAGATTTCTATTTTATTTTAGAATTAAAAAATCACTCGCCACCTAAACAAAAGTGACGAATGAAATTTTAAATTTTTGCCACGCAGGTAAAAACGACGAATAATAATTTATTAGAATTTTATTTATTTAAGAACACTAAATTTTATCATTTTTATTTGTTCAAAAACTAAAAATTATCTGTTGTCAAAAAAAAACTAAAAATTATCTTTAGATATTAGGATTTATATTATTTAAAAGGAAAATTGTAAACTAATAATCCCATCTTTACCCCGTCTTCCATAAATAATCCCACCTTTTGAAATTTCAGAAACAATCCCACCTTTGACAGGGATCTTCCACTAATGATCCTTTTGACCTACAACATGTTAAACCGGTTAATAATTTTTTTTCTTAGTCTTTCTCCTTGGACCACCAGTCCACCACCATTCCACCCACGCAGCTCCTTCACTCACCATACCAGCCTACCTGCTCACCACATTGACACCTCACCTAGCACCAACAACATGTTGCTGCCCTTCTCCCACTTCACCACCAGCGGCAACCGAAAGCAGCCGCGCTACTACTACAGCCAACAGCCATCGCACCAGCCACGACTCACACACCTTTCTCACAACAAATTCGCAACAGAAGCTCACAACAAGCAACTAGCTTCTGCAACAGCCAATAAACCACCGCCTAACCCACCTCACAACGCCGCATCAACGCGCCACCAATGCAGCCCACTTACAACCGCCGGACCTCCTATTCAATAGCTGCAACATCAATTCACACCCACAATTCAGCCCCTAAATTTGCCCCAAAAATAATTTAAAAGAAATATCAAGGGTCGATTTTGGGCTTTGAAGCCTGAAAACTCCATCCCCAGCCCCTAAAAACCCGACCCATCCTTGAAAACCCAAAACCTAGCCTCGAAAAACTCGACCCCAGCCACCTTCCTCAAGTTAGTGAAGGAGAAGAAGAAGATACGAAGAGATCATTGAGAAGTTGAGATTAAGTCGGACGCCTAGGTTGGGTTGCCGAGGAAGGGAGGCGGCTGCGACAGTGATATGGAGGGGCGGGGGTGGGGCTAGCCCCGATAACAATGGCGGGGGTTAGGGGTTTTGTTTTTTTTTTTTGTTTTTTTTTTTTATTTTTTTAATTATAAAAAATAGAATAAACCAACTAAAAGTCGACACGTGTCTCATAACCTAGTAAAACCGGTTACCAAAATAATTTAACCGGTTATGGATTGTTAGTGGAAGACCCCCGTCAAAGGTGGGATTGTTTCTGGAATTTCAAAAGGTGGGATTGTTTATGGAAGATGGAGTAAAGGTGGGATTATTAGTTTACATTTTTCCTATTTAAAAAACTAAAAATTATATTTTAATATTTAAAAAATATAAATTATCATTTGATGTTAATAGTTTTATGTAAATATCTGATGATATGATACTTTCATACAAAATTTTAAAACTTATAATGCAAGAAAAAAAATTAAGAGATCACCAAAAAAAGATATTTATATACAAAATGTATATAAAAATTCGTGCATCGCACGCCACATAAGCAAAAGTAATATTTCGACCAATGAAAAATTAGACTTATATATTAATTTAGAATTTTAATTTTCAATCGCCATTTAAGAAAAAATTGACAAATGAAATTTGAGAATTGAAAACAAAAAATAGTAATTTAAGATCTAAAATATAAAAAAAAAAACAACAAAAATTATCTTTTATATTATCTTTTACATTAGGATTTATACGAAGTATTATTTTAACAAATAATTAGAAATTAAAATATATATTTTGATTTAATGATTTTATCTAACTATCTGACGAATGAGATGATATTTATTTCACTTTATAAATTCAAGTTCTATATATACGTAAAATTTGAATAAGAATAATTTAAAAGTTAACAAAATATTTTACCTTAAATTAATGTTAAAATAAGATAACAGAAAATAAAAACAAAAAATATTAAGAAATTACAAAAAAAATATACAAAATGAAATATTTAAAAATCGTGCATCGCACGGGCTTACATCTAGTATATATAAATAAAGTAGGCATTTTTGGAGAGCATTCGGCGCGCCACATAAGCAAAGGTATATTTTTGACCAATTAAAAATTAGATTTCTATTTTATTTTAGAATTAAAAAATTCACTTGCCACCTACATAAAAGCGACAAATGAGATTTAAGAAATTTGTCACGTAGGTAAAAAACAACGAATAATGATTTATTAGAATTTAATTTATTTAAAAAACTAAAAATTATCTTTTTAAAAAAAATCATCTTAAGATATAGGATTTATATATCTAAGATAATCTTTATAGTGTTTATAATAAGAAATAAAAATTATTCCTTAATTATAATTAAATTAAAATTTGTTATGCCTACCACTATAAATTGACGCATCCTACAACACCAATAAAATTTCATATCAATACAAAACCAAACCAAGCGAATTTTGTGTCAGTTGTGTCAGTTTATTTCATCAATGGTTGCGTAATTCTTAGTTTAATTTTTAAAATCCATGTTTTAATGTAAATTTGTGATTATTGCTTACATTGTGTTTATTTACAATACTTAATGATTATATGTTTATGTTTTGTTTACCAAATTTTGTTTTTACATGTAGATCTAATATAATTAGAGAATTAAATTCGAGCAAAAATGATTGGAAAATCAAAGTACGAAGAGGTATTACATCTTTATAAATCGTTTACATTTATTAAATTTTTTATAAACCTTTATTTTTATTAATTAATTATATTATTAAAACATTACATATCGAAAGATGGAAGCCCGTGCGATGCACGGTTTTTTTTATACATATCTGAAAAAATTATTTTTCATAATGTTAAAAGATATTTTTTATCATTAAATTTAAATTCTAAATAACTATTCGTAGTTTTATACTCTATAAAGTATCTCATTATCATCGGATATTAGGATTAAATTTTTAATGTGAAAAGATATTATTTTGTTTTTAAAATTATATATTCTCTTTGAACTTTTGTTTGTATAACGAAAACGTGTTGTTCATCTATACATATATAGATATAGAATCACTATTTTTCTTTCACAAACAATAACTTAGACCATCATTATTCTTTTCCCTCGTATCAACTTTATACGATGAAAAATTAATAAATTAAACCCAAAACTATATGGTAAAATAAAGACGGTGGGAGAAATAGTACGAAAATATGAATTTATAAATTTTTAAATAGTTAAATGAAAAATATAAAACAAGAGTGTTGCATTACCGAAATTAATCTAATTGAATAAAATTAAATTTTTATAATGAACTTTCATTATCACATTTGATTGCTTGATATGAAACTATTACTCAATCAATCTTTAGAATATAGAAGTTGCCAAAAAAAATTATAATAAGATAAGTAGTATACTAATATCATGATTTTTTGAACGAATGAAGCGTAGCATGAGCATAATAATGTGTACAAATCATTAATATCATCCCTAATGAAAAACTAAAGTGTTAAAAAGTTAATCATTACTCTGCAAAATAAATCTAGAAGGTTGATATAAACCTCAACCTTTTATGACAATATTACTTTCCATCCACCAAAATATTGAAATCAATGACCCAACCAATGGTGAGCTAAATAACGTTTATATGGGGGTCCAATAGTGAGCTAAAAAAAACATTTATAAGGGTGAGTGAACTGAGATGGGAAGTCTGTGATGAACTAAATAAACGTTTATATGGGTGAGTCCAATGGTGAGCTAAAGAAACGTTTATAAGGGTGAGTGGGAATGGGATGGGAAGTGCTAGGTTTATATAGGGTTTTTGACTTTAACTGTGTGCTATCATGAAATTCATGATAGACTTCATAAAATTCTATCAAGAAAATCATTTTTTTTATATATATTCTTATATCATGATAGACTTCATAAATTATACCTTGTAAATCAATTTTGTTTAATTTTTTTTTAAAAAAATATCTTAAAATGAATAGATTTGTTTTCAACTTATTTAATCTTTGGATTATATTATATATATTCTGTTTTTTAAATTTGTGTTATCTTTATTAATTTACTTATATATGTTAACTTACAAAAATTATCTAATTTATTTTAATTTATAATAATGCTTGAATATAAACTCTCAAATCCTATTCGTTAATTTTGCTTATGTGGCAATTGATTTTTTTTAATTATAAAATAAACTGTAAATCTATTTTTTCATTGGTCGAAATAATGACTTTGCTTATATGGTGCTCCAAATGCTCTCGAAAAATCCGGGGGAAAAGAATAATGATGGTCTAAGTTATTGTTTATGAAAGAAAAATAGTGATTCTATATCTATATATGTATAGATGAACAACACATTTTCGTTATACAAACAAAAGTTCAAAGAGGATATATAATTTTAAAAATAAAATAATATCTTTTCACATTAAAAATTTAATCCTAATATCCGATGATAATGAGATACTTTAAAATAGAGTATAAAACTACGAATAGTTATTTAGAATTTAAATTTTATGATAAAAAATATCAAAATCTTATATTAAATAAAGTCATCAAATTAACTTAATTTTTATTTTTAATTACAGGTTGATTGCGTTCATGCCTCAATTAAAGCCAACTTTGTACAATTTCGTCCAAAATTAATTGAAATAAAAGTTTACGTCATTAGATACTTTTCAATCGTTACAAATAAAAATCAATATCGCACTCATTGTCAGTGACAACAAAATAATGATTTAATTATTTAAAATACTATTGTTTGGGCGATTGAGGACGATGAAAAAAATTCCAATGCATAGATTTGATTTTTTACAATTAAAATTTTTAGATCAATTTCACAATAATTTTTCACTTATTGATTTATTTTATAAGACTATAAAGATTAATTTTATATAAATTTTATTTTTGCTAACATGTTTTATTTATCCATTTTGATTAGATGGAAGAGATATGGGTGTGAACGAAGTTGGTGATTCTATCAAAATAGAAGATAAATAGTATACATGTTTTTAGTTTTTTTTTTTAAATATTTTTATCTTTTAAAAACAACGAATAATGATTTAGGATTTAAATTATTTAAAAATAAAAAATATCTTTTCACATTAAAGATTTTATCCTAATATGTAGCTGATAAAATATCACATTTACAATTATTATTTTTTTTATTGAAAGATATCATATTTACAATTTATTCATATTTTTAAATCTAATTGTTATATAATTAACAACCACAATAAAATACAAAACAACAATAAACAAAGTCGCGTTATAAATTACATTTTAAAAAAACTTTTGTTATAGGCAATAACACTTTAATTAAAATATTATGTTTTTTTTTGTTTGAAATTATTAGACAGTAAAATAAATCAAATAATTAAAAAACACATAGAATTTATACGAAAATATATTTTCTTGAGATTTATACATGAAAAAGTCGTGCATCGCACGGGCTTTCATCTAGTAATATACTGTACTAAAAGACACACCAACAATGACACGTGTCATCTTCTGGTGTGTCCTTAGTATATATTTTAAATTTAAAAAATAAAAAATACTACCTCCGTTTTTTATTAGTTGACACGTTTTAACTCTAGCACTATTCACACACTTCCCTTTGACCATGTTTTGTGATTTATATGTGAAGGAAAATATTGATCTTGTTAGATTCATCACAATGTATATTTTCAAAATATCAACTTTTTATAATTTTTATTTATCGATAATTAAAGATATTAGCGATTGAATATGTGCATTGGCAAACGCGACTAAAGAAACGTGTCAACTAAAAAGAAACGGAGGAAGTAAAACTTTTAAAAATTGATAGATTATATACGCAAAATATTTACTTTCAAAATTTAAAGAAAAAAATAGTAGAATAATATATTTATAAACATAAATATCTAACCATATCTTTGTATAAATAAATTCCTATATTAGTAATTAATTTTTAATATATAATGATTATTTATAATAAAAAAATCACGAATATATAATTTTCAACTTGGTGAATGAAAAATTATCATATTTGAAATATAAATAAATTGCCATCAAGGTTCAAAATAGAAGGAAGCAATATAATATGTATTCAAAAAAGATTTTTTTTTTTAAAAATTAAGTAGCTTGCAAAAATTGAAATGAATGTATTTAGATTTAAAAATAAATAAATTGATACTCCGTGACAAAAATTGAAAAACCGTGCATGGCACGGGTCTAACCTAGTTTTAACTACATGAGATCGTGAAAAGCAAATGGAATTTATCTATCTTTCTATTACATAATACAAAAAAGCGAATCTAGGAGGAGACGTGACACTATTAAAAACTTTCCCTCCAAAATTAGATTCCTTTAAAAAAAATTAAAAACATTGTTATACAAAAATAAAGTTTGTATCTAAGGGTTCGTTTGGCATCACTATAGCTTTCTGTTTTTTGGTTTTTTGTTTTTTAAAAGTTTGTTATATATGTCACATAATGAATCAAAAATTATTTAGACTTTTTAAAATCATGATAATTTTGAAAACTGGCAATAGAAAAGTGGAAACTGTTTCGGGGTTTTCTGATGTCCTGCGGGAGAGTTACAATTCCGAGACTGGAACCGGACGCCTGTACCTGCAAAATAACGGAGACTCCTGAGAGCTCCGCCTCCAACGGTCAAGTTAGTACCTGATTAAGGAGTAATAAGTGCGGAAATTAAAGGGGGAAGATCTGGTTCCTCTAGGGGAGGAGTGATCAATGTGTTTAGACTTCTCTAGGTGAGAGTCATTAATTGCTTAATCCCCTTTAATGAGGATTAATTAAGTATTTATAGTCTTGAGAAGCGTGCCACTCTCTAGGTTTAGGGTAAACCTAGGGCTGACCGGGCCTCTAAACAGGATTGGGCCTTGTTGGCCGGTTTTCCCATTTGGCATGGGTGGACACGTGGCGTGTCTCAATTGGTCCGTAGAAGACGTATCTGTGATTGACACGTGGCAGGCTCCTATTGGCCTACGTGAAGGACACGTGGCGGAACCTGGTTGGTCCACTTGTCAGACGGTGATTGGTGGATAAAAATCCCCTAATCATTTGCCCCTCACAGGTGGCACGTGACTGGTCACGTGTCACCTGTGACAGGTGCCGCACGGTGACAGGCGACGGCCTGCTACAGGTGTCACCTTGCAAATGGCCGAGAGATTTTCCCGCCCAAATTTTGAATTTGGAATCGACCCTTCGCCTTCTCACTTTGCCTATATAAGGAAGTGCTGACTTCGGTCATTTTCACATTTGAGAACTTTGCGAGAACATTCGGACCCCTGAACTTGCTCTGACATTTCGGACCTTTTCTGCCTACCGCCTGTTCTGACAAGCCGACTGCACAGGATTTTCAGAACTTCATCAACCGTCACTCGTTCAGGTAACTGTCAGTTCTCTTACTCTTAATTTTTCTTTTTAGTTTTTGAAATGGCACCACGGAAGCACACGACACGACCTAAGTTAGTGATCAGCCGGTCACCGGGGACGGCTGAATCTAGGACTAGGAGTGCCGCCTGCCCTTTTCTGGACCCATCTTTTCCCTTTATACAAAGTCCGACTGTATCTGTGTCTATGCAGAACGTGATGGCCAGAACAAAAAAGACTGCTATGATCTCAAACTCGGACGGCTCCTCCCAAAGGGTGCTCATTAGCGAAACATCTGACCAGGCGCCAGATGTAGAAGTGAAACGAGGCGGCTGCCAAGCCGACAGTTCTGAGGGAGGGGTCAAGGTGGTCCCTTCCCATTTCACCGTTGATATGTCTAATTTTTCTCCTGCTCCTTCTAAGGGAGAGGAGGCGGGCCCCTCTGGGAGAGGGGAGGAGTCGTCCTCTTCGGACTCGTCAGAGGACGAGTCCGAGTCCAGCTCTTCTGGCCACGCTTCTCCAGGCTCAGAAGAAAGAAACAGCCGCCTACAAGAGGCGAGGCTTTCTCATGCAGTTGAGAATGGGGGCAATTGGGCGGAGCCGTCCGCCTCTTACAGAGAGGAAAACACCCCCTACTACTGCACGGTACCCCGGGGCCGGATCGCAGCCATGCAAGACAAAGTGGAGAGCTTTATAGCTAACCACAGAATGGGCCCCGGATTTTTACTGTTCGTGCCGGATCCAGAAGACACTGTCGTCTGGCCGGCTGGTACCAGCTATGATGACGGCTGCTTTGGCTGCTATGTGGCGGCCATCAAAGCTGGACTGCGCTTCCCATTACATCCGGCTGTTCAGCGGATTTTAGATGGGTATGATTTGGGGTTATGGCAGTTAGCCCCCAACTCTTGGGTAAACGTACTCGGCTATGTGGCCGGGTGCGAAATGTACGGGGTGGAGCCAAGCTTTGAGGCTTTCGCCCACATGAACTATCTCAGCCGGACCCCTAAGTCGGGAGGTACCGGCTGGTATCAATTAACAAGCCATAGGGGCTACCTCATGACGAGAGGTAAGGCGAACAAATGGAAGGATTGGCGGAACACCTTCCTTATCATCGAGGGTTCAGACACGGAGCTGAACAAACGCTTTAACAAGTGGAATAGGGATCCGCCTCTTCTCGCAGGCGGCCACAACATGCCGCCTGTTCCCCCAAAGGCTAAAAAAGAGATCCTAGACAAAGGACTCTTCAAAGTAGAGACTAGGGTGAGCTCTACTTCAGGGGTACGAGAGCAAGTACCCCTAAACTGCGTCCCGAGCTTCAAGTGGCTCTATGACGAGTACTTTTTGGCCGCCTGTGGCCTCAGCAGTCGGTGCTCTAGAGGTAGCCGGCCTGACAAATACTCTGTTTTTTCACGCCTTGTATACTTGGGATCTTTACTAACTTTGCTGTTTATTTTTTTGCAGCTGACGCCATGAGTAAAATAACAGCATCCAAGACTGCGGCGGCCATGTTGCGGGCCTCTCTCATGCAACAGTCTTGTACCGACTCCCCCAACAAGGGGGCACCCTTGGTAGGCTTCGAAACTTCCTCTTTTAGGAGTTGTCTTATGCATATACTAACTCTCTTTTTTTTTTTTTTTTTTTTCAGTCGGGCACTCCAAGAGCTTCTTCCTCGCAACAGCCGGACCCCAAGGCCCGGAGGACGACTGTTGCAAGCTCTCCTGGGTCTTCCAGGAAAACAGTGGCGGCTGAGAAGCAGCCGGCCACTTCTTCTAAAACTCCGGCGGGGCCGCCTAGAAGTATGGACAATTACTTGTAAAACTTTTACACTTGCTTCCTTCTTGACTAGGTCTAACTTGCTTTTTTACGCTTGATGCAGCCGGCCCTCAGGGGCCTGACTTGGTAGAGGTAGCCAAGTCCATGATCAAAGTAGTTCCTCCATCTGAAAGGGAGGCGGTCAGGGGTGTCGGCACCCTTGACCTTGATGGGATTGCAGGGGTCCTTGCTGAGGTATACTTTTTGAGTATTTGAATTCCAGGACGCCTGTTATCTTTTTTGTTTGGAAACTGACGCCTGTTTTTTTTTTTGTACTTAGGCCCTGCTCCGAGTTAACGGCCTTCGCAAGCCGCTTGATCGGAAGAACAAAGAGGTAAAGGCTGCAAAAGCTATGGCCGCCTCTGACTGTGACAAGGCAATGTTTCAAATTGCCCAAAATGAAGTACTGACCATTGATATTCTTTATTATCAGGCGCAGGCTACCGCCGCTGTTCGGGCTCAGTTAGAGGCGGCCCAGAAGAAGAATGACGAGCTGGAGGCGACCATCACAAATCTGAAGGCCGAGCTGAAACCTCTTCGCCTAAAAATGTACTCTTACGAAGCCATGGAGAAATCCTTGGCAAGCGTAAAAGAACGCCTGGTGAGCCAAGAGAAGAGTCTTACCCAAGAGCTCTCGGAAAAGGCCGAGCAAGAGAAGAAAGAGCTCGTCCGGGAGATGATGGAAGACTCCGCTCAAATCCAGCGCATGACCTGGGGCCGCCTGTTCCCCAATGCCGACTTTGCCTCTTGGGAAAGAACGTACCGCCAGTGTTCGGAAACATATAATCAAGAGATCCTGGCGGCTGCTGAAGAAGAGGCGTTGGGAGAAGCGTTGGAGGAGGAGGATCCGGTTGTGGCGCTTGTGCCACTTGGGGGTAAGGCATCAAAAAAGGATGCAGCTGAAGCCGAGTCCAGCAAGAAGAGTGCTGACCAGGCGGCAGCTGCTAATACTGAACTGCCCCCTTCTTAAGCTTAATGTATTCTTTCCACGGCCTGCGTGCCGTTTGCTTTGTATTTACCCGGCCAGGGGGTCGGGGCTTTGAATATTTTGCTGGTCTTTAATGACCGGCTTATTTTTAATGAATTTTTGTTTGCTTCAAATTTGTCCAAGTATTCCATATCTAATATCCAATTGTTTACTAGACCGACTGTTGTACATGGCCGAACGTTGCAGACAGGTACGGATAGTTAGTACGCCGCCTATGCCCCTGGACGACTGGTTGTCTGTTTCCAGGGTAGACGATCAGTCGGCCATTTATCCAATCGGTATTCGAACTATTTTGTCTGGATCCTTTTTAGGCAGGCGTGCTTGTCTTTTTGTAATTTTAACCAAGTAGGAAAGTGGTCTGACCAAGTAAATAGAGTATTACCTAGTCGCCAAGGAATTGAGTAGTAAAAATAACAAGCGGCGGGTACCGGTTGTTTCCCTTTATTGCCAATGTTGTTGCTTTTAACTCATAATTTGTTAACCTAGCAAGAGTAGTGGTTGAGAGCCCCTGTTTATTAAAAACAGGCGGACGACTCATACCTTTTAGGCTCCATACTAAGTTTGAGTGACTATTAAGTTAACATAGGAGTTACTTAGTCTCCGTCACAATCTAGATTGAGTAGTAGAGGTACCAGGCGGCGGAGGCCGGCTGATCCCCTTGATTTGCCAATGTTTGTTGGCTATTAACTCAATAGGTTACCTAGTAGGAATAGGGATTTGAGTGCCCCTGTTTGTTAAAAACAGGCGGACGACTCAGACCTTTTAGGTTCCATACCAAATTTGAGGGAGTGACTATGAGTTAACGTTGGAGTTACTCAGTCGCCGTCACTTTTGTTTGAGAAGTAGAGGTACCAGGCGGCGTAGGCCGGCTAGACCCTTGATTCGCCAATGTTTGTTGGCTATTAACTCAATAGGTACCCCCTGCATTTATCCCAAGTAATACAGGCGGTCATCTGACTCAGATGTCAACTGCTACCACTGGTTTGGTGAGTGATAGAGTTATCCTTGTCTCAAAAACGGCTACGTGGTTGCCCTTGGGGACAGTCGTATAGGTGCCGTGTAATTAGTTTATAGAACAATGTTCCACCCAAAAGGGAGCTGCTCTCTGCGACGAATTTCATCCGGAGGGATGTCGTCGGACGCCTGCTATGATGTTGGGACAGGTCGTATTAGTTTTGTAGACTTGATCAGTTGGCTTGGCGCCTGGTCTGATCATTCGGCCTGTGGCCTTGGTAAGTTCTTGGTGAACGTTGGTGCTAAATAAAAGGAGGGTAGCCGCCTGTTAGGCACAGGGTCGGCCAGGCCCTAATCTTTTTAGCTAAGTATTAGGGGGGTGGCTATGTGTTTGGAACCAGTCGGCCATCTTCTTATGGAGAGTAGCCGACTATATGCCCAGGCGACATGCCCCTATTGTGAGTGAAATACTCAATGGAGAGTAGCCGACTGTAAAGGTACAGACGGCATGCCCCTCTGAAGATAGAGTGTAGAACTCAATGGAGAGTAGCCGACTGTAAAGGTACAGACGGCATGCCCCTCTGAAGATAGAGTGTAAAAACTCAATGGAGAGTAGCCGACTGTAAAGGTACAGACGGCATGCCCCTCGTAATACAAAATTGAATAGTAAGTGCAAACTTTTATTAAGTAGCTCTTTACTTTACATCATTCAAAAGAAATATTTTTTAAGATTATCTACATTCCAAGTTCGAGGCAACGGTTGTCCGTCTGGTGTTTCCAGACGGTAGGTACCGTCCCTGACTTCCTCATAGATTCGGTAGGGTCCTTCCCAGTTGGGAGTTAGTTTGCCAGACTCATTAGCCCTACCAACTGCTTCCATTTTTCTAAGTACAAAGTCCCCTACTTTGAGTGGACGCCTGTGTACTTTTTTGTTGTATGATCTAGTCATTCTCAGGCGATAGATCTCATGGCGCAAGACAGCATTGCCCCTCTTTTCAGGAAGTGAGTCTAATGCCAGGCGCATGGCTTCCCAGTTTGCCTCTTCGTCATATAGCATTACTCGAAGAGTCGGCTCGTAGTGTTCTATTGGAAGAACAGCTTCCGCACCGTAAGTTAGGAGGAATGGAGTTTCTCCAGTCGCCCCTTTTTCAGTCGTCCTAATGGCCCAGAGAACATGTGGTAGTTCATCCGCCCATAGGCCGCCTGCTCGTTCAATCTTTTTCTTGAGACCGTCTGAGATGATTTTATTAAAGGCTTCCACCTGGTCGTTTGCTTGTGGACGGCCGACAGATGCAAAGTAGTTTGCAATTCCTTGGTCACCCAACCAGCTTTTGAGAACAGGCGTCTCAAATTGGGGACCATTATCAAAAACCATAGACATGGGAACCCCGAACCGAGTGATGACATTTTTCCAAATGAATGAAATTACATCTTTCGTCTTGATTCCCTTTACAGCCTCCGCCTCTACCCATTTAGTGAAGTAGTCAACGGCAACAAGTATGTACCTTCTGCCGCCTGTAGCAGGCGTATATGGACCCAGAATGTCCATGCCCCACTTAGCAAACGGTAGTGGGCTGTGAATGGTAGTGAGGTCAGTAGCCGGACGGTGAATTAGTTTGCCAAACCTTTGGCACTTGTCACATTTTTTCACCATCTCCATTGCATCTGCTTCCAAAGTAGGCCAAAAGTAGCCCTGCCGCCTTGCCCTTTGAGCAAGCATCCTACCACCTATATGCAAAGCACAGTAACCAGAGTGAAGATCATCTAGTATCTCTCGTCCCTTTTCTGGAGTAACACACTTTAAGAAGGGTTGAAGGTACCCCCTCTTGTGAAGTTCTCCCTTAATCATTTCAAAACAAGTGGCTCGTTTTTTCAGTGCTGCCGCCTGTTGAGGATCATCCGGCAGTGTACCGTTTGTCAGATATGCCCTGATTGAATCCATCCAGGTTGAGCTTCTGTCTAGGATTCCAATAGGGTTTTCCTCGATGCTTCTCTTCTCCATCACTTCCCAAAAAACAGTTCGAGGAGTATCAGAGGAGGCGGATGATGCTAATTTTGACAGTGCATCCGCCTGGTTGTTTTCTGATCTCGGCACTTGGATCAGATGGAAATCCTCAAGGGAGCCGACTGCTTGTCGGACCGCCTGTAAATACTTGATCATGGCCGGATGGGTTGCTTCGTATTCGCCATTGTACTGACTCACTATCAATTGTGAATCGGAACATGCGTCTATTTTTCTTGCCCCAGCCGCCTTGCACATGCGGATCCCGGCTAGTAAAGCTTCATATTCTGCCTCATTGTTTGAAGCCTGAAAACTGAAGCGTAGAGCATACTCGAACCTGTCACCCTCTGGCGACTGACATATGACGCCTGCTCCACAACCATTTGAAGTAGAGCTTCCGTCCACATATACCTTCCATACCTGGTCTGGAACTTGAGATTCAGGAGGACGAGTCATCTCTACAATAAAGTCAGCAAAGGCTTGCCCTTTCACTGCTTTTCTAGGCTCGAAAGTAACTTCGAGGCTCTGTATTTCTATGGCCCATTTGATCATTCGGCCTGACGACTCCATGATGGTCAGTGGCCGCTTGATAGGTTGGTCTGTATACACGACGACTATATGTGCCAAAAAGTAGGGCTTCAATTTTTTAACAGCCATGAAGAGTGCAAGACCAAATTTCTCCACTAGGGGATACCTCAACTCGGCATTTTTCAGTACGTGACTGACAAAGTAGACCGGGAGCTGACAGCCGTCCCTTTCAGCAAGGAGAACAGCGCTTAACGCATGATCAGAGACGACCAGGTACATGTAGAGAACCTCTTTGGGCAAAGGGCTGACCAGCCTCGGCAAGGAATGCAAGTGAACTTTTAATTTCTGGAAGGCGGCCTCAGCATCCGGCCCCCATTCAAACCTTGCCTTTTTCTTAATTGCCTGGAAAAAGTATAGGCATTTGTCGCCTGATCGGCTTAGAAATCTTCCCAAGGCCGCCAGACAACCTGTTAACTTCTGAACCTCTCGGATGGTACGAGGCGACTGCATGTCAATGACCGCCTGCACCTTCTCAGGGTTCGCTTCTATTCCTCTCTGATTGATAAGGAATCCGAGAAATTTCCCAGACTCAACTCCAAATACACATTTCTTGGGATTGAGCATGACATGGTGCCGCCTGAGTGTGGCGAAAGTTTCTCGGAGGTCCGACAGATGATCTTTCTGAAGTTTAGTCTTGACAATCATATCATCAATATATGCCTCGACGTTTCTCCCAATCTGATCAAAGAACACTGTGTTTATCATTCGTTGGAAGGTAGCCGGGGCATTCTTAAGACCAAACGGCATGACCGTGTAACAGTATAACCCCTGATCAGTGACGAAGGCCGTCTTCTCCTGATCTTTCTTCCATAAGGGAATTTGATGGAAACCAGAATAGGCGTCCATGAAACTCATCAAGGCATGGCTGGCTGTTGAGTCGACCAGGTTATCAATTTTAGGCAGAGGGTAACTGTCTTTGGGGCACGCCTTGTTTAAGTCTGTGTAGTCTACACACATTCGCCAGGTGCCATTCGGCTTTTTAACAAGCACCACATTTGCAACCCAGTCTGGGAAGTAACATTGCCGAATGAACCCTGCATCAAGTAATTTTTTAACTTCGGCGGCTGCCGCCTGACTTCTTTCTTCGCCATGGTTCCGCTTCTTTTGCCGTACCGGCTTCTTTTTCGGATCCACGGCGAGTTTATGTACCGCCAGATCAGGACTAATGCCTGGCATTTCATGGACTTCAAATGCAAAGATGTCCTTGTATTCTTTCAATAGTCTGTGAAAGTCGTCACCAAGGTTTCTCAGAGCAGTCGTCCCAACTTTGACTGTTCGGTCAGGACGTGAGTCGTCTAAGATCAGGTCCGCATGCTCACCAGCCGGCTGAGGGCGGAACTCATCCGGCCGCTCCTCTGCCAATGATTGCTATTTTCTTGCTTTTCTTGCGGACTCTGTCTGGGACGCCTTTCTCTTTTTGCCGCCTGCTTCTTGAACAGGCGCACTCTCCTTGACATTGTCAAGGTCTGTTTTTTCTCCACTTGACCCAGTGGCCATAACAGTGGGCTTGACATCCGAGAGATAGCACTCTCGGGCCATCCTCTGATCTCCCCTTAGGGAGCCGACTGTTCCATTATCCCTCTCAAACTTGAGCAACATAAGAGACGGGATTATAACAACCTTGGAATTATTCAGGGTTGGTCGACCCAGAATCATGTTGTAGGCCGAGAGTTCCTCTACTACTAGGAACCGGACTACCATGTGTCGTCCTTCCCCTTTTTCGCCCAGGAGAATGGGTAAATCTACTCGTCCCAGTGGGTGGACGACTCCTCCTCCAAACCCTATTAAAGGGTGGGAGGCCGGATGTATGCAGTCAGTCTGATATTTCAGTTTCGACAGACATTTGCTGCTGATGAGATCTGAGGAGCTCCCGGTATCTATGAGGATTCGGCCAACTCTCTGGTTGGCCACTTTACATTCAATAACGAGAGGGTCGTCATGCGGCCCCCTTACCCCTCCTAGATCCTCTTCAGTGATGACAATCTCAGGAAATGTATATTTGGACGGCCGTTCTTGGTGAACGGAATTTACATCTAACCGCCTTATATTATCTTTGTTGCCCCTAATAGTGGGGCCGCCTCCTGAGAAGCCGCCTGCAATGGTGTAGACGACTGCATCATCTGTATCGGAGCTGTCGGCCTGTTGATTCTTTTTGGCCGACAGCTTTTTTGAGGAAGTGTTCCCCGTAGATTTCTTGACATAAGTGTCAAGATCACCTTGCTCAGCCAGGCGGTCTAGGTACCGCATGAGACTGATGCAGTCATTGGTGTGATGACCAACGTCATCATGATAAGCACATATTTTATCTTGGTTCCGGTTGTTTGCAGAACCCTTCATGGGGACCGGCTTCTCAATTGAGATCCGTCCCTCGATTTCTTTTAGGATAAACTGGTTATCCTTGTTAAACGCATACTTTGGGGAGTATGGTTTGAATTCTTTTTTCTTTTTCTGGGCCGGCTGTTTAGAGGAATCAGCCGCCCAGACCTCTTTTCTTTTCTCATCTTTGTTTGACGACTGTTTCTGTCGTCCTTCTCTTTTGTCGAACCTTTTCCCGTCCGACTGTTTTATCGTACACAGATCAGTCGCCTGTATATAGGCTTCTGCTTCAATCAAGGCCTCTTGAAGGGTCGCCACCCTTTTTCGAACCAAATCAAATTTGAAGGTAGACCCGTCTTTGAGACCTCTAAAAAAGTCGGTATAAGCTACCTCATCCGGTAACCCTTGAATCTGTATTCTCATCAGGTTAAACCGCCTGATGTAAGAACGAAGCCCCTCCTTCTCGCCCTGCTGAATTGTTCCCAAATCAAGGGTCGTTTTCTTCGCAGGGATGTTCATGGCGAAGTTGGAGGCAAATAAGTAGGCAAGCGTCCTGAAGCTATTTACACAACCAGTCGGCAGGTTGCCGAACCATTGCTGTGCGATTCCCTTGAGAGTCGCTGGGAAAACACTTGCACCAAGTGGGATCATCCAACCCTTGAAGGTACATCAGGTTGGTGAATGCCATCAGATGGTCTTCTGGGTTAGTAGTGCCGTCATAGGCGCCTACTAGTACATTTTTTCACTTTGGCCGGCTGAGCGGCTTCAGTAATTTCCTTGGAGAAGGCCGACGGCTGTTCACCAAGTCTAAGCAACCGTAGCTGCCAGTCCATAGGTTGGACGTTTTTGCTGTAGGTCCACCAAATGGAGGTGGCTGCATAAAATACTGTTGTTGCGGCACAAATGGTAAGTTTGGTACCGCCTGGGCACTATGAAAGCCGGACTGACGGGAGGTGCCGCCTGACTGACTCTCATGGTACGACTGAGTATGCCTCATCGAGGCATTTCGCAAACTGTCTTGAAAGTTTGAAGTAGAAGCCGACTCTGACAATCGGTCACTCTTCTTCTGCTCTAGCAGTAGCCGAGCATCTGTGAATGTTTGCTTTGACCCGTCCGCCTGAATATGACGAAACCGGTTTCCTATTTCCTGTAGGATAACGGAATTTTGTGAAATCAAGGGCAGGTGGCTCCCGCTTCCTAGATTTAGGATGAGGAGTCGCCTCTCGCCCTTGAACTGGCTTCCTTTTCAGTGAAGTGGAGGGTTTCTTGGCCGACTGCTCCTTGACTGAAGCAGGCGGCTTCTTGTTGATCAACTCTTGAATCTCTCCCTTGAAAGTCCCTCATGAAGGTCATGAGTTCGTTCCTTGTGATGGGAGTAGACCCATCAGTCGGCTGTTGCCGAGCAGGCGGTGCGCCTGCTGGCTCGCTTCCTGTTTGAAGATGCTCCCGTTCCCTCCTTTCGGTATGACGGGTACGTCGGGCCCTTAGGGTCCCGTCTGGAGCTGTATGAGTTTCAACTTCAAATTCACTTTCGGTGTCATGGTCCGACTGAACTTGAGGGTCGTTTAGGGACGCCTCTCTTCAGGAGTCGGTACAGACTTGGATGCCATCTCTGAAGTACTCTCCCCACAGACGGCGCCAAATGTTTCGGGTTTTCTGATGTCCTGCGGGAGAGTTACAATTCCGAGACTGGAACCGGACGCCTGTACCTGCAAAAATAACGGAGACTCCTGAGAGCTCCGCCTCCAACGGTCAAGTTAGTACCTGATTAAGGAGTAATAAGTGCGGAAATTAAAGGGGAAAGATCTGGTTCCTCTAGGGAGGAGTGATCAATGTGTTTAGACTTCTCTAGGTGAGAGTCATTAATTGCTTAATCCCCTTTTAATGAGGATTAATTAAGTATTTATAGTCTTGAGAAGCGTGCCACTCTCTAGGTTTAGGGTAAACCTAGGCTGACCGGGCCTCTAAACAGGATTGGGCCTTGTTGGCCGGTTTTCCCATTTGGCATGGGTGGACACGTGGCGTGTCTCAATTGGTCCGTAGAAGACGTATCTGTGATTGACACGTGGCAGGCTCCTATTGGCCTACGTGAAGGACACGTGCGGAACCTGGTTGGTCCACTTGTCAGACGGTGATTGGTGGATAAAAATCCCCTAATCAGAAACACTTTTTTCTTG